>NC_088230.1:25796619-26106306 GCF_036934945.1 Oncorhynchus masou masou | reverse complement strand
TTGCCTCTGGGGCTGAGCTACAGGCAGTTAGATTAGGGTATGTCTTCAGGCGGAAATTGAAAACCAAGGGATGCAGCCATAAGAGGTTAACATTACTTGCTAACACTAATATCTAACTTCCACAGATCAAAGGTGTTATAAAAAATGTTGCTAAGACACTAGCTAATAGTAAATTAGTCTTAAGTGCAATATGCAGAAATCACAACGCCATTTCCTGGTTGCTAAAATTCTAGTAGTTTTCCTAATATCCGTTTGACAAAGCATACAATGTATAGTGTAGAGAATAATTGTACCATCTAAACCGCTGTGAAATATATTTCGAAAACCCAAACATTTTATTTTCAGCTGTTTTGAAGTTGGTGTACAAAACCGAAAGTAAAAGACGCGAAAATGAAACTTAAGAACAGGAATCATAAAATTACCTCAGATATACAGCTTCTTGACTTGCTTTCAATGGGGGATTGGAACTTGTTGGGGAGAGTATCTTAGAAGAGGTACATATTCATTCAACCATTGTGGGAAAAATCTGGCTAACAATCCTTTTCATATTCCGGATGCTCGTACTTGGTGTGGCAGCAGAGGATGTTTGGGACGATGAGCAGTGAGTTTGTATGCAACACGGACAAGCCTGGGTCGCCCAATTCTCCCCAAAAATTGTATATTGCAGCTTTACAATTAGAGCCACGTGTGCTGACAAAGGATGCAAGCTAGCTCATTTACCATCTACCGAGCTAGGGACAACTCGCTAACGAGCGTGTTAATCCAAAAACGCTAGTTAAACAAATTCCAGGGAAATTCTGCCATGTTGATGTTAGCTAGGAGCTACAGTTTGCCTGCTATAGCGAAGCTAACTATCCATCAAGCGTGACCTACTTAGCAAGCTAACTATATTATGCCAAATATTATCTTGTCCTAAATCGTCTAGCAGAAAGTTTTACCTAATGCTAACTAGCTAACATTTCCTAGCTAGCTAGGACAGACGTGCTAGCAAGATAGCTAGCTACTTTGCTAGCTGAGCAGTTTGCTAAATCATCCAGCAGAACTTCTGTATCCAAAAGTGAAACAAATTGCATAGAGAATGTATCCTCTCTCTGTCGTCATTTTCATCTTGTGAGCAGTTTTATTTCGCGCAATCTTTTCCGTCTGGGCTTTGCACACCACGCACTGTAACGTCAGTGTCAACACATGCTGGGCATGTTCCATGTTGTCTTTATTTCAAGTGTGTTTCACAGATGGGCAGATCTCACAAAATTGGGCAGTTCTCCGAAACCAGCGAACCAATAATATGGCTTGAGATGTTCAGACGAGGCCTTCATTCCTGGAATAAATAAGTGTACCAATGCATCATCATTGTTTCAAATGTGGGGCATGACACATCATGGGAGTTGACCATTGGTGTGAAAACCAACCATTTCGGTTCCTGGGACAGAACAACAGTGTATCACACCAAAAAGTGAGAAAATAACTAACTGTCCAACCATTTGAAAATGAGATTGCATGATGATGCATAAGGGTTCAATATTATCTGAGATTGTAAGTGCATTTATAAATGGTTAATACCCCGAGGTAAATAGTGTCTCACTGCTTGGCAAACACTGACAGGCTATGGCACTATTTTGACCAATTTGTTATAACCCATTTATTAATGGTTTATAATGCATTTACAAATATGACATAACCGTTAATGTAATTCCAAACCTCTTATATGAACCCTTTTGAATTGTAACCCAGTTATCTATATTCATAGTTTTTTTTTTTTGTCTTTACAGTGTTTGAAGTATATTTTGAAAGTCTATTTGCATGTTTATTTGATAGAGGAGAGATGGGCAGAAATAGCAGTGGGCCGGATTCGACACATGCTGCAGCAGTACATGTGCACCGGAGGCCGTGGCCATTATGCCACTGCAGTTTCTTTTTCATAATGACATTTTATGTTTTTGATATAAGATACTAGTAGTTAATGCTGAGCATTGATGTCAGTTCTGTTTATTTTTAATCTTTAGATTGCAAAGCGATTTTCCCAACTGATGAAGCTTTTTAAGAAGAAGGAGAAGATGGCAAACTGACTTCTGAATGTTTTTTTAATTCAATGAAGATTTCACTTACCAGGCTCCTTATACTCTCAGACGTTTCAAGGTCAAGACTTGAATGTCCCATTTGATGAATGAGTGGAAGCAGATCTGAATGTGATGCCTGTAATTAATGGACTTGGAACTAATGAACACAGTCAGCTAGAACTCCAACTGAAATGTGTTTTTGTGCTGTGGTCAGTAAGATCTGAAAATCAATGAGGTAAAATCCACACAGGCGTTAATATTCAATATTATCGCCCCACAGCCAAAATGAATACAACTTGTATCAAAACAGTTTATACGTGTGTTGATTTAGCAGACTTCAATGCACTGGATTTTTTTCCTTCCCTTTTTGTGTTTAATTTACCATATTGATCCTGGGAAATATCCCATCTCAACTTCACAACTCTTAATATGCCTTAGCAAGGTTATACCATATGAGGAGTTAAACACTTCTGCAATCATACATTTAATCAAGTAATTAACCAATTTTAGTTGTAAATAACAGAATGGTGAATGACCTCTAATGCTTTTATGGAGCATTGCAGCCTGTGCTGCTTGTACAAAATTTGTACTAATGTTACATGTGCTTTTCTACTTCAACATAATCTGGGAGTGTTTGGAAATAAAGATTGGAACTACAATTAAAGTGACCTTTACTCTGTCACATGGCAGAAAGTGCAGTTTACTGTATTATATATTGCATTGACTTCAAGATGTTCAGTTAAAAGAAAAAATAAGCCACAGATGTTCCATTTTTAGGTATGATTCAAGGTCTTACGTTTTTAGAAATGAAGGATTTGACCAAGTACACATTTCTTGACCGCTTAGATTTTTATTTGGTTGATTTTGGTTTTGGATGGTTGTGAATAAGTGACATGGTTAAGAAATATACATTGTGTAGCCTATATTGTACATATTTTGGTTTTGAAAATAAAGTTTATTTATTTAACATGGTTTTGATTAATGAAAATGTTCTATTTCACACAAATTCAATAACTTCACTTTAACTTACCACCCAAATGAATACAGCATATTTTAGACACATTCTGAACTGCTGCTGAGGTTTTATAGAAAAGAGCAGCATATCTTCAGGCTAAATTGAAAAAAGCGTAATGGTCATAGTTCAACACACCTATTCTCACAGTTATAGCTGTCATGGGAGAGTTCATCAATAATGAATCCTTCTGGAGGGCAATGTTTCAAAGTAGTACATGCTCTAATTTACATATCCAGAAACTATTATGGGAATTGAAGTCACTGCCTAAGGGTTTACTTGCCTTAGCTCACCACTGCTATAACCTCGAACTTCATTCAACTTTATTTCAGAGTGATTGTAAGGACACATTCTCTTTCATGGTAATGGAATGGGATCATGAGGTTAGAATCCCATTTGGGTGTATTATTAATGGTGGCTATTGCAACCACACAGTACCATGCAATGTAAAATTAAGTGTTTCATACATTTCCTAAGGATTTATTAAATGTTTAACTAATTTTCAGGAATCTAAATGGCCTCCTAAATATCAATGTCAACAATGTGAATTTGTTCAAATTGTGTCATCTGATAAGGATGTAATTCATTACATTAACAAAACTTGGTCAGCAGGCTTGGTGAGACTAGTCCAATACCTGAAATAGTTAACTTGGGACATGACTCATTGATCATTCTGTCTGGCCCAGTTGATTGGTCCCTTTTAACTTAGTCAGTTGAATACAATTAGTTGTACTACACATGCAGATTTATATCATATCCAAACATAATCACAACCTATAGTACAAATATTTGAAAAGTTTAAATAGCACGCATTTGACATATATTGATGTCCAGAGCTTGGCCATGAGATGGTTGGCAGTATTGGTAACATGTCCTACTGTGTCTGTGTGGTGTCCTGCTGTCAACAATTGCGTGGTAAAACTTGCCCCAGGCAATTGTCCAGTCGCTTGGTGGATCGATCCTCGCATTTTATGAGTCCTGCTTGCAACAGATTGGAGAGACACTCACTGTAGCTATGCTCAGAGATGGGTTGCCTATCTCTTCAATCGGTGGAAACAAAAGTTTAATTCTACCAAATAATCCGCTCTTTCTGAAGCAAGTGGAACACACAACCTAGTTGAAATGTAAGTTAATTCTAACTCTTAAATCCTTTGAGATGTTTTATTTTATTTTTCCTTCTTGGACAAATCAATTTCGTAAAAAGCAATTGTTTTGCAATCATGAAAAATATACACAGTAAACCTTTATGAAATAATTGCTTATACTGTAAGATATTTATGTTATACTATGGCCCAGTGGAAGTTTGTTAAAAAAATAGATATATTTATTTTTTACAGCATAAGGATATGTGAAACAGAAGATGGGGGATTGGAACTTGTTGGGGAGTATCTTAGAAGAGGTACATATTCATTCAACCATTGTGGGAAAAATCTGGCTAACCATCCTTTTCATATTCCGGATGCTCGTACTTGGTGTGGCAGCAGAGGATGTTTGGGACGATGAGCAGAGTGAGTTTGTGTGCAACACGGACCAGCCTGGGTGTAAGAATGTGTGCTACGACGATGCATTCCCCATTTCTCTTATCCGCTACTGGGTGTTACAAATCATTTTTGTGTCCTCTCCCTCTCTGGTGTACATGGGACATGCACTGTACCGTTTGAGGGCCCTTGAAAAAGAAAGACACAAAAAAAAAGCTTTCCTGAAAGCAGAGCTAGAGGGCGCTGAGCCCGTTCATGAAGACAGACAGAGGATAGAGAGGGAGCTGAGGAAGCTGGAGGAACAGAAGAGAGTAAGGAAAGCTCCACTCAGGGGCTCCTTGCTGCGCACATATGTTTTCCATATCTTGACGAGGTCGGTGGTGGAGGTTGGCTTCATAGTCGGACAATATGTACTCTATGGCATTGGGCTGGATCCTTTGTACAAATGTGAGAGATTGCCTTGCCCAAACAGTGTGGATTGCTTTGTGTCCAGACCAACTGAGAAGAACATTTTCATGATCTTCATGCTTGTCATCGCTGGGGTTTCTTTGTTCTTGAATCTCCTCGAGATATTCCACCTGGGAGTGAAGAAAGTCAAACAAAGTCTGTATGGAAATAAAGGTGCAGATGATGACAGCATAGTATACAGGTCCAAGAAAAACTCCATGGTCCAGCAGGTGTGTGTCCTTACAAACTCATCTCCCCAAAGGATGATGCAGTTCACTCAGACATCTTGCACAATGGATGCTGTCCCCTCGTACATGCCTTCAGTCGCTCCTCACAACGATGGTGGTGGCACCAACGGTTCAGAGCAGTACCCTAGACAGCTGGGGGCCGTGGAGCGCTGCTACACCCTGGACCAGAGGGACCACTCATGCAGCAGTGATGACTCCAACAGGCCTAAAGGCTCAGGCCAAACTAGGCACAACGGAGCACAGCCACCTCCTTCACTCATGGCCAGCCATATGGAGATACCAGCAGCCCTGCAGAACCAGCTGCGCAAACAAAGCCGGGTCAGCGCTCTGCAGGACTTCAGTGACATGAGTGATTCACCTGACAGTGACCACTATCCCACGGCGAGGAAGGCTAGTTTCATGTCCCGGGGACTCTCTCAGACCAACCTGGCCAGTCCTTCTGATAGCCCGGACTCCGGGAGTGGGGCGGACACAGAGGCCAAGCGTATCGCCCAAGGAGAGAGCCCACCTATGACCCCGCCTCCAGCCAGTGGACGAAGAATGTCAATGGTAACTACAGCCATTATGCAACATGCTTTTCAAAATTGAGGATGTATTATATGATTCTCATCATGTATTTCTAAAGATTCAGATGAAATAACTGCATGTTTTCACTCTTTCAGAGCATGATTCTGGAACTTTCTTCAATCATGAAAAAGTGAGAACTGGCTGAGGGACCAGAAGGATCTGGGTGGGGACCCTGATCGCAAAGCGACACTTCCTTCTAATTGCCTACTTGTATTCATAATAACATATGTATAGAGCTCGCAAGTTTGTAATCCTAAAAACTGGAAAATTAGTTATAGCACTGTTTCGTTCAGCCATTCCTATGGGGGAATTGAATAGGGAAAGAATGGGGCTTTAGGATGAACACCGAAAATAAGGTCTTCGTAGCTCTTCTACGTTTTTGTTCTATGAGATAGTATCAGTCAGTTAACATGACCTTTATGAATTATGAACCCTTTATGTGCTTGTTTTGATTACATAAATGCTTCCAAATTCACAAAAAGTGACAGCTGTTGAAGATGATCTCATAGAACAAAACGTTTTAGACCTACTAAGCTTGTGTTTAATGCAGACCTTATTTTCGGGCATTTATCCAAAATGCCTCAACAACAACAACAAAAGGCTTTGGCCAACGAGCCATGTCGGAGTTAGTTCGTACAAAAAGACGCCATTACTATGTCTCTATTGTGGACGATAAGTAAATGCTTTAGTACAATTATGTTGCCATGGGTAGATCTAATTTCTATTTTTTTATTTGTCACATGCTATCTTTGCTGTATCACATTTCAGATCATTTTTGTGGAATTTATGAGTGAAAGCTACTTTTAATGACATTTTGCATAATTAAAATGACATTTGACTTAAAGTGAGCATGTTCATATGATGAGACATTGGCCTTCTAAGGAAATTCTTAAATTTTAAAAGATTCATGGCTTGTGATCGCTAATACACTTAAAACACTGGGATATGATAACCTCCACTATACAAAATATTTTATCTCAAAATGTAAGAATGATTTTTGTAAGCACTTTGATATTGTTTACTGTACAGAATGATGATAAAGTTGGAGATAGAAGGGCTCTTCAAATTCAACTAAATGTTAATTTATTAATGAACCATTTTATGGATGTTTTTTCTATTAAATACATTATCTTCAACACTTGTCATCTTGCTTGATATCGTTGCTGGGTTTTTCACGCTCAACAGTTTCCCGTGTGTATCAAGAATGGTCCACCACCCCAAGGACATCCAGCACACTCAATATTAGGAAGGTTTTCTTAATGTTTTGTGCCCTCAGTGTACAGTACAAGTATGATTGTATAAAATTGTATGACATACTGTTTTACAGTGTTATATATATGATGAAGGAAACCAAATGTCTTTGCATTTGCAGATATAAAAATGACAAAATAATGCACATGATATGTTTCTTTATTTCATAAACAGAAATGGTGTCTAGACAAAAATGTCATTTATATAACGCTAGCAGTTGAAATGAATGAAAATGGGGTTTGCACAATACCGTGTTTAAAATGGTTAATAAGTCATTTTAATTCATTAGGGTCGTGTAGCATTTCAAAATGAAAAGGGTAAGAACTCTTAATAGAGAATAAGCAAATTACAGCTATTTCAAATTGACAATATTAACAAAAAACTGTTCTAGAAAAACGAGAGAAAAAATAATGTAAAAGAGCTTTTACATTAAAAATAATGAACCAAAATCTACTAATACAATAATCCATATAATCTGTGTAAAAAGCATGTAGAAAAAACACCTGATGAAGTTTGCTGATACAGTCATTGACCAGTAATGAGAGGTATGAAGGATTTCACAGGTAGATAAGTGTGAGAAGGTCTGCACTGGGTGTGACTCAGGGATGGGGGGGCGTAGGCCCCTGCATACACTCACTTCACTTGAATGTGAACTATGGCCTCTGCAAGTTCTAAGGCAAAAATTGGAGGTGCACTTGTATCCATGTAACTCTGAAACATCCCCAGTTGAATGAAAAGACAAGTTGAGAAAACACATCATTTTTTGTTTACAGAAAACTAACCTTCAGTCCAATTTTAACCGAGCAATTTCTATTTACATGACAAATGTAATAAACACATCATGACATGTGATACCGTTTTGTAAACATATCAAACTTTTCTTTTACTCCTAAAATGATCTCAGCCTGTGCATTCAATCAGGATACCAGTATATTATATTATAAAGTTGAGCAATTTGTGAAAAAGGCAAGCTTTGTTCATCTTTTCAAAAGAACAACCTTTGGAGTTGGAGAGACAGTGTTTTTTCTTTCAAAGCAGCACACAAAAACAACAAAAACAAAAAAACAGTGAAACAAAACGAGAAATGAATACAGCACAAAAGCCTCTGAAAAAGATAATGAATTCAATGCATCTGGCATCTAACAAATATCCACCAACTAATTACCATAGCCAGCTAACAAATCAAATAACATTACTGTTTGTTGAGTTTTGGCTTGTAAAAAACTGCAGAGGTAAGGAACTTGAGAGAGAGAAAAAAAATGTATTTACTACCAAAACAGAATTCAAATATATATGTATGTTTACTCCAATGTATTGAGTACTCTCTCTGCAGCTCTTAATGACTTTGATCTGTATTGTGCAAAGCTTATTATTCCGCATTTGTAGAAATTAGCTTCAGGAGTATAAGACCAGAGGTTAGAAGTGAGCTAAACTTTCAGACACTCAAACACAGCCAGAAACCAGCTAAAGTACAAAAGTCTGCTACAGTTTCAGAAATGGAGAAATAAAATGCTTGGCACCCTGAGACGATATACAAGACCAATGACTAGTCCTGGTTTAGGTCAACCAGACAAATATCTGTGTGAATGAGATGATGACACACAACAAGCTTATTTGACCCGTAATGCTTGGGGTAACTGTAGAGATGACCCGACCATGTACTACTTTCAACCATCGGTCACCATAGTAACACCCCATACAGCATAGCAAGCATGGAGTAGCTCTCTCAGGACTAGAGAGCTAAGAGGTCTGGACTGGCAGTTGACCAGCGTAAGGAGCTACATTAAAAAACTCTCATTACTTTGTATCACCTCCCACTGGGCAAAAACTGGTTGCATCAATGTTCTTTCCATGTGATTTCAACAAAACAATTCAATGTGATGACAGTGAATCAATGTGGAAAACTGATTGGATTTGCACATTTTTTCACCCAGCTTTTAACCTAAATCCAATGACATGGTAAGCGTTTTTTATTGATTTCACATTGCATTTACATTAGTCGACAACTCAACCAAATGTATATCAAAACTAGATGTTGAAATAATGTCTGTGCCCAGTGGGCTTCTATCTGCATCCGCCAACCTTTACTGTATATCAATCTTGGGGCTCTAGGAAGAGAATAAACAATGATGAATTATTGTACATACAGTACAAACCAGAAATAGGCTATGCACTCATTGCTATCCAAAGAATAACATCGATATTAATCCTAATAGCATTATAAGGCCATCTAACAACAGACATTGAAAGATATCTGTTGGTATAGCTTTGATGGGCCGAGGACAATAGAAACTTTATGAATTTCAATCCATTTTCCCCCACATTGTCAAAGTGTAGCCTAATGAGAGTGTGCTTTTCTGGTGGACCATTATGCTTTCCACTTTTACGTCAAAAACGAGAAAGAAAAGGTACATTTATTGTATATGATTTGACAAATGTGTTTCCTGTTTTGTACCTGTAAATGGAGACTGATGTATATTGTTCCAATTCAGTGATAGCATTGGAATCAGAGAAAAGCCAAAGTGGAAGAAGAACCTCACAAACAACAATTACAACTGCTCTACACTCCTTCCTTACATTAGGAAAGGGGGATACCTAGTCAGGTGTACAACTGAATGCATTCAACTGAAATGTGTCTTCCATATCTAACCCAACCCCTCTGAATCAGAGGTGCGGGGGGCTGCCTTAATCGACATCCACGTCATCGGCGCCCGGGGAACAGACGCCGTTGGGCATACATTGTGTGTGTATTAATATTTGGGTGCATGTTTTAGTTGTCTGTGTATGACTGTATACGGATCTAACTAAATCTTAGGGAACCTTATCTAAATGGTCAAATACTCAGACCAGCACACTGCGAAACACAGACATATTCTACAAAGCTGCACTCTAATATCACAACAGCTTTCGATATCAGTCAAGACGAAAGTATTACACAGCTGTGTCCAAGAGGGTGCAACAGAGTAACGCCAAGAAGAATTTGCAGACAGTCATCAAGGTGTATATTTAAGCAATAAGGCACGGGGGGTGGTATATGGCCGATATATCATGGCTAAGGGCTGTGCTTATGCGCGACGCAACGCCGAGTGCCTGGATACAGCTCTTAGCTGTGGTATATTGGCCATATACCACAAACCCCCAAGGTGCCTTATTGCTATTATAAACTGGTTACCAACGTAATTATAGCAGTTAAAGTACATGTTTTGTCATACCCGCGGTATACGGTTTGATATACCACGGCTGTCAGCCAATCAGCATTCAGGGCTCAAACCACTCAGTTTATAATATCGCTCATTCCGACACTGTATAGCTTTTCATCCTGAATGAAGTTAAAGCTATGAGTAAAGCTTTTTATTCCAATTGAATTCACTCACTGTAAAGACAGGTTCTGTCTCTATTTCTCATTTTTTGTATTTTCAAGTACATCCCTGTTAAACAGATACAAGTATTATTTCTGTATATTTATGTTATAAATGTAATTATATACTGGGTGGTTCGAGCCCTAAATGCTGATTGGCTGACAGCCATGGTATATCACACCGTATACCATGGCTAAGACAAAACATTTAATTTTACTGCTCTAACTACGTTGGTAACCAGTTTATAACAGCAATAAGACACCTCAGGGGGTTGTGATATATGGCCAATATACCACGGCTAAGGGCTGTGTCCAGGGACTCCTCATTGCCTAAGAACAGCCATTAGCTCTAGTCTATTGGCCCTATATCACAAACCCCCGAGGGACCTTACTGCTTAAATATTGTTCATCAAAAGATGGACTAAATAATTTAGCTGAGGACTATTGTTAGAAGCAAACATAAGCTAGACAAAATAACTAGGTAAAATATACAGGCAGCATGCATTCACATCACAGAATATTATGATTTCAACAAATGTACAATCAGGGCAAACATGTTACTATATCATGCTTTCACGTGAACTCAAGTCCCAAATAAATGATTCATTCTTAAAGAAAAACAAATATAAGATGTGAACACTCTCTAAATGTTATGTTGGCTTTCTTTTTTATAATACATCTGATTGCTTTAGGTTTTTGAATATAATGTCTTCATAGATATATTTATATTAATAAGATGTTTTAATTTAAGTGCCAATTCAAGTGCTCCAGCATCAGTGTTTTCAGGGTTCTGAACCTGACGTAGACCCTCTATGAAGTGCTATAGGATCTAGTTACAATGGAGTGTCTGGTGCTGGAAGGAAAGTGCCTGATCTTGAGCCCAGATTCATTGGAGAAAGTATCCTTAGTCAAATATAAATATTTTGTTTTGTTTTTTTGTTACAGACAGAATATCTGTCCCTCAGCTTGAAAAGGTGTCTATTGTCAAATTTCTTGACAACATTGAAACATAACACTGAAGATATTCAAAGGGTGTCTGAGAGAGGGGTCACCATCATACATAAAGCATCTTTAAATACTGATAAAAAGAAAGAAAGTTTCCTCAAAAACACAACAAGCCTAAACTATTTTTCACATTTAAAGAGGTGTCAAAGTTTGAAAGGATGTTGCGCAAGCCACGGATTAATAACATACTTTACACTGTCCTCGCCAGCAACATCCGTGTGTGTGTGTGTGTGTGTGTGTCAAGCTGATTTCCTGAGTTTAAGAACACCCACCTTTATGAATAATTTTCCTTTAATCAGGAAAAAGCTAAGCAAATATTTCCCTTAGCAAAAAGGTACTTGATATAACCCCAGTGAAAAATAAATGTCTAAGCCACTACCTGTACAATATTACTGTGACAGTCACCATGCGCCATACATTATACGTTATTACGTTCTGCCCAAGCAAGCACTTGAAAGTTACCATTACAACATCCAAATACAATGATTTTGCTGATGTGTGGGAACATAGCTATTTGGGAACCACCTGCCAAATCGTTCGTTTTTCTCTTTCGTTTCAGTGCTGAGGAAGGCAAAGGAGGAATGTTAAGGTACTGTCTGTACACATCGTTTTGCTATACAAAATACATTTTTGCATATGAACATTTACAGTCTGCTTCAGAAACCTCTCATATACAGAAGCTGAATTCTTATTTTCATGAATCACGTTGAACATTCAGAAGATATTTTCCTGAGTTTGAATTGCTGTGACAAGAGCCACAAGCGAGAGTGAGAGAATTAGAAAGATAGTGAGATAGAGAAATAGAAAGATAGTGAGATAGAGAAATAGAAAGATAGTGTTAGATGTAGAAATAGTGATAGGAAAATAGACAGAGTAGGAGAGAGTGAGAGAGAGAGAGAGAGAGAAAGGGAGAGCGAGAGAAATAGAAAGACAAAGAAAGAGAGAGACAGAGAGATAGAAACTGTAGGTAGATCAAGAGACAAAGAGTGCTGCTGTTCGGTCCATTGAGGTTTGAATTGAAGATGTGATCTTTGCCCATCCCTGTGAGTAGACTATAGATAGAGAACAGTGTGTCCACTGTAGAGGTTGCTTCCTGACGGGGCATGGTGGAGCACCATTGTGAGCGGAGTTTTGTGTGGGAAGTCCATATTCTGTTCTGGTTACAGAGAGGAGAATACCTGTAGAACAGTATTGCTGTTAAGACAACTGTAGTGTCAACCTATAAAAAGACTAAAAAGACATAAAAAAAACAACAACAAAAAACATGTTGTTTAAAGAACACTGGTAGAGGCTGAACTTCTCACCAACCCAGAGGAAGGGGTTTGTCAGAAGAAAATAAAAACTCAAATTAAATAATAAAAAACATTAAAACCACAGTTTACTAAGTACAGTCCTTTCTCGGCTGTTCGTCAGTTGTACATTTATCAGTCATTTCCTGGCAGAAGTCTACCGTCACCGTCTGATTGGACTGTTCATTGAACGAGAACCCCGACTCCATGTATAAACTTGGCTCCTGGCCCTCCGTCTCATTGCTACCTGGCCCCCCATCAGCCCCGTTGCCCATGGCCCAATCAGGCTCGCTCTCTGAGGGCCCGGAGGACTTGAGGAAGCTGGGCTCCGGGGTGGCTGAGCTGGAGTGGGTGACGAGGTCAATGCTGTTAGAAGCAGCGTTGCTGGCAGTGGTGGTGGCGTTGGTGGTGCCGGGCTTCAGGACAGGGCAGTGGTGGTTCAGGGACTGGACCTGCTCAGGACTCAGCTGTCTGTCCCTGCAGACCTCCTGGGACAGACAGGAGAAGTTCTCCCACAGCTCGCCCATACACTCCTTCAGCTGGTTCCTCTCCGTCAGCAGCTTGTCCTTCTCGTTCACCTGATGGACACAAAAGTTAATATTAATGATGAGGACTAAATGTCATGAGCTGTGGTCTTACAATGAGCAAAGAGACACATACATACTGCTAATCCCTTTGAGACTGCAGCTAATGTTCTGTAAACACTCCACACATCCTCGAGCAGCAGTATGAACTATCCAGTAGATACATAACGAATGGTATTCACTTCTTCATAGCAACATAAAAGTATTCACATGGCCTAAATTATTTGCTCCCTAAGCATATATTAAATCATTTGTTTCAATTGTGAGCATACTTTTGATGAAGTTTGTGATGAGCAAGCACTTTCAGCGTACTGTATGTTCTGAGGTAAAAAGGAACTCGGTGGTGGAAAGAGGTTTGATGATGATGTCCTCATATATAAGATGCAGATGGGGGATATCAAGGGGAAGGCTGTCAGTCCTCTGTGGAGAATATAGCACTAGTGTGTGTGTGCGTGTTTAAAAAAAAACAAACAAACGTTTTATGTGTGGACGGTTGATGCACAGAGGCCGCAGCTCCACCACCCTCATGGAAAAAGCATGGCATCTGCCTGTGATAGAGCGCCATGCCATGGAAACACAGGAGCAAGGAGGTACAGATAGGAGAGATACAGCCAGGACTCTACTGGGGATGCTCTACTCTATAATGAAGTCTCCTGCCTGCCCCTGCACCAGCCTCCACACACCTGATTGTACTTGTGGCAGCGAGATGGCAGTTTGCTGGCTTGAATGTGCTGACACAATGGTGTTGAAAAAAATTCATATCACTCTATCCCAAGGTAATATTTGTTGCGCTGTCAAAAATGTTACCATTAGTTAAGTCCAGGGAGAGAACTGTTATATATAGACACTACATTGTTCTACTACTCTACAGTCTTTTGCAGGGTTGTCAAACATACCGCCCGCGGGAGTCCAATCCGGCCCGCGGGTGGTTTGAGTAATATAAATATATATATACAGCACCAGTCAAAAGTTTGGACACACCTTCTTTTCCATTATTTTTTTTCAATTAACAGGTGTGCTTTGTTAAAAAATAAACATTTGTGGAATTTCTATCAGTTGTGTTGTGACAAGGTAGGGGTGGTATACAGAAGATAGCCCTATTTGGTAAAAGACCAAGTCCATATTATGGCGAGAACAGCTCAAATAAGCGAAGACCTGAAAATGTCAGCCAATACAGAACATTTCAAGAACTTTGAAAGTTTCTTCAAGTGCAGTCGCAAAGACCATCAAGCGCTATGATGAAACTGGTTAACATGAGGACCGCCACAGGAAAGGAAGTCCCAGAGTTACCTCTGCTGCAGAGGATACGTTCATTAGAGTTAACTGCACCTCAGATTGCAGCCCAAATAAATGCTTCACATAGTTCAAGTAAAAGACACATCTCAACATCAACTGTTAAGAGGAGACTGTGTGAATCAGGCCTTCCTGGTAGAATTTCTGCAAGGAAACCACTACTAAAGGACTCCAATTGGAAGAGACTTGCTTAGGCCAAGAAACCCGAGCAATGGACATGAGATTCTTGGTTCCAACCGCCGTGTCTTTGTGAGACGCAGAGTAGGTGAACGGATTATCTCTGCATGGAGGACGTGGTGTGGGGGTGCTGTGCTGGTGACACAGTTGGTGATTTATTTAGAATTCAAGGCACACTTAACCAGCATGGCTACCACAGCATTCTGCAGCAATACGCCATCTCATCTGGTTTGAGCTTAGTGGGACTATCATTTGTTTTTCAACAGGACAATGACCCAACACACCTCCAGCCTGTGTATGGGCTATTTGACCAAGAAAGAGACTAATGGAGTGCTGCAATTAAAATGGTTTGGGATGAGTTGGACTGCAGAGTGAAGGAAAAGTAGCCAGCTCAGCATATGTGGGAACTCCTTCAAGACTGTTGGAAAACCATTCCAGGTGAAGCTGGTTGAGAGAAAGCTATCCTCAGAGCAAAGGGTGGCTACTTTGAAGAATAAAAAATGTCAAATAAATTTTGATTTGTTTAACACTTTTTTGTTTACTACATGATTCCATATGTGTTATTTCATAGTTGAATTATTAGTAACTATTATTCTACAATGTAGAATAAAACTTGAATGATTAGGTTTGTCCAAACTTTTGACTGGTACTCTATATATATATCTGGGAATGTATTTTTTTGGGAAACAAAGTCAATATACTTTAAAATTAATAAAACTAATTGGAAACTGTGTATAAATTAGAATAGAACTACATTCATATAGTTTCTTGACTGTGTCCATCTCTCTAACAATCACCAAAATGAAAGCTAGACAGTCAGGGAGCATAGAAAAATCATTTTTTTGCACATTTTTACCGCAAGGAAATATAACACATTCTCAATGTGTTAATCTCCATCAGGACCTCGTTGAAGACCGAATGCGGACCCTGGGACAAAATTAGTTTGACACCCCTGGTCTATAGAAAGCAGTGTGATTCTTTATCTATGTGTTATATTATTGCCTGCCTGTGAACTGAATCATCACAGGGGGAAACAAAATGTATAATCGAAAAGTTGATTAAAAAGAAGAAAGCAATGTGTGAAAATGAGAATAGCCTATGTGTGAAGAAGGAGGCAGTTGTCTGACAGTGTGTGCATGTATATATGTGTATGTGGAATGCCAGTAGGTCTACTGTATATACTATGTACTGTAGCCTTTACAGGATATCTCTGAGAGGATGACATGTCATGCAGCTCTATAGACACACTCACCAGTTTTCTGATCTCGCACTCCAGGTTCATGATGCAGTCAAGCTTCCTCTTGCGACAACGCTGCGCTGCGATGCGGTTCTTACTCCGCCGCCTGATGTCATGGATGAACTCCAGCTGCTCTGAGGTCAGTTTGTGCATTTTTACCATCATTTGGAAGTCGTTCCGTGGAAGATTTGTGATTTGATTAACAGGGAAAGGAAGTTTTACCTGCCAATAAAGAAATTGAGAATTACTTTTCACATCTGACCTTATACAGCGTTGACTTACATTTTTGAATTGAGTAAATGAACAGAGGAGTTTGGTGACTAGACATGGAATGCCACATTTCACCAGGAGATGGCACAAGAGCACCACTGTCAGGACGAGAGATAAGAGAATGTGCCTCCATAACACGTGTGTAGTAAGCCTTCAACACTATTTCTGAACCTCAAATATTGAACATGAAACCTATTCTCAGGCAGAAGGGGACAAGGTGATCTAAGAAACTAGTGTCTCTCCATCTGTCCCTGCTAGCTTGGAAAGGTGCCAGGGTGACAGATCAAGGAGGGACAAGCAGGGACTTGTCAACCCCATCCATATTGGTGTCAGGAGATATCTAGAGGGCATGATATGTAACATCTATACTATCTACCTGCAATAATCCACAGGGACTGCAGAACAAAAGAAACATGCAAAGCAATGCTTTCTTTGACACCTACAGTCACACAGAGTGCAACGAGGGCCTGATTAATGAAAGGACTTACAGGCCCAAGCCCGTAGGGGGCCGTTAAGGCAGAGTACAGCTTTTTCTTCTGCAATAAGTGAGAATTTGTCCCCCTCTTGATGGCAAGAGAAAGTACATTTCCTGAAATTCTACACATTTTGCCATGACTAATGCCATGTTAATGATATGAGTAAAAGTGACTAACAAAATCAATGTGGGGCCCCCTGGAGGTCAGGTCCCCTGGGCACGTCTCCTGCATGCCTGGCTGGTATTCGGCCTTACTACAAGTTTAGATAGCTGGCTAAACTGATTTACCAATCTAAAAATTGTTAGCTGACATGGCTAATTGAGTGACTGTCAGTGACTGATATATCAAGAGTAAAAATGCTGATGCACAACAAAATTTCGAAATTTCACCTTGTGAATTCTAACATTCAAACTATCAATAGAAGGTTGAGACCTCAACTGAGCTAATCCAGCCCTGAGTGCAACACTAATCTGGAGAAATAAATAATTTGCAATAAAATATAATTATAACTGCAAAATAACAATACAATTTCCCCCCATATTAATTACATTGATTCGCTGACAATATCTTGGAGGATGTGATCATTCTCCCACAGAGCATCAATAGCCATATTTTTCTGCTCTCTCAGGTAGTGGCAAACCTTTTGATACAGATATAGGATCTTAATTTGAGCCAGTTTGCTACAGCAAGAACATAAATCTGCAGCAACAGCAAATGCGCATTTTTATGTGGTTTAAAATTAATGGACATGCAGGAAAACTCTCAGCAAAAAAAGGAGTGATCAAATTAAGATTCTACAGATCCACCCCAGGGAGATCTCTCAGCACCAGAGAACTGTAGCAGAGTAGCTTGGGGGAGAAGAGATATGGCAGAGAGGAAGATAGGAGAGGAGGAATAACAAAGATCCAGAGTAAAACAGCCAGAGAGCTTGGCAAGATGAGAGGAGCTGCCATTCTCCTCCGCTCTGCTCTCTCTCCTCTTGGCGGCCTCTGGAATAAAGTCAAACGGGAGGGAAAAGGGGCGTCAGTTGGGTATGGTCGTGGCCATACTCTAGCTCAAGAGCAACATTTTTAAATCATTCCAATCCCGATTAAAATACAATGGCTGTTAAGCGTATTGGAGGAGAGCAGCTGCCATGCAGAGGCCTTTTCTCTCTCCTTTAGCAATCAGAGTGCAGAGACAGTGCCAGTTTGTTTTGCCGGGCAGTTTGTTTTGCCGGTCAGCTGCAAAGCTGCTTGCTTTGAATTTGATGTCGGCATTTGAACTCTGCATTGTTGTAATCTGATAGCCAGAGGTTAATTGAATTGGGAGGTGGGGAAGCCCTCCTTTTTGGTGCTTATTCGAAAGAAAAATATAGTTTTTTTGCTTATTAAAATATATGTTGTGATTGTTGTAGGCCTAATTTATATTTTAATTAATTTGCCCAGTAGGCTAGTGTAATTTGGTGTTAGAGCATTTCCCCATGTCCTGATTTTGGCTTCTAGGCAATACAAATTGTAGGCTATAACAAGTGTGCATTCTCATACAGTGACAAAATGATAATTGAAATAATGCAAATCATTAAGGATGACCTCGTTGGGCTAACTTTTTAACCTCTTGCTATAGGCCTACTTCATCATCATCCTCTGCCTACATCCCCAATCCTACCTGTAACCTATATTCCTCTGGTATAGTGCATGTCAACCTCTCACTCAGTCTTGCTTATCCATCTTCCTCAATTAATGAGATATTCTAACAGATCAATCTTGCTAGCAAAACATCATTAAATATTGACAAGTTATTTAGCTGTAGTGTGGATTTAGGGATGCTGAAAAATATATATAATGAGCACCGAGACGTGCAACTTCTATGTAAGCAACACAATAACATCAGACAGAGACAAGCAAGCCCAGGGATTTTTTTATTTATTTTTTACACGAGCCGCCCCCTTGTTGGCTACTATGTTGCAATATCAATATTCTCAGAACCGCCTCGTTGATACACTCCACTTCTCCATTCCCTAATTTAGTGAAATGACGCCACCAGGAGGGAGCGAGGGAGGAAGGAGAGGAAAAACGGCCTGTACCAGATGGTCCCATCACCTGGGGTAAGTGCTTCACTTCAGAGGACAAAGCAAGGTGTCTATTCATTGAAATCACTCTCCACTGAAAAGCAAATCTAGATTTCAATTTATCCGAGAGAGAGAGAGAGACTTTAATTTCCTCATTAGAAGCCCTCAGTCCTTTGAGAGTCGTTGAGACCATTTCTCATGTGCATGCAAACACATGAAGAAATAAATAATGGACCAAGCCAATCAATGCCACACTGGGCCCTGCAGGCTCCCTCCCAATACTAGCTAGGACATGGCAGTGGTTAAAGAGGGAGGGCGATGGAACACATCTTGCCTGCTCCGTGTGATCTAAACGAAGAGAAGATAACTGTCTGTGATTATGACCCCTCTGAGTGCCATGTAATGATGGGCGATAGTTATAGAGTTCTACGGAGTGACCACACTGGTGTAATGATGGGGGCTCTTTAAATGAGACAGGGTAGAAGAGGAAGGGAGGGAGGGACGTGGCGAGGAAGGGAGGCGGGGACGTACAGCCAACCACCTTTCTACAGCGAGCAAACTTGAGGTTATTTCCTTTCTTGTTCCTGGCAGTGGCGCACAGCGCAGCACAGGAGGGTTATCTAGGATATATTTAGTGGCTCCGCCAGGGGAACCAGTCCAGTAACAAGGCTGGGATGCCAGACTGCAGCTCCGACGGCAGTCATAAATTCAGACCCAACATGTTCTGAATTCTCACTGCCCCCCACCCCCCTCGTTATTCTTCCTTCTCCTCTTTTCCTTTCTACCTCCTTCCTACTGTCTCACTGTCTCTGGATCATTATTCTCCAAATGAGTCCTGGGTGAAAAGTAGGGCTCATCTGTTACCCGGGCAGCACTGTGTCTTGTCCCGCTCTACTCTACTTTCCTCTCCCCTCAGACACACAGAGAGGCTCGGCAGCTGGCTGGCTGGCTGCAGGGCCAGACCTGGGCCGAGCCCTGGGATTCAGATGCATGGGCGGCCCGACAATGACAGTGGGTTCTGTGCAGCCTGACTGCCAGTGTTCACATGCAGGGTTGGTGACCCCTCGATGAACCCAGGGAGGGAGTTTAACACTACATCGTCCTGTGCAGGAGAGAGGCATGCAGCGCCACCTACTACGGTGTCCCTTCTCATCTATTGACACAAGCCCTGGGGAAATAAATAATCCCAATTTTCCAAGCAATTTCCTTTGAAACTCGAAGCAATTTACTAAAATGGCCATCCCACTCTGATTCATTCTTAAGGTCTAACCGTCTACTATTAGTTACTCCTGCCTGATTTCTAGAGTGCTGCTATTTTGACTGCGACTCTATCTCTGCATCAAAAAGAGACCTTTATCTGGTAAGTACGATCAACATAAATGTGAACACTAAAGTCTTTCTATGTTGACTCTATAAACATTTTACATTTATACTTTTGTAATGTTGCAGACTAGCCCAGGGGAAAAAAATGACACGAGCCGCCCCCTCATTGGCTACTATGTTGCAATATCAATATTCTTGGAGCAGCCTTGTTGATACAAAATGGTTCAATATTCTCAGAACCGCCTCGTTGATACACTCCACTTCTCCATTCCCTAGTTTAGTGAAATGACGCCACCAGGAGGGCGCGAGGGAGGAAGGAGAGGAAAAACGGCAGACGCTCTTATCCAGTAGTGAGTGCATACATTTTCGTAATTTTACGCACAAAAACTCTCCCAGATCCACAGCGATTAACCCTGCAATAAATCACATGTGGTTTATAATGTGATTAGAGAGCATCATGTATCCTATGGAAATCTGGGAGAAGGTAATGCCCTTACAGAGCCCCGTTTAGTATCTTATAGTATCTTGTTCTCCCGTAAACAGGAGTTATTGCCGGAACCCCCTATGGCAGATGAGTTAGAGAGGCTCTGTGGTGAAGAGATGGGCTGTGTGTACTGCTACTGCAGGATGTCAGGTCCCAGGAGATGGCAACGTGGCAGTGTCCCAGGTGGCCTTAATGCTGACATGTTGAGCCTGTTGGATTTCAGCTGCCAGCCACAGCAACCGACCTTCCCCCCCATTGGGCATCACAACAACAGCCTGATACAATACTCTTGCTGCACACAAGACAAACAACAAAACCTACAATACTTTTGTTATATATGAATCTCAGCTGGTATCACTAATTTCAGCTTGCTTAGTCACTGCACCAACGATGTTAGGATAAAACAGTCAGAGGTCACCAAGCGCAACATAGCTTCAGCCTGTAAATCAGCTAGAAATATGTGTCGGCATCGAGTAATTGTCTCTGGCCTCCTCGCAGTTAGGGGGAGTGATGAGCTCTACAGCAAAGTCTCAACTCAATCGCTGGTTGAAAACTGATTTCTGTCCCCCCCAAAAGATAGAATTTGTTGATAATTGGCCCTCTTTCTAGGACTCACCCAAAAACAGGACCAAGCTTGGCCTGTTGAGGAGTGACGGACTCCATCCCAGCTGGATGGGTGCTCTTATCTACCAACATAGACAGGGCTCTAACTCCTCTAGCTCCACAATTAAATAGGGTGCAGGCCAGGCAGCATGCTGTTAGCCAGCCTGCCAGCTTAGTGGAGTCTGCCACTAGCAGTCAGTGTAGTCAGCTCAGCTAACCCCATTGAGACTGTCTGTGCCTCGACCTAGGTTGGGCAAAACTAAACATGGCATTGCTCGCCTTAGCAATCTCACTAGAATAAAGACCTCCTCCATTCCTGCCATTATTGAAAGAGATCGTGATACCTCACATCTCAATATCAGGCTACTTAATGTTAGATCCCTCACTTCAAAGGCAGTTATAGTCAATAAACTAATCACTGATTATAATCTTTATGTGATTGGCCTGACTGAAACATGGCTTAAGCCTGATGAATTTACTGTGTTAAATGAGGCCTCACCTCCTGGTTACACTAGTGACCATATCCCCCGTGTAGCCCGCAAAGGCGGAGGTGTTGCTAACATTTACAATAGCAAATTTCAATTTACAAAAAACCTGATGTTTTCGACTAGAAGCTCAAAAGACATGAAATCTATGCAGCCTACTCAATCACTTTTTATAGCTACTGTTTACAGGCCTCCTGGGCCATATACAGCATTCCTAACTGAGTTCCCTGAATTCCTATCGGACCTTGTCGTCATAGCAGATAATATTCACATTTTTGGTGATTTTATATTCACATTGAAAAGTCCACAGACCCACTCCAAAAGGCTTTCGGAGCCATCATCGACCCAGTGGGTTTTGTCCAACATGTCTTCGGACCTACTCACTGTCATACTCTGGACCTAGTTTTGTCCCATGGAATAAATGTTGTGGATCTTAATGTTTTTCCTCATAATCCTGAACTATCGGACCACCATTTTATTACGTTTGCAATTGTAACAAATAATCTGCTCAGACCCCAACCAAGGAGCATCAAAAGTCGTGCTATAAATTCTCAGACAACCCAAAGATTTGTTTATGCTCTTCCAGACTCCCTCTGCCTACCCAAGGATGCCAGAGGACAAAAATCAATTAACCACCTAACTGAGGAACTCAATTTAACCTTGCGGAATACCCTGCATGCAGTTGCACCCCTAAAAGAAACTAGCTCCCTGGTATACAGAAAATACCAGAGCTCTGAAGCAAGCTTCCAGAAAATTGGAATGAAAATGGCACCACACCAAACTGGAAGTCTTCCGACTAGCTTGGAAAGACAGTACCGTGCAGAATCGAAGAGCCCTCACTGCTGCTCGATCATCCTATTTTTCCAATTTATTTGAGGAAAATAAGAACAATCCAAAATGTATTTTTGATACTGTCGCAAAGCTAACTAAAAAGCAGCATTCTCCAAGAGAGGATGGCTTTCACTTCAGCAGTAATAAATGAATGAACTTCTTTGAGGAAAAGATCATGATCATTAGAAAGCAAATTACAGACTCCTCTTTAAATCTGCGTATTCCTCCAAAGCTCAGTTGTCCTGAGTCTGCACAACTCTGCTGGCAGAGAGACACTCAAGTGTTTTAGTACTATATCTCTTGACACAATGATGAAAATAAGCATGGCCTCTAAACCTTCAAGCTGCATACTGGACCCTATTCCAACTAAACTACTGAAAGAGCTGCTTCCTGTGCTTGGCCCTCCTATGTTGAACATAATAAAACGGCTCTCTATCCACCGGATGTGTACCAAACTCACTAAAAGTGGCAGTAATAAAGCCTTTTGAAAAAGCCAAACCTTGACCCAGAAAATATAACAAACTATCGGCCTATATCACATCTTCCATTCCTCTCAAATATTTTAGAAAAAGCTGTTGCGCAGCCACTCACTGCCTTCCTGAAGACAAACTGTCACGGCCGTCATCGGAATGAGACCAAGGTGCAGCGTGGTAAGCGTATATTTTCCTTTATTTGTTAAAATGTCGCCAACAAAACAAGAAATAACAAAAACGACTGTGCCGCTTACAAGGGCTATAGTACCCCAAACAAAGACAACTTCCCACAATCACAACAGGGAAAAAAAGGCTGCCTAAGTATGATTCCCAATCAGAGACAACGATGCCTGATTGAGAACCATACCCGGCAAAAACATAGAAATACACAAACCTAGAAAACAGAACATAGAATGCCCACCCAAATCACACCCTGACCAAACCAAATAGAGACATAAAAAGGCTCTCTAAGGTCAGGGTGTGACACAAACAATGTATACTAAATGCTTCAGTCTGGTTTTAGACCCCATCATAGCACTGAGACTGCACTTGTGGTAAATTACCTTTTAATGGCGTCAGACCGAGGCTCTGCATCTGTCCTCGAGATTGGAAACCCAAATTGGTCTACACGGACAAGTTCTGGCCTGGTTTAGATATTATCTGTCGGAAAGATATCAGTTTGTCTCTGTGAATGGTTTGTCCTCTGACATATCAACTAAGGTTCCATTTTAGGACCACTATTGTTTTCACTATATATTTTACCTCTTGGGGATGTCATTCAAAAACATAATGTTAACTTTCACTGCTATGCGGATGACACAGAGCTGTACATGTCAATGTAACATGGTGAATCCACAAAATTGCCCTCGCTAGAAGCCTGTGTTTCAGACATAAGGAAGTGGATGGCTGCAAACGTTCTACTTTTAAACTCGGACAAAACAGAGATGCCCGTTCTAGGTCCCAAGAAACAAAGAGATCTTCTGTAATCTGACAATTAATCTTGATGGTTGTACAGTTGTCTCAAATAAAACTGTGAAGGACCTCGGCGTTACTCTGGACCCTGATCTCTCTTTTGACAAACATATCAAGACTGTTTCAAGGACAGCTTTTTTCCATTTACGTAACATTGCAAAAATCAGAAACTTTCTGTCCAAAAATTATGCAGAAAAATTCATCCATGCTTTTGTTACTTCAAGGTTAGATTACTGCAATTCCCTACTTTCCGGCTACCCGGAAAAGCACTAGTTAAACTTCAGTTAGTGCTAAATACGGCTGCTAAAATCCTGACTAGAACCAAAAAAGTTGATCATACTACTCCAGTGCTGGCCTCCCTACACTGGATTCCTGTTAAGGCAAGGGCTGATTTCAAGGTTTTACTGCTAACCTACAAAGCATTACATGGGCTTGCTCCTACCTATCTTTCCGATTTGGTCCTACCGTACATACCTACACGTACGCTATGGTCACAAGACACAGGCCTCCTAATTGTCCCTAGAATTTCTCAGCAAACAGCTGGAGGCAGGGCTTTCTCTAGAGCTCCATTTTTATGGAATGGTCTGCCTACCCATGTGAGAGACACAGACTCGGTCTCAACCTTTAAGTCTTTACTGAAGACTCATCTCTTCAGTAGGTCATATGATTGAGTGTAGTCTGGCCAAGGAGTGTGAAGGTGAACGGAAAGGATCTGGAGCAACGAACCGCCCTTGCTGTCTCTGCCTGGCTGGTTCCCCTCTCTCCAATGGAATTCTCTACCTCTAACCCTATTACAGGGGCTGAGTCACTGGCTTACTGGTGCTCTTCCAAGCCGTCCCTAGGAGGCGTGCATCACTTGACTGGGTTGAGTCACTGACGTGATCTTCCTGTCTGGGTTGGCGCCCCCCCTTGGGTTGTGCCGTGGCAGAGATCTTTGTTGACTATACTCGGCCTTGTCTCATGATGGTAAGTTGGTGGTTGAAGATATCCCTCTAGTGGTGTGGGGGCTGTGCTTCGGCAAAGTGGTTGGGGTTATATTCTGTCTGTTTGGCCCTGTCCGGGGGTATCATTGGATGGGGCCACAGTGTCTCCTGACCCCTCCTGTCTCAGCCTCCAGTATTTATGCTGCAGTAGTTTATGTGTCGGGGGGCTAGGGTCAGTCTGTTATATCTGGAGTACTTCTCCTGACTTATCCGGTGTCCTGTGTGAATTTAAGTATGCTCTCTTTAATTCTCTCTTTCTCTCTCTCAGAGGACCTGAGCCCTAGGACCATGCCTCAGGACTACCTGGCATGATGACTCCTTGCTGTCCCCTGTTCACCTGGCCATGCTGCTGCTCCAGTTTCAACTGTTCTGCCTGCAGCTATGGAACCCTGACCTGTTCACCGGATGTACTACCTGCCCCAGACTGGCTGTTTTCAACTCTCTAGAGACAGCAGGAGCGGTAGAGATACTCTTAAGGATCGGCTATGAAAAGCCAACTGACATTTACTCCTGAGGTGCTGACTTTCTGCACCCTCGACAACTACTGTGATTATTATTATTTGACCATGAACATTTGAACACCCGGCACAGCCAGAAGAGGACTGGCCACCCCTAATAGCCTGATTCCTCTCTAGGTTTCTTCCTAGGTTTTGGCCTTTCTAGGGAGGATTTCCTAGCCACTGTGCTTCTACACCTGTATTGCTTGTTGTTTGGGGTTTTAGGCTGAGTTTCTGTACAGCACTTTGAGATATCAGTTGATGTAAGAAGGGCTATATAAATAAATGTGATTTGATTCAATGGACAAATAAAAGTCACTTCAATAGACAAATAAAAGTCACTTCAATAGACAAATAAAAAGTGGCACCGTTTCCTCCCACAACGAGCCATCCATAACATACTAATGACTTTTTCAAATACAGTTGGCATAAGGCAAAAGGCTGCACCAAATCAGTATATTGTGGTTTACACTGTATGCCAAATAACATTTTGACCACAGATGCATCATTTCAAGAGTGGAGAAGGTACTTTTTGACTGTCGAAAAAACAGGAGTGATATTTAGGTCTGTGTACAGTACTTCCTGTGTGAGTCACAGGGTTAATGTTTGGTGGTGAGATAGGAAACATTGTGCTGCCAATATATCAACACGACTTCCCTATCACTCCCACCTCGCTCTCAGATCAATGTTTGCAGTGTACTGTGACTAGACGATGTGTCATTGAGCTCAACGCCTACACACGGGAGAGAGAGAGACTGATGTTTTGTGGAAACAGCTCAGAGATCTTCCACCGAGATCCTCTGTGTTTTGCGATGTCTCAGCTCTTAAATTCTCCTTTGTTGGGTATGTAGGGCAAAAAAAATGGGCTGTTTTATTGTTCACATACACCAGATAGGTGCAGTTAGTACGGCACCTCTGGAGCAAATGAGAGGTAAGTGCCTTGCTCAAGGGCACATGGACAGATTTTCTCACCTTGGGTATTCGAACCAGTGACCTTTCAGTCACTGTCCCAACGCTGTAACCGCTAGACTACCTGCTGCCCAAAACATTGACTGGCAGTGGAGTACTGAGCCGTATTTAAAAAGGGTGCTGCTCTATTATCAGCTCCCCCTGTCCACACAATCTTATTCATTATGATCTGAAAAGGCAAAACTGATCCATGATCAGCTCTCCTACTTTGAGACTCTATGATTACAGGCCCTGGTTCAGTTTACATATGGGCATATCCTCTCCTGACCCTATTGACTGACTCAATATGTGTCATATGTGCCAGATGGGAAACAGTTGAACACAGTTAACGTGTAAAATTGTAGCCATTAAAAAGTTACCCCAGAGTAGTGTGGTGTCTGCTATTTGTCACCCCATAACCTCAGTAGCGGGGTGGGAGCGGCCAGGAGACCTTGACTGACTCAGACTACCTTGAATGACTATCGCCTCTCTCGGTCAGATTAGCCTCCAGTTTAACAACTTCCTTCCTTGTCAGAATTCATTGTTTCCAGTGCTGGGGCTGCAGCTATTTTTAACAGCAGTAGCGCCGGGCGCTTGCTCGGCTATCTCTCCCCGAGTGGGACCCGGCCTGGCTACCATTTGCTCTTTCAACACACGGAGGGAGAGCCAGAGCCTCCTGTCTCCCTGGAAGCTAGCTGTTTGTTTGTACAGCCAACTCACTGGGGGGAAAGAGGAAAACAGCGCCCCAGGAAGCATGAGGTAGCACTTTTGTTACCAGATAAGGCTGGAGCAGAGCAGGGTGGCATTTGGCTCTACACTGAGGCTCATTATGTAAGTGCTCTTCTATGCCTCCACCCATAAGGCCATGTCCTAAACCAAACAGTACTGAGAGAGAGAGGTTCTCACACACACAGCAGCATCTGTGACCCAGCACAGACAGCTAGTCTCATTCATAATACATATTATCAGCAGCAGGCGACAGTAAAGGGGAATGCTTGCAGATATAAGCCCATGTGGGTCAATAGAGATCTGACAGTGGATATTGTGAGCCACTAATCAACAATGGAGTGTAGTGTATATCCATACATTGACTCACACAAGATGACAAATGGAACTGGACATGTCTGAAGAGTAATTTTTGGGTCTGCTTTGTCCTTCCTCGACAGCTGTATTGCTGTAAATCTATTGTCTATAATTTACAGCCGGGGCATTAAGCAGTTCTTCAAATGGCTCATAAATCACTGGATGTGGGTGCCATGCCTGTAATAATTACACATGACTGCTAGGGCCGTTTATCTTGCCGCTCTCTGTTTGTCCACAGAAGAAGACTGGATTCCTCCACAGTCGGAGGCTCAATCCTGCCAAATTGCTCCAACCCCAGTGAAACGGGGACTAGGCTCTGTGAATCTGATCACCATGGCAACACACCATTCTCTCTCTCTCTCTCTCTCTCTCTCTCTCTCTCTCTTTCTCTCTCTCTCTCTCTCACGGTGTCAGACTCAGAAGCAGACAGTCTTATTCCTTATGGTAAAGATAAAATAAGTCTGCCTACAACAAGAGGCATCAGAGGTATTCTGTATGAATAAAAAAAATATATACACTACCGGTCAAACATTTTAGAACACCTAATTATTCAAGGGTTTTTCTTTATTTGTACTATTTTCTACATTGTAGAATAATAGTGAAGACATCAACACTATGAAATAACACATATGGAATCATGTAGTAACCAAAAAAGTCTTAAACAAATCAAAATATATTTAATATTTTGAGACTTCAAAAAGCCATCCTTTGCCTTGATGACAGCTTTGCACACTCTTGGCATTCTCTCAACCAGCTTCATGAGGTAGTCACCTGGAATGCATTTCAATGAATAGGTGTGCCTTCTTAAAAGTGAATTAGTGGAATGTATTTCCTTCTTAATGTGTTTGAGCCAATCAGTTGTGTTGTGTCAAGGTATGAGAAGGTGTTCTAAAACTTTTGACCGGTAGTGGATATTACATTTTCTTTTTGATGGAACAAAACAGTTTTCATCCTGAATATAATTATACACTTCACTAGTCTATATTCTATCTATCCTCATTGATGTCAAAGTAAACAACAACAGTCAGTCTGTTCTGCAGTCAGTCTAGAGGATGTCAGTCGTCTGGCCAGGTGGATTAGGGGATGATTAGGGGATTGGCCATTCTTCCTTGTCAGCAGCACGGTCAGTGCTCCAGGCTGCAGTCCTATTATGACACAACACAGAGCAGACCTTCCTCCACCAAAGGACTTAAACAGCTACATTCTCTTTCATTACACTGCTATTGTCCTATCACTATCACAAACATAGACTTTTGCTCAAACTTATACTATTATGCTCTGTCTGTGTATAACATAACATAGACTACATTCACGTTCAACTAGTGTAGGTGTATATCTAATTGTTGATACACTAGAAATGTCACAAACACTATAAGCCATATTTGTGTATAAACAACAAAGGCTACCTTCACCTAGGTGTACAGATAAGTGCCAAAATAAAGGAAACACCAACATAAAGCGTCTTAATAGGGCGTTGGGCCAACACGAGACAGAACAGCTTGAATGATCCTTGGCATCGATTCTATAAGTGTCTGGAACTCCATTGGAGGGATGCAACACCATTTTGGGTGATAAAATGACACCAGGTTTTATACCTTATGCCGGGTATTTCCAGCCTGTATCACAACCGTCCGTGATTGGGAGTCCCATAGGGCGGCACACAATTGGCCCAGCGTCGGAGTTGCCATCATTGCAAATAAGACTTTGTTCTTAACTGACTTGCCTAGTTAAACAAAGGATAAATAAAAAATACATGTTTAAAAAATTCTTAATAATGACAGTATAATTTTCTATACCGTAAAAAAAAAAAAATCTAAGTGGATAGATATCAAGATATCAAGCTTCTTGGTTACAGCAGAGGCATTCAATCCCCTCCTGGATCAAGATCCCTGTTGCCTAAATGTTTCTTTGTTGTTGAAATAGCGCCCTTGTGTGCACTCCGGTAATACCGTGCACTCCGGTAAGGTACAGAAACATTATGATGGTATGAAAATGTGGATACCGCCCATTCCTAGGTGGTGGAAACGCTGTCTCATGCGCCTGTCCAGAATCTCCCATAAGTGTTCAAATGGGTTGAGATCTAGTGACTGAGATGCCCATGTCATATGGTTTACATGCTCATCAAACCATCCGGTGGCCACTCATGCCCTATGGATGGGGGCATTGTTATCATATGGGGGCATAGCCATGGTAGACAAAATAATGGCCTGCCCTTCATTTTTATACATGACCCTAAGCATGATGGGATGTTAATTGCTTAATTACACAGGAACCACACCTGTGTGGAAGCATTTGCTTTCAATATACTTTGTATCCCTCATTTACTCAAGTGTTTCCATTATTTTGGCAGTTACCTGTAAATCTAATTGGTAATGCAGTATAAATGTCATGGCACAGCTAGGTGTCTTGAGAATTAGCATACGCAGACTGTGTGGAATGAATTAGAGATGTCAGGTTTGTGGATGGATAATATGAACTAGTTGGCCTGCGCTGCCCTGACAGCTAGGGAGACAGAGATAAAGCCCCAGGAGAAAGCCTTCAGATCCTAGACAGAGTCCTGACCCCTCCGTCATGGACCATCTACATCTCAGTCATATAACCCTACTACACTAGCGCTTCCCCGTCCACAGGATCAACCAATCACAGCCCTCGACACAACCACCACCTCTTCGGGAGTGTGGGTGTGTGTGCACTCAGATTGCTCTAGATTGTTCGCTTGATTCTGACTATCTCTCTTATTCAGTCTCATTACACAGATCTCCAGCAGTGTGTAAAACATATGAATAATATCAAAGCACATCTTTGCCCCTGTTCTGTTCATGGTGTGCTGTAAATCTTTTAGTGAAAATACTCCCGCTTCAATTACATGATGATCTAATCTAATGACTATTAATGCAGACCTGGAGAGCTAGGTCCCCAAAGAATTAGGAATTAGAATACTAGAATGGAGGAACCTTTTTATGATGGGATAAAGGTCAACACTTTTGGTCAGGGAGTTGGTCAACCATGGTTTACTAGTGCTGTTATATTATATTGTGTAAAATAATGAATTAGAAAAATGTATATGCACTGTATGGTTGTCATTTAATAAGATCTCTATGTAGGTCAGTGTGAGATGATGATGATTAGTCACCAAGGTGAGACTGAGAGTACGAGGCATTGTGTACGTCATGAGAGAAGAGTGTGATAGTGTCAAAGTCACTCACCTCTCGCCCTTGATCGACTCGGCACGACTCGCTGTCACCCTCGGAGAAGGATCCCGACTCGTCACTGGAGTTGGTGCCGTACGATTGCTCGCACTTGATCTTGGGGCGAACCTGGTTGAAGAGGGTGTCCCCCCCCATCACGCCCTGTTCCTGCTGGTCGGCGGCGAGGCGGAGCGCCACGTTGGAGCACGGCGAGGAGGAGAACTCAAACTGGGGCAGGCTGCAGGGTGAGCCGCCGCTCCCGTCCTCCGCGTAGGAGTAGGAGGAGCAGGAGCTGGAGGTCCGTGTGCGTGTCTCAGAGGGCGGCGAGCGCGAGCACACCTTGATTGGCACTGGGCAGCTGGTGTTTGGCAGCGGGCGACAAAGGACCGGCGGGGGCTCGGTGGTAGCGGAGGCGAGGGAGGGGGCACTGCTCGGGGAGTAGGTCTGGGAGCTGGGAAGGGACTGGCTGGCACCAGCCCACAGGCCCATTGACGTGTGCTCCGAGAGCTCCATCTCCAAAGTGCTCCCGCCGGGGTAGGAATGCGCCGGGGAGCCCAGACGGTCACAGGCCCCTGAGGAGGAAAAGATGACACTGCGGCGGTCCAGCTCCACTTCCTGTTTGCAGACGCCGTCGCAGGAGGTGGACTTCAGCGACGATAGACTCAGAGGGAAGCTGTCTACCTCCTTCAGGGATGTAACAGACAGGCCCAGCTCCCCAGCATTGAGAGGCCTGAAGTATTTTGTTTTGTGATCTTCCAGAGTGGTTCCTTTGTCTTGGGGGCAGACGCTGGCGAGTCTGTTGGCAAATAGCTGCTGCGACACATTGGGCAGACCCGGCAGGTCTGCTCCTTTTTTGAAGAAGGCGCGGAGGCAGGTGGGGGACTTGCTCCTCTTGGCGGAGGAGGCGGACAACACTGGGACACTGTCCATCTCCATGCCTGTCTCCTTGTCCAGGCCGCCCTGCTCGTCCCCTGACAGGCACAGCGAGATGGCCTCTTCCTCTGCCCGCGGCTCCACTTTGATGTCTGCCACCGGCGACATGCTCTGGCCCCGGACCGCCCCTCCGCTGATGACACCGCTGGTCTCCTTTAATAATAATGTGCTTGGTAAACCTGAGGTACTGGTGTGTGAGGAGGTGTCGTTATTGTGCTTGTTGCAGGCCCACTGGTATTTCCTGTATTTGGGGCAGCGGGGGAGGTCGGATGCTCCGTGTCTGTCGAAGTCCAGTCGTACGTTGCTGAAGTCACTGGGCACCGCCACGGGTAGCTGGTCCTTGTCCGGGGCGCGCCGCAAGGAGGAAAGGGCTTCAGAGCGCCGGCGTGCCTGGGGGGAGGGTGTCTTTGTTGTCGTCTCAGACTGCATGTTCTCGTCCTCGGTCTTGTGGTTGCCCTCGACCGGCGCCACCTTGTGGCACAGCAGCAGGCCATCCTCCTCACTGCGGAGCTGGGCCTCCAGGAAGCGAAAGCACGAGTCCTCCAGGTTGTGCACGCGCAGGAATTTGCTACAGCGGATGACCTCCTGGATGTTTTCTCTGCTGAGTAACAGCTTAGCAGTGTAGGCAAACTGCAACAATGGGGCGAATCCCCTGGCAGTGACCTGCAAAAAAATAGGGAAATTGGCAGCATTACCATCAGCACTGCCATTGTTCTGAGCCCTTGGAGTGTGGTGAGACAACCCGACAGCTCTAATGACCACAAACAAACACTGTAAAGTACTAAGTCAATCTTTTATCGGGTCAGCACCTAACATTGTAAAAAGCCAGCAAATAAAACCCAGTGGTGCTGGGCTGGTTGGCAGGCTGCAGCTTGGGTGTCCAGCCCGTATTCATTACAAAAACCCTTTTGACATGGTGACATTTCACTGGGCTACCACAGTCTGTCTGCCCTGCGGTGACCTATCACCCTCCCCGGCGGCTCCCACCCACCCCTGTGTTGTGTTGTGTTGTGTTGATGTACAGGAAGCCTTTGTTGTCATCACAGACTGCTCTATAGACCATAGGACCATATGGATTGCAGCTCCTCCTGCTGCTACTGCTGCTGCCTCACTTTCCGTCAGTCCCCTGCAGCACCTCTTTAAGTGCCTGTGAAGCCAAATAGTTTGAAAGACTGGGGCTTATCATTATTGCAGCCATGTGGCGTAACCTAGGATAAGAGAGAGGGAATCCTTCAATTTAGACTTAATGCAGGATAATTATGGAAACCTGCCTTCTGCTACTGTTGTTACTGAAGAGAGAGAGAGAGAGAGAAAGAGAGAGAGAGAGAGAGAGAAAGTCGGAGAGAGAGAGAGATGCTTGCTCAATGAATACCATCACAAACCACACACAAAGCAAGGTGTGCTCACAATGCAATTACGAGGCTATCCACTTTGAATGGTGGATAGCAATTGTTGTGTGTGTGCCACCGGCACCTTTTCTTTGCCTGAGCGATGTAAAGTCCCCGGTACAAGACTTAACGGGCTCTCAAAGTGTGTTTTTAATGAGCAGGGAGAAAGAGCCCAGTGTTTACTGGTTGTTTAGCTACCCATTTGTGGGAGTAACAACACAAGATGAATTAGGTCATTAGGTCTTTAGATCAGTGGTCATCAACCCATAAATCGCGAGGCATTCCTCGTCGATCACCAAACATTTAGGTAAAAAAAACAACGATGAAGTGTTCATATTTTTTTATTTGTTTCGTGATGTTGGCGGTAGGTGCACTTGATTCAGCAGCCCTAGTGCAGGGAAGGCAAAGTGTTCCAATTTGAACCATTTCATGTCTGAAGTTATTACTCTGCTGACCAAGCAGGCCCAGAGAGCAAGTCAGGTGCACCTACAGGCCTACGGCTGGCCAATCAGATAGCTCAGATCACCGTGTCTGCACTGTGCCTTGAAGCCATAGACTGTCAAAATAAGCCTTAAGCACACAGCAGAATTGATGATGTAAGATTTCAAAACTTTTGACTATAGAGAGACTCAACAAATAGAGCAAAGCGCTGCTGTTTTTATGAGTAAGTTCATGTTGAAGTTGTTATTCAGCGCCGTCAACACGTTGTTCAACACTTTTAGAAGCCATAAAATGCTACAACCAGCACTGCAGCTGTAATGAATGACTATAGCAAAGTGTTTGGATAAGCCTGCTTTGTTATTATTAGCAGGTTGTTTCTTTTTTATAATCAAGGAATATTTTGGATTAACAACCTGAATTGGTGCATGAGGCAGAAATAATGAGTGTGCGACTTGAGTTTCCTCAAACGCTGGAGGACTGTGTTCCCTTTTCTCAATGTAGTGAGGAAGAGTGGAGGGATGAGAGGCAACCTCACCGCTGCTACCCAATATGCTGTGATAATGCATTGGGTATATGGACTACTACAAACCTCATTGATACAGATCTGTTTTAATAGGTTAATGTTGCATAAAGGCTTACGTTTTTTTAGGGCCTGAATATTATTTTTCTAAAGCAGTAGATCTCAGCTTGCATTTTGACTTAGAAAGTAATCTTGACTCAGAAAAGATTGTTGACCATTGTTCTAGATGTAATGGCTCTCTCTCTCTCTCTCTCTCCTCTCTCTCTCTCTCTCTCTCTCCCTCTCTCTCTCCCTCTCTCTCTCTCTCTCTCTCTCTCTCTCTCCCTCTCTCTCTCTCCCTCTCTCTCTCTCTCTCTCTCTCTCTCTCTCTCTCTCTCTCTCTCTCTCTCTCTCTCTCTCTCTCTCTCTCTCTCTCTCTCTCCCTCTCTCTCTCTCCCTCTCTCCCTCTCTCCCTCTCTCCCTCTCTCTCTCTCTCTCCCTCTCTCTCTCTCTCTCTCTCTCTCTCTCTCTCTCTCTCTCTCTCTCTCTCTCTCTCTCTCTCTCTCTCTCTAGTTCTCTCTCTCTCTCTCCCTCTCTCCCTCTCTCTCTCTCTCTCTCTCTCTCCCTCTCTCTCTCTCTCTCTCTCTCTCTCTCTCTCTCTCCCCCCTCTCCCTCTCTCTCTCTCTCTCTCTCTCTCTCTCTCTCTCTCTCTCTCTCTCTCTCTCTCTCTCTCTCTCTAGTTCTCTCTCTCTCTCTCTCTCTCTCTCTCTCTCTCTCTCTCTCTCTCTCTCTCCCTCTCTCTCTCTCTGAACCGTAGGAGTAGAGGCTGTCGGCAGCTCTGCACTCCCATGCTCGGTGCCAGGCACCCTGCTAGTAAAACAGGATTTTCCCTCCTCAGAAATCTAACTCACAAACCACAAAAATTTGCTTTGTGGATTTTTCCGTTTGGAAAAACAACCGGACAGTGTTTACGAGGAAAAGCAAATATAGGCCTAGAGGGGAAAATGTTAGGTAATATGAATTATTCATAGCAGGAGTGAAATCACTGGGATGTGTGTTGTGTCGATTTTGTTAGGGGTGATTATTCTAAATGGGGTTTACATACACAACATTTATGAATTGTAATCCTATAAGGATAGTATTTTTGTAATTCTATGGTTGCCTGATAACACAACAAATATATTAATGTTAGGCTACTCCCTAGACTGGACTCTCCGCTACTGATGAACACAGCACCTCTACTATAACGCTGCAGAACCACTCGGCCACATCAGTGTGTGCACTCACTCACTCACTCACTCACTCACTCACTCACTCACTCACTCACTCACTCACTCACTCACTCACTCACTCACTCACTCACGTATGCACACACACATGCTCACTCACACACGTATGCACACACACACGCGTATGCACACACACACACGCGTATGCACACACACACACGTATGCACACACACACACACACACACACACACACACACACACACACACACACACACACACACACACACACACACACACACACACACACACACACACACACACACACACACACACACACACACACACACACACACACACACACACACCTCGCCGGAGACAGAAAGAGAGAGAGAGAGCGAGAGAAAGAGAGAGAGAGGGAGCAGTGCCCCAAACCAGAAGTGAGGCAGGGCCAGGTTACTACTAACTGCCACCCACTGGTCTCGTTTATCCACTATCCACCCCTCCCTTTCTTTTACCCATACACAACCAGGTAAATATGAAAGTGGTCTGGGCTTAAATGAGGCTGGTCAGCTGGGCCAGCACCATCCAGGGCTGCTGATAAACAGACTTCCCAGAGCTGCTGCTGGGGGAAGTGCTGAGCGTTCCCTGGATCTAATTCCAGCTTGTAAATCTGTAATTTACTATTTATATTTTGACAACTTTTACTATTACTTCACTACATTCCTGAAGAAAATAAAGTACTTTTTACTCCATACATTTTTGCTGACACCCAAAAGTACTTGTTACATTTTTAATGCTTAGCAGAACAGGAAAATTGTCCAATTCACACACGTATCAAGAGAACATCCCTGGCCATCCCTACTGCCTCTGATCTGGTGGACTCACTAAACACAAATGTTGGACTGTGCCTCTGGCTATCCGTAAAAAAAAAAAACATTTAAAAAAATGGTGCCATCTGTTTTTCTTAACATAAGGAATTTGAATAGATTTTTACTTTTGATACTTAAGTATATTTAAAACTTTTACAAAAGTAGTATTTTACTGGGTGACTTTCCCTTTTAATTGAGTCAATTTCTATGAAAGTATCTTTACTTTCACTCAAGTATGACGATTGGGTAGGTTTGAGGAAAAAAAGGGCAAGAGGGAAAGATGGTTGCACTTGCAACCTAAAAAGCCACACTTGAAAGGGAGAACAAAAAGCAAAGGTGGTGGATATAAAGCACATTTCCTGGTCATTACTGGATAGTCGTTGACATACTGTATGAAGCGCTTCAGAACATTAGCAACACTTATTGTAGGAGTTAACACAAAGGGACAATTTAATCAAGGTAATAGGACTGGTGCTAATAGGACATTATGCTAATATGGGATTGTGGACCGGGTGTATCAGGCCTGCTGTGTTTCTATGGACTGGTGACGAGGCGGTACAATTACAGAGCAGGACATTATAGCAAGAGAGCATCACAGAATTCTGTTTTAAGGAAGTCTGCCCAACATCCTTTCATAAACAGACAGTGTGGAATACTATTGTCCCCCTTCTTTCTCCCTCTATCTCTCTCTCGCTCTCTCTGACATCCCTCTCTGTCTTCCTCCAGTCTCTCTCTCCCACACTGAGCTCTCTCTGAGAGGCCTCCCTCTGTCCGCTCCACTCTGTAGTAGAGACGGCTAATTCATGCAAATGTACATCAGTGAATTCCTGAATGTCATGTATCCTAATGAGGACATTGCATAGCCTGACAATGGAGTGCTTCCCCGGACGGCACGCTACCAAGCCAGAAGAGAGATAGTCCATCTCCTCTGGAGAGACTACAAGCTAGACATTTTAATATCAGATCTGCTGAGTAACCTGACATTAACCTCTGTATTGAAAGGCGCATGACGAGGAGCCTCGATGCTGATGAGTCACAGCACAGCGCTAATGGATGGAAGTACTGCATGGAGGGTTGGCTGCCATCGTCATTTATCCTCGTAGGAGAGAAAAGAAAGGTGGAGGAGGAAGCACAGGGACAATGAGTCGCTGCATTACAGCCAAGCGTTCAACTTAAAGCCATTAAACGCAATTAAGATAATAAATAAACGAGTGAAATAGAAGTAACTTACAGTAAATTTTACAGCTAATGCATGTATGAATGGCAAAGGAACAAAAAAAATTTTCCACAGTAAGACACCAGTAAACACTGTGACACATGAGACGTTTTCTGCGAGTAAACTTCCCCTGACGGTGTGGAGTAAACTTCCCCTGACGGTGTGGAGTAAACCTCCCCTGACGGTGTGGAGTAAACTTCCCCTGACGGTGTGGAGTAAACCTCCCCTGACGGTGTGGAGTAAACCTCCCCTGACGGTGTGGAGTATACCTCCCCTGACGGTGTGGAGTAAACCTCCCCTGAAGGTGTGGAGTATACCTCCCCTGACGGTGTGGAGTATACCTCCCCTGACGGTGTGGAGTAAACCTCCCCTGACGGTGTGGAGTATACCTCCCCTGACGGTGTGGAGTAAACCTCCCGTGACGGTGTGGAGTATACCTCCCCTGACGGTGTGGAGTATACCTCCCCTGACGGTGTGGAGTATACCTCCCCTGACGGTGTGGATTATACCTCCCCTGACGGTGTGGAGTAAACCTCCCCTGACGGTGTGGAGTATACCTCCCCTGACGGTGTGGAGTAAACCTCCCCTGACGGTGTGGAGTAAACCTCTCCTGACGGTGTGGAGTATACCTCCCCTGACGGTGTGGATTATACCTCCCCTGACGGTGTGGATTATACCTCCCCTGACGGTGTGGAGTAAACCTCCCCTGGCGGTGTGGAGTAAACCTCCCCTGACGGTGTGGAGTAAACCTCCCCGGACGGTGTGGAGTAAACCTCCCCTGACGGTGTGGAGTAAACCTCCCCTGACGGTGTGGAGTAAACCTCCCCTGACGGTGGGGAGTAAACCTCCACTGACGGTGTGGAGTATACCTCCCCTGACGGTGTGGAGTATACCTCCCCTGACGGTGTGGAGTAAACCTCCCCTGACGGTGTGGAGTATACCTCCCCTGACGGTGTGGAGTAAACCTCCCCTGACGGTGTGGAGTATACCTCCCCTGACGGTGTGGAGTAAACCTCCCCTGATGGTGTGGAGTATACCTCCCCTGACGGTGTGGAGTAAACCTCCCCTGACGGTGTGGAGTAAACCTCCCCTGACGGTGTGGAGTAAACCTCCCCTGATGGTGTGGAGTAAACCTCCCCTGACGGTGTGGAGTAAACCTCCCCTGACGGTGTGGAGTATACCTCCCCGGACGGTGTGGAGTAAACCTCCCCTGACGGTGTGGAGTAAACCTCCCCTGACGGTGTGGAGTATACCTCCCCTGACGGTGTGGAGTATACCTCCCCTGACGGTGTGGAGTATACCTCCCGTGACGGTGTGGAGTATACCTCCCCTGACGGTGTGGAGTAAACCTCCCCTGACGGTGGGGAGTAAACCTCCCCTGACGGTGTTGAGTATACCTCCCCTGACGGTGTGGAGTATACCTCCCCTGACGGTGTGGAGTATACCTCCCCTGACGGTGTGGAGTATACCTCCCCTGACGGTGTGGAGTAAACCTCCCCTGACGGTGTGGAGTATACCTCCCCTGACGGTGTGGAGTAAACCTCCCCTGACGGTGTGGAGTAAACCTCCCCTGACGGTGTGGAGTATACCTCCCCTGACGGTGTGGAGTATACCTCCCCTGACGGTGTGGAGTAAACCTCCCCTGACGGTGTGGAGTAAACCTCCCCTGATGGCGTGGAATAAACCTCCCCTGACGGTGGGGAGTAAACCTCCCCTGACGGTGTGGAGTAAACCTCCCCTGACGGTGTGGAGTAAACCTCCCCTGATGGTGTGGAGTAAACCTCCCCTGACGGTGTGGAGTAAACCTCCCCTGACGGTGTGGAGTAAACCTCCCCTGACGGTGTGGAGTAAACTTCCCCTGACGGTGTGGAGTAAACCTCCCCTGACGGTGTGGAGTAAACTTTCCCTGACGGTGGGGAGTAAACCTCCCCTGACGGTGTGGAGTAAACCTCCCCTGACGGTGGGGAGTAAACCTCCCCTGACGGTGTGGAGTATACCTCCCCTGACAGTGGGGAGTAAACCTCCAATGACGGTGTGGAGTATACCTCCCCTGACGGTGTGGAGTATACCTCCCCTGACGGTGTGGAGTAAACCTCCCCTGGCGGTGTGGAGTAAACCTCCCCTGACGGTGTGGAGTAAACCTCCCCGGACGGTGTGGAGTAAACCTCCCCTGACGGTGTGGAGTAAACCTCCCCTGACGGTGTGGAGTAAACCTCCCCTGACGGTGGGGAGTAAACCTCCACTGACGGTGTGGAGTATACCTCCCCTGACGGTGTGGAGTATACCTCCCCTGACGGTGTGGAGTAAACCTCCCCTGACGGTGTGGAGTATACCTCCCCTGACGGTGTGGAGTAAACCTCCCCTGACGGTGTGGAGTATACCTCCCCTGACGGTGTGGAGTAAACCTCCCTGATGGTGTGGAGTATACCTCCCCTGACGGTGTGGAGTAAACCTCCCCTGACGGTGTGGAGTAAACCTCCCTGACGGTGTGGAGTAAACCTCCCCTGATGGTGTGGAGTAAACCTCCCCTGACGGTGTGGAGTAAACCTCCCCTGACGGTGTGGAGTATACCTCCCCGGACGGTGTGGAGTAAACCTCCCCTGACGGTGTGGAGTAAACCTCCCTGACGGTGTGGAGTATACCTCCCTGACGGTGTGGAGTATACCTCCCCTGACGGTGTGGAGTATACCTCCCGTGACGGTGTGGAGTATACCTCCCCTGACGGTGTGGAGTATACCTCCCCTGACGGTGTGGAGTATACCTCCCGTGACGGTGTGGAGTATACCTCCCTGACGGTGTGGAGTAAACCTCCCCTGACGGTGGGGAGTAAACCTCCCCCTGACGGTGTTGAGTATACCTCCCTGACGGTGTGGAGTATACCTCCCCTGACGGTGTGGAGTATACCTCCCTGACGGTGTGGAGTATACCTCCCCTGACGGTGTGGAGTAAACCTCCCCTGACGGTGTGGAGTATACCTCCCCTGACGGTGTGGAGTAAACCTCCCTGACGGTGTGGAGTAAACCTCCCCTGACGGTGTGGAGTAAACCTCCCCTGACGGTGTGGAGTATACCTCCCCTGACGGTGTGGAGTAAACCTCCCCTGACGGTGTGGAGTAAACCTCCCCTGATGGCGTGGAATAAACCTCCCCTGACGGTGGGGAGTAAACCTCCCCTGACGGTGTGGAGTAAACCTCCCTGACGGTGTGGAGTAAACCTCCCTGATGGTGTGGAGTAAACCTCCCCTGACGGTGTGGAGTAAACCTCCCTGACGGTGTGGAGTAAACCTCCCTGACGGTGTGGAGTAAACTTCCCCTGACGGTGTGGAGTAAACCTCCCCTGACGGTGTGGAGTAAACTTTCCCTGACGGTGGGGAGTAAACCTCCCCTGACGGTGTGGAGTAAACCTCCCCTGACGGTGGGGAGTAAACCTCCCCTGACGGTGTGGAGTATACCTCCCCTGACAGTGGGGAGTAAACCTCCAATGACGGTGTGGAGTATACCTCCCCTGACGGTGTGGAGTATACCTCCCCTGACGGTGTGGAGGATACCTCCCCTGACGGTGTGGAGTAAACCTCCCCTGACGGTGTGGAGTAAACCTCCCCTGACGGTGTGGAGTAAACCTCCCCTGACGGTGTGGAGTAAACCTCCCCTGACGGTGTGGAGTATACCTCCCCTGACGGTGTGGAGTAAACCTCCCCTGACGGTGTGGAGTAAACCTCCCCTGATGGCGTGGAATAAACCTCCCCTGGCGGTGGGGAGTAAACCTCCCCTGATGGTGTGGAGTAAACCTCCCTGACGGTGTGGAGTAAACCTCCCCTGATGGTGTGGAGTAAACTTCCCCTGACGGTGTGGAGTAAACCTCCCCTGACGGTGTGGAGTAAACCTCCCTGACGGTGTGGAGTAAACTTCCCTGACGGTGTGGAGTAAACCTCCCCTGACGGTGTGGAGTAAACTTTCCCTGACGGTGGGGAGTAAACCTCCCCTGACGGTGTGGAGTAAACCTCCCTGACGGTGTGGAGTAAACTTCCCTGACGGTGTGGAGTAAACTTCCCCTGACGGTGTGGAGTAAACCTCCCCTGACGGTGTGGAGTAAACCTCTCATGACGGTGTGGAGTAAACCTCCCCTGACGGTGTGGAGTAAACCTCCCCTGACGGTGTGGAGTATACCTCCCCTGATGGTGTGGAGTAAACTTCCCCTGACGGTGTGGAGTAAACCTCTCCTGACGGTGTGGAGTATACCTCCCTGACGGTGTGGAGTAAACCTCTCCTGATGGTGGGGAGTAAACCTCCCCTGATGGTGTGGAGTAAACCTCCCTGACGGTGTGGAGTAAACCTCCCCTGACGGTGTGGAGTAAACATCCCCTGACGGTGTGGAGTAAACCTCTCCTGACGGTGTGGAGTAAACCTCCCCTGACGGTGTGGAGTATACCTCCCCTGACGGTGTGGAGTAAACATCCCCTGACAGTGTGGAATAAACCTCCCCTGACGGTGTGGAGTAAACCTCCCCTGACAGTGTGGAATAAACCTCCCCTGATGGTGTGGAGTAAACCTCCCCTGATGGTGTGGAGTAAACCTCCCATGACGGTGTGGAGTAAACCTCCCTGACGGTGTTGAGTATACCTCCCTGACGGTGTGGAGTAAACCTCCCCTGACGGTGTGGAGTAAACTTCCCTGACGGTGTGGAATAAACCTCCCCTGACGGTGTGGAGTATACCTCCCTGATGGTGTGAGGTATACCTCCCTGATGGTGTGGAATAAACCTCCCTGACGGTGTGGAGTATACCTCCCCTGACGGTGTGGAGTAAACCTCTCCTGACTGTGTGGAGTAAACTTCCCCTGACAGTGTGGAATAAACCTCCCCTGACGGTGTGGAGTAAACCTCCCCTGACGGTGTGGAGTAAACCTCCCCTGACGGTGTGGAGTATACCTCCCCTGACGGTGTGGAGTAAACCTCCCCTGACGGTGTGGAGTAAACCTCCCCTGATGGCGTGGAATAAACCTCCCCTGACGGTGGGGAGTAAACCTCCCCTGATGGTGTGGAGTAAACCTCCCCTGACGGTGTGGAGTAAACCTCCCCTGATGGTGTGGAGTAAACTTCCCCTGACGGTGTGGAGTAAACCTCCCCTGACGGTGTGGAGTAAACCTCCCCTGACGGTGTGGAGTAAACTTCCCCTGACGGTGTGGAGTAAACCTCCCCTGACGGTGTGGAGTAAACTTTCCCTGACGGTGGGGAGTAAACCTCCCCTGACGGTGTGGAGTAAACCTCCCCTGACGGTGTGGAGTAAACTTCCCCTGACGGTGTGGAGTAAACTTCCCCTGACGGTGTGGAGTAAACCTCCCCTGACGGTGTGGAGTAAACCTCTCATGACGGTGTGGAGTAAACCTCCCCTGACGGTGTGGAGTAAACCTCCCCTGACGGTGTGGAGTATACCTCCCCTGATGGTGTGGAGTAAACTTCCCCTGACGGTGTGGAGTAAACCTCTCCTGACGGTGTGGAGTATACCTCCCCTGACGGTGTGGAGTAAACCTCTCCTGATGGTGGGGAGTAAACCTCCCCTGACGGTGTGGAGTAAACCTCCCCTGACGGTGTGGAGTAAACCTCCCCTGACGGTGTGGAGTAAACTTCCCCTGACGGTGTGGAGTAAACCTCTCCTGACGGTGTGGAGTAAACCTCCCCTGACGGTGTGGAGTATACCTCCCCTGACGGTGTGGAGTAAACTTCCCCTGACAGTGTGGAATAAACCTCCCCTGACGGTGTGGAGTAAACCTCCCCTGACAGTGTGGAATAAACCTCCCCTGATGGTGTGGAGTAAACCTCCCCTGATGGTGTGGAGTAAACCTCCCATGACGGTGTGGAGTAAACCTCCCCTGACGGTGTTGAGTATACCTCCCCTGACGGTGTGGAGTAAACCTCCCCTGACGGTGTGGAGTAAACTTCCCCTGACGGTGTGGAATAAACCTCCCCTGACGGTGTGGAGTATACCTCCCCTGATGGTGTGGAGTATACCTCCCCTGATGGTGTGGAATAAACCTCCCCTGACGGTGTGGAGTATACCTCCCCTGACGGTGTGGAGTAAACCTCTCCTGACGGTGTGGAGTAAACTTCCCCTGACAGTGTGGAATAAACCTCCCCTGACGGTGTGGAGTAAACTTCCCCTGACGGTGTGGAATAAACCTCCCCTGACGGTGTGGAGTAAACCTCCCCTGACAGTGTGGAATAACCCTCTCCTGACGGTGTGGTGTATACCTCCCCTGACGGTGTGGAGTATACCTCCCCTGACGGTGTGGAGTATACCTCCCCTGACGGTGGGGAGTAAACCTCCCCTGACAGTGTGGAATAAACCTCCCCTGACGGTGTGGAGTAAACCTCCCCTGACGGTGTGAAGTAAATCTCCCCTGACGGTGTGGAGTAAACCTCCCCTGATGGTGGGGAGTAAACCTCCCCTGACGGTGTGGAATAAACCTCCCCTGACGGTGTGGAGTAAACCTCCCCTGACGGTGTGGAGTAAACCTCCCCTGACGGTGTGGAGTAAACCTCCCCTGACGGTATGAAGTAAATCTCCCCTGACGGTGTGGAGTAAACCTCCCCTGACGGTGTGGAGTATACCTCCCCTGATGGTGTGGAGTATACCTCCCCTGATGATGTGGAATAAACCTCCCCTGACGGTGTGGAGTATACCTCCCCTGACGGTGTGGAGTAAACCTCTCCTGACGGTGTGGAGTAAACTTCCCCTGACAGTGTGGAATAAACCTCCCCTGACGGTGTGGAGTAAACTTCCCCTGACGGTGTGGAATAAACCTCCCCTGACGGTGTGGAGTAAACCTCCCCTGACAGTGTGGAATAAACCTCTCCTGACGGTGTGGTGTATACCTCCCCTGACGGTGTGGAGTATACCTCCCCTGACGGTGTGGAGTATACCTCCCCTGACGGTGTGGAGTATACCTCCCCTGACGGTGGGGAGTAAACCTCCCCTGACAGTGTGGAATAAACCTCCCCTGACGGTGTGGAGTAAACCTCCCCTGACGGTGTGAAGTAAACCTCCCCTGACGGTGTGGAGTAAACCTCCCCTGACAGTGTGGAGTAAACCTCCCCTGATGGTGGGGAGTAAACCTCCCCTGACGGTGTGGAGTAAATCAGATACTGTACTTCCTAATCCTCTGGTATTTCATTAGTTTACTGTACATGACGAGACACTGGGGAGGACATGACCTTGCCACTTTACTACGAGTATGCTCAGCTCTGACTACACGCTGTCCCTGTCTTTATTCTTCAGGGTGCTCTATGGTATCCTGCTGTGTTTCTATACAAACTGGCAGAACATTACTGCCATCCACTTGTTGATACACCCTGCACCTGAGATGAGACATTGAAAATACAGGACAGCCAGTGGTTAATTGTTTGGGTCTCGAGGGTTATATCCAGCTACTATAAGCACACAGACAACATTCTGTAGGCTCTCACTGGGTCTCCCTGGCTGTCTGGCTGGTTGACTCAGAGAGAGAGTGATACATGTACATCCTCCTGTCTCAGCCTCCAGTATTTATGCTGCATTAGTTTCTGTGTCGGGGGGCTAGGGTCAGTTTGTTATATCTGGAGTACTTCTCCTGTCCTATTTGGTGTCCTGTGTGAATTTAAGTGTGCTCTCTTTAATTATCTCTTTCTCTCTTTCTTTCTCTCTCTCGGAGGACCTGAGCCCTAGGACCATGCCTCAGGACTACCTGACATGATGACTCCTTGCTGTCCCCAGTCCACCTGGCCGTGCTGCTGCTCCAGTTTAAACTGTTCTGCCTTATTATTATTGGACCATGCTGGTCATTTATGAACATTTGAACATCTTGGCCATGTTCTGTTATAATCTCCACCCGGCACAGCCAGAAGAGGACTGGTCACCCCACATAGCCTGGTTCCTCTCTAGGTTTCTTCCTAGGTTTTGGTCTTTCTAGGGAGTTTTTCCTAGCCACCGTGCTTCTACACCTGCATTGCTTGATGTTTGGGGTTTCAGGCTGGGTTTCTGCACTTTGAGATATCAGCTGATGTACGAAGGACTATATAAATACATTTGATTTGATTTGATGTACATGCGCTGGTTCTCAGAGTAGCCTGCTCAAACGGCAGACAAAGAGCCTGTATCCTTACTGTCAGATTAACGCTGAGCACTGTGCCCTTGTGTTGACGGAGAGAAGACCCCCATGCATTAGCGACAGCAGTCACACCAGGTGGTATCGCTAGCTCACTTGCTCTTCTATCCTCTTTCTCTCTCTCCTCTCTTATCCCTTCTTCTCGCACCCTGCCCCCAACTTCGGTGGGGGGAAGACAGTTGAAGATATGCGCCTGCCTCCCGCCATCTGTCTAATGAGCTGTAAATGTGTGATAGTCTCCTGGTTGGGCTCTCTGTTTGTGTCAAGCCCTGCTGTTGCTGTTCTGCTTCCACCTTGCCCTGAGTCCTTCAGATTAGTTAGCCTGGCTTCTGCATGCCCCGACCTGATCAAGTGTCTGTGGAGATGGAGGTGGGTGGGGGGGGATTACATTTCCCTGTGTTACCAGCATCCACTCATGAGGCAGCCACTCTCTCTTTGTGCATCCTTAATGGCACCCTATTCCCTCGAGCCCTGGTCAAAAGCAGTGGACTATATAGTGGATAGGTTGCCATTCCCGGACGCATCCTGAGTTAACCAGAGGTCAAATATGGCTACCGGTCAAGCAAGGGACCTCCTTCCTCCTCCCTCCCTTCCTCCTCCCTCCTATGGTCTGGATCTGGGATTAAGTGTTTGTTTCCTCCCTCTTCTTGGTTTAAGGCCCATGGCAGTCAAAAATATGATTTTCATAGTTTCAAACCACTCTGCCAATAACAGCTTGTTTTCAGATTTCCACTCCCCACCCAGACCAGTCCTAGACAGTCCTAGCAAAATTCTTACTGGAGAAATTGCTCTTTGCAAAGAAGCTATTTTTGATTTTGTTTTTACCATTATATTTTAAAACAATCACAGTAAGGTACTTAATTGGGTAACACTTTATTTGGATAGTCCATCTGTAGATGCTCTACCATAGCTCCAACCCTAACCTTTATCCTAAACCTAAACCTAACCCTTACCCAAACCCTTATCCTAAACCTAAACTTAACCCTTACCCAAACCCTTATCCTAAACCTAAACTTAACCCTTACCCAAACCCTTATCCTAAACCTAAACCTAACCCTTACCCAAACCCTTATCCTAAACCTAACCCGAACCCAGGGAATAGAGGATAGCATCATAGCCTCCGTGATTGTCTTCGTTTCACATTTCATCTGCAGTGTCTTTTTTCCCCCTCTCTCCCGGTCTTTCCTTGGTAATCATCGAGGCCCCCTTGATTAGTTGCCCCTTGTTGCACATACAGTACCAAAAGTTTCAGAGGTTTGGACACACCAACTCATTCAAGGGCTTTTCTTTATTTGTACTATGTTATACATTGTAGAATAATAGTGAAGATATCAAAACTATGAAATAACACATGGAATCATGTAGTAACCAAAAAAAGTGATAAACAAATCAAAATATATTTTACATTTTAGATTCTTCAAAGTAGCCTTGATGACAGCATTGCACACGCTTGGCATTCTCTCAACCAGCTTCATGAGATAGTCAGCTGGAATGCATTTCAATTAACAGGTTTGCCTTGTTAAAAGTTAATTTGTGGATATTCCTTTGCTTGTTAATGCATTTGATGTAATGCGTTTGAGCCAATCAGTTGTGTTGTGACAAGGTAGGGGTGGTATACAGAAGATAGCCCTATTTGGTATATACCAAGTGCATATTATGGCAAGAACAGCTCAAATAAGCAAAGAGAAACGACAGTCCATCATTGCTTTAAGACATGAAGGTCAGTCAATCCGGAACATTTCAAGAACTTTTAAAGTTTCTTCAAGTGCAGTCGCAAAAACCATCAACAGCTATAATGAAACTGGCTCTCATGAGGACCGCCACAGGAAAGGAAGACCCGGGGTTATCTCTGCTGCAGAGGATAAGTTCATTCGAGTTACCAGCCTCAGATTTCAGCCCAAATAAATGCTTCACAGACTTCAAGTAACAGACACATCTCAACATCAACTGTTCGGGGGAGACTGCGTGAATCAGGCCTTCATGGTCAAATTGCTGCAAAGAAACAACTACTAAAAGAAACCAATGAGAAGAAGAGACTTGATTGGGCCAAGAAACACAAGCAATGGACATCAGAATGGTGGAAATCTGAGATTTTTGGTTCCAACCGCTGTGTCTTTGTGAGACACAGAGTAGGTGAAAGGATGATCTCTGCATGTGTGGTTCTCACCATGAAGCACGGATGAGGAGGTGTGATGGTCTGGGGGTGCTTTGCTGGTGACACTGTCTGTGATTTATTTAGAATTCAAGGCACACTTAACCAGAATGGCTACCAAAGCATTCTGCAGCGATACGCTATCCCATCTGGTTTGCGCTTAGTGGGACTATCATTTGTTTTTCAACAGGACAATGACCCAACACACCTCCAGGCTGTGTAAGGGCTATTTGACCAAGAAGGAGAGTGATGGAGTGCGGCATCAGATGTCCTGGCCTCCACAATGACCCGACCTCAACCAAATTGAGATGGTTTGGGATGAGTTGGACCACAGAGTGAAGGAAAAGCAGCCAACAAGTGCTCAGCATATGTGGGAACTCCTTCAAGACGGTTGGAAAAGCATTCCTTATGAAGCTGGTTGAAAGAATGCCAAGAGTGTGTAAAACTGGTGACAGAGGTCATTAAATCTTGAGAGATGATATCAATTAAATTACCTTCCCTTCATTATGTTTAAGACAGGACAGAGAAATAGTGGTGGTGTCCCAAATGGCACCCTATTACCTATATAGTGCACTACTTTGACCAGGGGTTGGGCCCGGTTCAGGTAACAGAGCCCAAAAACAGGAAAATAACAACATGTTTCATGGAACCGGGAATAAAAGTCATTCATAGTATTTTGGAACAGAACTGTTATTTTTTTAGCATTCTTTTTCTAGTTCCACAAAAAAAAAAATGTGACAAAACGCCTATGCAAAGCCCTCACTCTGTCACTCAGAAATGTATTCCAGTGTCTGCCTGCAAGCTGAAAATATTTGCCAGTGTGTATGCGTGTTTAGGCTACCTTTCCCTCTGAAGCATATGCTACTGTACTGACATTACCATAGGCTACTGTACTGACATTACCATAGGCTACTGTCCTGACATTACCATAGGCTACTGTCCTGACATTACCATAGGCTACTGTCCTGACATTACCATAGGCTACTGTACTGACATTCCCATAGGCTACTGTCCTGACATTACCATAGGCTACTGTACTGACATTCCCATAGGCTACTTTCCTGACATTACCATAGGCTACTGTACTGACATTCCCATAGGCTACTTTCCTGACATTACCATAGGCAACTGTATTGACATTACCATAGGCTACTGTACTGACATTATCATAGGCTACTGTCCTGACATTACCATAGGCTACTGTCCTGACATTACCATAGGCTACTGTACTGACATTCCCATAGGCTACTTTCCGGACATTACCATAGGCAACTGTATTGACATGACCATAGGCTACTGTACTGACATTATCATAGGCTACTGTCCTGACATTACCATAGGCTACTGTCCTGACATTACCATAGGCTACTGTCCTGACATTACCATAGGCTACTGTCCTGACATTCACATAGGCTACTGTACTGACATTACCATAGGCTACCGTCTTGACATTCCCATAGGCAACTGTATTGACATTACCATAGGCTACTGTACTGACATTATCATAGGCTACTGTCCTGACATTACCATAGGCTACTGTCCTGACATTACCATAGGCTACTGTACTGACATTCCCATAGGCTACCGTCTTGACATTCCCATAGGCAACTGTACCGACATTACCATAGGCTACTGTCCTGACATTACCATAGGCTACCGTCTTGACATTCCCATAGGCTACCGTCTTGACATTCCCATATGCTACTGTACTGACATTACCATAGGCAACTGTATTGACATAACCATAGGCTACCGTCTTGACATTACCATAGGCTACCGTCTTGACATTCCCATATGCAACTGTACTGACATTACCATAGGCTACCGTCCAGACATTACCATAGGCAACTGTATTGACATTACCATAGGCTACCGTCTTGACATTCCCATAGCCAACTGCATTGACATTACCATAGGCTACTGTCCTGACATTCACATAGGCTATTGTACTGACATTACCATAGGCTACCGTCTTGACATTCCCATAGGCAACTGTATTGACATTACCATAGGCTACCATCCTGACATTACCATAGGCTACTGTCCTGACATTACCATAGGCTACCATCCTGACATTCACATAGGCTACTGTACTGACATTACCATCTGCTACCGTCTTGACATTCCCATAGGCAACTGTACTGACATTACCATAGGCTACCATCCTGACATTACCATAGGCTACTGTCCTGACATTACCATAGGCTACCGTCTTGACATTCCCATAGGCAACTGTACTGACACTACCATAGGCTACCATCCTGACATTACCATAGGCTACCATCTTGACATTACCATAGGCTACCGTTCTGACATTAGCCTAGGCTACTGTCCTGACATTACCATAGGGGCGGCAGGGTAGCCTAGTGGTTAGAGCGTTGGACTAGTAACTTACTCTACTTCCGGCGCCGACAGAGATGGCCGCCTCGCTTCGCGTTCCTAGGAAACTATGCAGTTTTTTGTTTTTTTACGTGTTATTTCTTACATTAGTACCCCAGGTCATCTTAGGTTTCATTACATACAGTCGAGAAGAACTACTGTATATAAGATCAGCGTCAACTCACCATCAGTACGACCAAGAATATGTTTTTCGCGACGCGGATCCTGTGTTCTGCCTTACAAACAGGACAACGGAATGGATCGCATGCAGCGACCCAAAAAAACGACTCCGAAAAAGAGGGAAACGAGGCGGTCTTCTGGTCAGACTCCGGAGACGGGCACACCGTGCACCACTCCCTAGCATTCTTCTTGCCAATGTCCAGTCTCTTGACAACAAGGTTGATGAAATCCGAGCAAGGGTAGCATTCCAGAGGGACATCAGAGACTGTAACGTTCTGTGCTCGGAAACATGGAAACATGGCTCACGGAAACATGGCTCACTGGAGAGACGCTAGCCGATGCGGTGCAGCCAACGGGTTTCTCCACGCATCGCACCGACAGAAACAAACACCTTTCTGAAGAGGGGTGGTGGCGTATGCCTTATGGCTAACGAGGCGTGGTGCGATGAAAGAAACATACAGGAACTCAAATCTTTCTGTTCACCTGATTTAGAATTCCTCACAATCAAATGTAGACCGCATTATCTACCAAGAGAATTCTCTTCGATTATAATCACAGCCGTATATATCCCCCCCAAGCAGACACATCGATGGCTCTGAACGAACTTTATTTAACTCTTTGCAAACTGGAAACCATTTATCCAGAGGCTGCATTCATTGTTGCTGGGGATTTTAACAAGGCTAATCTGACAACAAGACTCCCTTAATTTTATCAGCATATCGATTGCGCAACCAGGGGTGGAAAAACCTTGGATCACTGTTACTCTAACTTCCGCGACGCATATAAGGCCCTGCCCCGCCCCCCTTTCGGAAAAGCTGACCACGACTCCATTTTGCTGATACCTGCCTACAGACAAAAACTAAAACAAGAAGCTCCCACGCTGAGGTCTGTCCAACGCTGGTCCGACCAAGCTGACTCCACACTCCAAGACTGCTTCCATCACGTGGACTGGGACATGTTTCGTATTGCGTCAGATAACAACATTGACGAATACGCTGATTCGGTGTGCGAGTTCATTAGAACGTGCGTTGAAGATGTCGTTCCCATAGCAACGATTAAAACATTCCCTAACCAGTAACCGTGGATTGATGGCAGCATTCGTGTGAAACTGAAAGCGCGAACCACTGCTTTTAATCAGGGCAAGGTGTCTGGTAACATGACTGAATACAAACAGTGCAGCTATTCCCTCCGTAAGGCTATCAAACAAGCTAAGCGTCAGTACAGTGACAAAGTAGAATCTCAATTCAACGGCTCAGACACAAGAGACATGTGGCAGGGTCTACAGTCAATCACGGACTACAGGAAGAAATCCAGCCCAGTCACGGACCAGGATGTCTTGCTCCCAGGCAGACTAAATAACTTTTTTGCCCGCTTTGAGGACAATACAGTGCCACTGACACGGCCTGCAACGGAAACATGCGGTCTCTCCTTCACTGCAGCCGAGGTGAGTAAAACATTTAAACGTGTTAACCCTCGCAAGGCTGCAGGCCCAGACGGCATCCCCAGCCGCGCCCTCAGAGCATACGCAGACCAGCTGGCTGGTGTGTTTACGGACAAATTCAATCAATCCCTATACCAGTCTGCTGTTCCCACATGCTTCAAGAGGGCCACCATTGTTCCTGTTCCCAAGAAAGCTAAGGTAACTGAGCTAAATGACTACCGCCCCGTATCACTCACTTCCGTCATCATGAAGTGCTTTGAGAGACTAGTCAAGGACCATATCACCTCCACCCTACCTGACACCCTAGACCCACTCCAATTTGCTTACCGCCCAAATAGGTCCACAGACGATGCAATCTCAACCACACTGCATACTGCCCTAACCCATCTGGACAAGAGGAATACCTATGTGAGAATGCTGTTCATCGACTACAGCTTGGCATTCAACACCATAGTATCCTCCAAGCTCGTCATTAAGCTCGAGAACCTGGGTCTCGACCCCGCCCTGTGCAACTGGGTACTGGACTTCCTGATGGGCCGCCCCCAGGTGGTGAGGGTAGGTAACAAAGCGGCGCAGGTCCTAATCCAGGCACTTGTCATCTCCCGTCTGGATTACTGCAACTCGCTGTTGGCTGGGCTCCCTGCCTGTGCCATTAAACCCCTACAACTCATCCAGAACGCCGCAGCCCGTCTGGTGTTCAACCTTCCCAAGTTCTCTCACGTCACCCCGCTCCTCCGCTCTCTCCACTGGCTTCCAGTTGAAGCTCGCATCCGCTACAAGACCATGGTGCTTGCCTACGGAGCTGTGAGGGGAACGGCACCGCAGTACCTCCAGGCTCTGATCAGGCCCTACACCCAAACAAGGGCACTGCGTTCATCCACCTCTGGATAAGAGCGTATGCTAAATGACTTAAATGTAAAATGTAAATGTAACAACATCTCCTCCCCGCTGATCCTCAACGATGGGGCCCCACAAGGGTGCGTTCTGAGCCCTCTCCTGTACTCCCTGTTCACCCACGACTGCGTGGCCACGCACGCCTCCAACTCAATCATCAAGTTTGCGGACGACACAACAGTGGTAGGCTTGATTACCAACAACGACGAGACGGCCTACAGGGAAGAGGTGAGGGCCCTCGGAGTGTGGTGTCAGGAAAATAACCTCACACTCAACGTCAACAAAACTAAGGAGATGATTGTGGACTTCAGGAAACAGCAGAGGGAACACCCCCCTATCCACATCGATGGAACAGTAGTGGAGAGAGTAGCAAGTTTTAAGTTCCTCGGCATACACATCACAGACAAACTGAATAGGTCCACTCACACAGACAGCATTGTGAAGAAGGCGCAGCAGCGCCTCTTCAACCTCAGGAGGCTGAAGAAATTCGGCTTGTCACCAAAAGCACTCACAAACTTCTACAGATGCACAATCGAGAGCATCCTGGCGGGCTGTATCACCGCCTGGTACGGCAACTGCTCCGCCCTCAACCGTAAGGCTCTCCAGAGGGTAGTGAGGTCTGCACAACGCATCACCGGGGGCAAACTACCTGCCCTCCAGGACACCTACACCACCCGATGTTACAGGAAGGCCATAAAGATCATCAAGGACATCAACCACCCGAGCCACTGCCTGTTCACCCCGCTATCATCCAGAAGGCGAGGTCAGTACAGGTGCATCAAAGCTGGGACCGAGAGACTGAAAAACAGCTTCTATCTCAAGGCCATCAGACTGTTAAACAGCCACCACTAACACACTGACACTGACTCAACTCCAGCCACTTTAATAATGGGAATTGATGGGAAATGATGTAAATATATCACTAGCCACTTTAAACAATGCTACCTTATATAATGTTACTTACCCTACATTATTCATCTCATATGCATACATATATACTGTACTCTATATCATCGACTGCATCCTTATGTAATAAATGTATCACTAGCCACTTTAACTATGCCACTTTGTTTACATACTCATCTCATATGTATATACTGTACTCGATACCATCTACTGTATCTTGCCTATGCTGCTCTGTACCATCACTCATTCATATATCCTTATGTACATATTCTTTATCCCCTTACACTGTGTATAAGACAGTAGTTTAGGAATTGTTAGTTGGATTACTTGTTGGTTATTACTGCATTGTCGGAACTAGAAGCACAAGCATTTCGCTACACTCGCATTAACATCTGCTAACCATGTGTATGTGACAAATAAAATTTAATTTGATTTGATTTGATTTGAGAAGGTTGCAAGTTCAAATCCCCGAGCTGACAAGGTACAAATGTCGTTCTGCCCCTAAACAGGCAGTTAACCCACTGTTCCTAGGCTGTCATTGAAAATAAGCATCATAGCCTAGGCTACCGTCCTGACATTACCATAGGCTAGTGTACTGATATTATCATAGGCTGATATTACAATCATGATTCAGAAGCTAGGGAGAGATTTGTAATTAGCTAGAGAAGAATGGATACATTTTTTTCTATGCTAGTTAAGGATACTATATCACATTTCACATTGGATTTATTAACTACAAAAGGTATGACGTGTTTCTAATTCTGTTGCTGTTCTGCACATAAACTTTTCATAGATAGCTAGCTGAAAGGACATTCAAAGTTCCTCCATAGAAGCCACTCCTTCTAGGTATAATTCTGTGGACCTAATTCAGATAATGCATGTCATAACAAGATGCACAGCACTTCAAGCCTCCTCCTCAACCCTCTCTCGCTCTCTCCCCACCAGCAACATTTCAGTCACATCTTGTACCATAAGCTACACTTGTCTTTCCATCATGCATGTAAACAACTAGCTCGTTTGCTCTATCCACAATGATTGGTGAAGTAATTTAATTAGTTAAATGTATAAAAACGCTGATTTCACAGGGTAAAAAAGGAACAGAAAGGAGCGATATTTTTTGGGTTTCAACTGGTTCAGAACTGTATTTTACTGGCCAGAACAGTGGAACGGAACAACAACAAAAATAGCGCTTCTGTTCAGAATGAAACGATTGGAAAAAATGTTGGTTCCAACCCTTGCTTTTGACTAGAGCCCTATGGGTCCTGATCAAAAGTAGTGCACTATAAAGGAAATAGGCCATTTGGGACACAGTTATCATCCCACCAAAGGACAGACTTATCATCATCATCATCATCATCATCATCATCATCAACCTGTCTCTTAGACGGAGCTATTTAATAACCACCTCACAACCCAGTTTATACAGTAAATCTAATATATGTCCCTACTTACTCAATATAATGTTTATTTAGGGACAAGAATGTTAAAAGTTAATATTCTGTTAACTCATACCCAAATAATGTTGTTTGTCCACACCATTCTCTAGTTGGGGAATGCCCACACCATTCTCTAGTTGGGGAATGTCCACACTATTCTCTAGTTGGGGAATGCCCACACCATTCTCTAGTTGGGGAATGCCCACACCATTCTCTAGTTGGGGAATGTCCACACCATTCTCTAGTTGGGGAATGCCCACACCATTCTCTAGTTGGGGAATGTCCACACCATTCTCTAGTTGGGGAATGTCCACACCATTCTCTAGTTGGGGAATGCCCACACCATTCTCTAGTTGGGGAATGTCCACACCATTCTATAGTTGGGGAATGCCCACACCATTCTCTAGTTGGGGAATGCCCACACCATTCTCTAGTTGGGGAATACCTACACCATTCTCTAGTTGGGGAATGTCCACACCATTCTCTAGTTGGGGAATGTCCACACCATTCTCTAGTTGGGGAATGTCCACACCATTCTCTAGTTGGGGAATGCCCACACCATTCTCTAGTTGGGGAATGTCCACACCATTCTCTAGTTGGGGAATGTCCACACCATTCTCTAGTTGGGGAATGTCCACACCATTCTCTAGTTGGGGAATGCCCACACCATTCTCTAGTTGGGGAATGCCCACACCATTCTCTAGTTGGGGAATGCCCACACCATTCTCTAGTTGGGGAATGCCCACACCATTCTCTAGTTGGGGAATGCCCACACCATTCTCTAGTTGGGGAATGCCCACACCATTCTCTAGTTGGGGAATGTCCACACCATTCTCTAGTTGGGGAATGCCCACACCATTCTCTAGTTGGGGAATGCCCACACCATTCTCGAGTTGGGGAATGGCCACACCATTCTCTAGTTGGGGAATGCCCACACCATTCTCGAGTTGGGGAATGCCCACACCATTCTCTAGTTGGGGAATGTCCACACCATTCTCTAGTTGGGGAATGCCCACACCATTCTCTAGTTGGGGAATGCCCACACCATTCTCTAGTTGGGGAATGCCCACAACATTCTCTAGTTGGGGAATGCCCACACCATTCTCTAGTTGGGGAATGCCCACACCATTCCAACACAGAAAAGCTGCTTTTTAAGATACGTAATAAAAAAAGTTGGAAGGAAAACGATTTAACTCATACTATAATGAATTATAGGTCAAATTTCATAGAAATCTGGAAACACAGGACAGTTATTTTAAAGAAACATGACACTTTCCACACCTGAAACACACAACCTCTCATGCATTATGCATAATGCAGAAAGAGTGAATGAAAGGGATCCTGCTTTGGAGTGTCACAGAGTAATCTCTCATGGACAGACTACGTAAACATAAATGGTGCCGTAGATCTGTCATGATACAACAGGATGGGTAAGATACCGAAGCAGCGTTAGTTCCGGTAAATTGTACAAATCACAATTTCGCAGGTTTAAGCGTCTTTAGAATTTCGAAAGGGGAGGGAAAATTTGGCCCATAGACTTTCCTATAACTTGCAAAGAGGGAGAATGGAGCTCTCTATTCTGGTTCCGAATCCGTGTTCTATCTCTTCTTTATACACATATGGACCCAGAACGTAATCGAGCATCTGACCAATTACTCAAGACTTTAGTTCTGGTTTAACTGAGAATAGTCACAGAGCCATTCCCAGGAATAACCCATAGTAACTCACTCAACACACAATGCTAATTTTACATAAGACAGGAACAAATGGATCTTTCAGGGGAGATTTCCACAGAGATGGAGTGATAGTGACTTATTTTCTAGCTATCGAAGTCTTTGGACAGGCATTACATTATTAATGCATGCTAGCTCCAACCTCACACAGCTCTGGACCACGCAGCTCCTTCACATGTGGTTTGTGCCCCAGTTTTGCGGGACAAGTGTGTGTATGTGATGTGTGAGTGTGTGACATCAATATGTCAGTGGAGAATTGTTATCACTATGACACATCTATGGGTGGTGAGGGTTGGGGGGTTCTGAAAGGGTGAGGCTGGAATGACAGGAGTGCTGGGAAGGGGAAGTGTTGGCTGTGTGAGGGAGATTGCGTCAGTCACAGAGTTAAGTGCTACCTGCTACAGAGAGCTGAGGAGCTGATGAGAGCTGAGAGTGGAGGGAGAGGTGATAATTGGTAATCATGGTTCTACATGGTCTCACTAGCACCGTCGCTACAGTAGCACATCTCCCTCTCTCCTCGTCAGTTATAAGACCTCACAGATGAAATTAAAACACTGTTAGGATGTCTCATATCCTCCCTGACACCATTCATCTAAACACCATTCATGGCAAAAAGAGAGTTGATATTGGACTGAGAAGTTATGAGGTGAATAGTGATAAAAACAGGCTGACGATGAAACAGTCAAAGGAACCAGATTGGAGTGAATGTCTGACTGTGTGTTTGACCAGGTGTGGTAACTAAGATGTTGTTCTTAATACTATGTGTTATACAGTAGGTGTTATAGGGGTTAAGCACCGTTGTTATACAGTAGATACATACCTCCTCAGGTAGGCTGAGGACCAAGTCATTCTCGACCTGTACCACCAGAGCCTGCAAGAAGTATTCTGAGCAGGCGGCCAGCACGGCCCGGTGGCCACGGAACTCCTTTCCCTCCACCAGGACAGTCACATCGCACAGGATATCCTGCTTCCGCTGGTCGTTCAGGCACAGGAGTATATTGGTACAATGAACCGTCGACTCATACACGTACATGGGGGCTTCAGGCTTCTCATCCACGGACATTCCGCTCACGCCCTGGAAATAGAAGCACAACGGGGTGGAAGGGGGGTGGGGGTCAGCTTTCAGATGAATGTGGCGGGCCCTGTTGGTGAGCTAGTGCATACCGTAGGGCTGACATCAGCGGGCCTCTCCTCATCTCCCACGGCCCAGCATACTTCACCAGCCCCAAACACAGTCAGCCCCATGATTGAATACATACACCATGACCAGATCAGACCGCCTCAGCTCAGCTTTACTCTCTCAAACACCCCTTATAACCAGGAAATATACACACTCTCAAACCGCAAGTACCTAACACATTCCCACTCATACACGCCCCTGCATGCAAACACACAAGCAGTAACACACATCCTTCCACATACACACACCTCCACATAGACTCATGTTCCTGTACACAGCCCACACAGAACCCCCCCCCCACACACACACATCATAACGCAAACAAAAAACAGTTTGCATACCCTATGCACACGGACACTGATACAGTAGCACAACCGAACACACACTCCCTGTCTAAAAGGTGTCATCCTTTCACAGAGACAGACAGAGAAGAAAGTCCTCAGGCTCCTAATCTAAGAAGGTCGGGAGGGACTATATGAGTGTCACTCAACACAGAATAATAAGACTCTCAAACAGGAGAAGAATGAACACCAGTCATACAAACTCGTCTCGAGCCTCCTCGCCAGCACTGGTACAAACTGTGTAAAGGAAAACAGTGTCTATACAGTTGTGTATGTTGCTTTAATCCCTCAGAAACATGATATTTGGCTTTGGTCCTTGCAGTCAAGCGCTTCCACCCACAGTCATTTAGGCTGTACTAAAGGAAGAAAAGAATAATGTATATTTAAAAGCATTTCATCTTATCAGTGCTCCACATACACACAGTGCAGGGAGAATTAAAAGGACTGGTTCTCTCTGCAAAAAAGGATCCTTCACAACAGTGTTTCCCAACCCTGGTCCTCCAGTACCCCCAACAAAACACATTCTTATTGTAACCCTAGACAAGCACACCTGATTCAACGTGTTAACTAATCATCAAGCCCTCAATGAGTTGCATGATGTGTGTTTGTCAAGGGCTACAATAAACTGTTGGGGGCACTGGAGGACCAGGGTTGGGAAACACTGCTTTACAACACTATGACAACAACACATGTTTGTACCAATGTTCTGCCTTTATTGAGTAAGTGAGTAAGTGACTCTTAAAGGTATACTACGGGATATTGGCAATGAAGCCCTTTATCTACTTCCCCTGAGTCAGATGAACTCATGGATACCATTTCCATGTGTCTGCATCCTGTAGGACAGAAGTTAGAGGTAGTTTTGCGAGCTCATGCTAACTAGTGTTAGCGCATTCTATGTTATCTACTAGCATGTGTGTTACAATAAAGTCAGAAATCACGCTAATGCTAGTTAGCAACTTCTTTCGAACTGCAGGCAGAGACATAAAAAGTTTCCACGAGTTGATCTGACTTTGGGGAAGTAGATAAGGGGCTTCATTGCCAAAATCCTGAAGTATCACTTTAAAGGTGAAACCACTGAAAAATATTGTTAATGATCATATTGCTATAGAAACCAAGTAATAAACACAGATAGAGCCTGCCGGACTTGTTTCCATCACATAATGAGTTTTCACATCCGCAGGGCTTGCTGTTCTTAGTAAATCAGAGCTGCATGACTCCATAGTTCCTTCAAAACACACATAAGAAGCTCTGTTCTGGGAACTGGCAGCACATTTCCACGAAGTCAGTGTCAGGCCAATTTTCCCCTCGGCTCAACCACTGGCGATAGATAGGAATTCAACTATGTTTCAGTTATCCTTCTGCAGATAAATCATACGGAGGCACTCTATAACTGACTCTCTTTTATGCCTGGGTTTGCTTACTTGTCAACCCCTACTTCATTCCTGGTTCTACACGTAGAACACAGATAACTTTGTGTACATGTGGTGATCAGTCACATTATAAGGAGTGACCGGCCAGGCCATGCTTTCCTTGACTGTCAGACACTGTGCCACATTTGGAGCAGTCCTGGCTCTCACTCAGAAAGCCGAATATAACATCAGTAAAATAGCTCTAACACACCGCCTCGCCTCAGTGGACTACGACACTACTGATGAGAATGGAGGATTCTCCCCCCCCGCAAACGGAAATGTCTCTGTTGAAAATGGAAACTCCTGTCTTGTAAATGGAAGTGGACTGGCCGGAAAACACACCGCAAACTATGTAGTCATCAACTACAAGAGGGAGAGAGTTCTGGCCCTTACCTCTCCAGGTTTAAAAACAAACCTAACTTGATCTCACTGCTGTTACTATACCAGCCATCATTGCAGGCCCTCATATGTTTTGCTGTGGTACGATAGGGTTGGTGAGGCCATGCAGGGGGCGGTTTGTAACCACTGTCCAGACATTTACAGTGGTTGTCTGAGTGGTCGGTCCCAATTATTGTTGAGTTTTTTTATTTCCACCATACATTTCTCAGTTGGCTTGGCAGGATAATGACCTGTCTTCCAAGAATAATGTCTCCAGATGTGGTTGCAAGGTTCATAACAATCCAAACATGCTATTTCTAACCCTGGAATGTGCGTTCGCCTTGCTTCCATTTCAGAAGTCTGTTTTGCAGCGGGGAAGGGAAAATACAGGGACGATACACACACACGCACCACAAAATAGCTGGTTATGGTCGCGTTCTGATTAGAATTGCTGAGGGATGCAAAGCTCTTTTTTTTTTCTCTTTTTTTTCAAAGTTCATTTTGTCTCTAACGCAGCTCTTTTCACTGATGCAGCTAACCTGCTTTGTGACTAACACTCCTGTACAGATCAAAAGCGCAGTAGTGTGGTGATACATTTCCGACAAACCCATCAACAGAGCTGACTCTAGGCCTAGCCACAGCTCTATTCTCCTGAAGCACCAACACTGATTAACACTAATGTGGCTGGAGAGGAGTCAGTTCTCAGCTCTTTACACATCATGGTTGTAATATTATACAGTATATAAACAAAGACATGCATACAAGCGTACGTACGCACGCACACACACACACACGCACGCACGCACGCACGCACACACACACACACACACACACACACACACACACACACACACACACACACACACACACACACACACACACACACACACACACACACACACACACACACACACACACACACACACACACACAGCTTATATGAGTTCAATGTGCTAATACAATGTGTCTATACTGTACAGTAAACAAAGGAACTACTACCATCAAAGACCCATACTGTCACCATCCACCAGCCACTGGCAATACATTCACTGCAGAGGCCTTTAGGATTGCAGTTAGCTGTCACCTGCATGCACTGTATGAATGGACTCGTGGTCTGTATGTGGACCGTCTGCACCTTGACTGTAAAAGCCTTTCCTCAGTCCATTCAACTGACTGCTGCTTAGTCACTATGTATAGTAGACCACCAGCTGAAAGGTTATAGCCTAGCCAGTAAAACCCAGTCACCTCCCCTCCCCTCTCACAGGCTCAGTGGGGTTAATGGGGTCAGTGGGGTTACTCATGCACACACGCAGACAAAACAGTGGATGGTTTCAGTCACCTACAACATGGCATTATGATGCGTTTCGGCTTAGAGGGCCCTGGAGGAGAGGGGGAGTAAGAGCATCATGATGGGCTCTGTGACGTGTCCTCTCCTCTCTCTGAGGCATGTGCAGAGAGGGGATTGACGTGAAGAGAAGGAGGAGCAGAGGGGAGAATAAGGGGCTCCTTACCAACAGCACCTGGTTTCTCTCTCTCTCTCTCTCTCTCTCTCTCTCTCTCTCTCTCTCTCTCTCTCTCTCTCTCTCTCCTCTCCCATCTCCCTCTCTCCCTCTCTCCCTCTCTCCCTCTCTCTCCCTCTCTCCCTCTCCATCTCCCTTTCTCTCCCTCTCCCTCTCCCTCTCCCTCTCCCTCTCCCTCAGTGCAGAACAAAACAAAGCCAAACGCGCCACACTGATGACAGCAGAAAGATCACATAACTCAGAAACAGGGCATCATCTACCAGGGACCAAACCCCCTTCCCACATGTACACCCGGATGCCATGACAAAGCACTCCTCTTCAGACATACACGCCTTTCTCTCTACAGCCATTTTCACAGTACAGGATGATGTGAGGTATCTTAACAGACAACACAATTGAAAATTAGAGACTGTTCTCTTGCCAGATGTCTGTAACTACTCTGAGGATGTGTATGACTTTAATTCTAACATAGTTTCTAATCAGAAAATCTGAATCACTCTCTCTCTCTATGATGGCATTTGCTGGAAGTAAACAAGCCATGTCTGCTGCTGTAATACTATTAGGTTTGTGTCCCAAATGGCACCCTATTCCCATAATAGTACACTACTTTTGACCACTTTTGATCAGGGCGCATAGGGTGCCATTTGGGACGCACACCAAGTCACCTGAGCAGTATGTATTGAATACTAGCAAGACTACGAGTAATGGGAGAGAACATTGCGTTACTGACGACAGTGTGTACCGGTAGGACAGGAGGCCTGATGCCAGATGTCTGTAACTACTCCGAGGATGAGCATGACTTTAATTGTAAATTACCAAATTAAGTAGCTAGCGATAACAAATGTGCTTGGGGAGGTAATGTCAAACAGGCAGCTAAGGCAGTCAATGTCAAATATGGCTTTAAAGGTGATAAAACTACTAATTGAAAAAATGTCTGCCTGGGGGAAATAGATAACCCCTGCCAATATACCATAAACATTGCCCATCCTATGACTGACAGACAAAAAGACGGAAAGACAAACATGTGTGGGCCCCATTGCCTGCTGTATGTTCCTATAAATGCCTACATTCATCTTTGTACTTTCTCTAAAATGAGGGAGCAGAGCCCTACACTCACTTCAACATGAAAGTCAACCCAGATGACTATTCCCATCCTCATCTCAATGGTCTCAGGCTCCTGCATGCTTCTCTTCTTGCAGATCTCTCCCTCCCAAAGGACATTAGAGAATTCTGCTTATTCAACCACCTGGAGGACTCCGTGTGTAATTGTTCAACTGTTTCAAGTCATGTATTGGAATGAAAACAACAACATAGTAATCCATGTAGTCCGTGTTCTCTTGGCCACCAAGGTCATTATTTCCTCAGCCTGTTAAGGGTTTTGGTGTGGGGATTTAGGTAAGTTAATTGTAGTAGATTAATGAAACCAAATCACTGAGAGGCGCAGACAGACAGACACCTGAGAGGGCTGGGTAGAGAGCTGTTAAGTTGGTGACGGCATCTGTTACAGATGTGTTTCCCTAATACAGAAATCAATAATACAAAGGTATATTGGTATTCATCTGCTTGCTATTTGGGTTTTTAGGCAATGTTTCTGTATAAGCACATTAATGACATCTGCTGATGTAAAAAGAGCTTTATAAATACATTTGATTAGATATTAAATAACAGACAGTAGTTTAAGTGAGCACATAGGTGTCATTGATAGTCGGCAATATTAATAAAAATTTTTACTCATGAAATTATATTGTAGGATAATTTACACAAGAGAGTTTACACTGAATCTATGATGCATTAAGTAATAGAGGTCACAACATGTCGGGATCGTTGTGGTAGAACTTGACTGGCCTGCACAGAGCCCTGACCTCAACCCCATCGAACACCTTTCGGATTAATTGGAGCACCGACTTCGAGCCAGGCCAAATCGCCCAACATCAGTGCCCGACCTCACTAATGTTCTTGTGGCTGAACGGAAGCAAGTCCCCGCAGCAACATTCCAACATCTAGTGGAAAGCCTTCCCAGAGTAGTGGAGGCTGTTATACTGTAGCAACATTCCAACATCTAGTGGAAAGCCTTCCCAGAAGAGTGGAGGCTGTTATAGCAGCAAAGGTGGGACCAACATTAATTCCCATGATTTTGGAATAAGATGTTCGACGACCAGGTGTCTTTTGGTTATGTACTGTATGTATTGAACAGTGGGGGCTCCTCAGAGGAGGAATGGGAGGACCATCCTCCTCCGTGAATATCATTTTTTTTATTAGTGAAACATTTGAAAAAAAAAATCCTTTTTAGATAAAACTATACTAAATATATTAATGTAACCAAATAATTGATTAAAACACACTGTTTTCCAATGGAGGTCTACAGTAGCCTCAACAGCACTCTGTAGGGTAGCACCATTGTGTAGACGGAGGACAGCTAGCTTCTGTCCTCCTCTTGGTACATTGGCTTCAATACAAAACCTAGGAGGTTCATGGTTCTCTCCCCTTCTAAAGACTTAAACAGTAATTATGACAACTTCTGGAGGATGTACTCCAACCTGTCAGAGCTCTTGCAGCATGAACTGACGTGTTTTCTACACAATCAGAGGACCAATGAATCTAGTACTGAAATCTACAGCTAGCTAGCACTGCAGTGCATACAATGTGGTGAGTAGTTGACTCAAAGAGAGAGAAAGACAATAGTTTTGAACAAATTAATGTTCTTCAAAAATTAAGGAGAAGCAAGAGAGAGGGAGATAACTATATTTCATCATTTTTTTCCAGTTTCACTTACTTAGCTAGCAAAATGCAGCTATCTACTTTAGCCTACTCAAACAACTGGCTCAAACAGATGCTATGTTAGCTCGCTGGCTACAATATGACTATCCAACACTGGAACTTTTCCAAGTCAAGTTAAGCTTTTAGTTTGACTAATTTATTGCCACCGGAACATGCCTGTAAAACTGCTAAACTGCTTACTGACTGTACACTGTACTGCATGATTTGAGTGGGTTTACTAACACGTTAGTTCTGTTAGCTATGTTGACTATGACGTTACTTTATCTAATATGATGACAACAATGTAGGCTATGTGTAGCGGTTAGCGGTTATGATATGGTTTGGCTTGGAAAGGTTTTTTCACCTGGTCGCAGACAGCTGATGTGTTGTGCATTGAAGTCCACAAGCAAAGGGAAATGTGAAAGGAGGAGCGCATAGATGTTAGAAGGAATACAATATGGCTGCTATGAAAGTGAACTGTGTTTACGCTTGATCAGGTGTGTATTCATTCAGCCGATTCCGTTGAAAAACGTTTCTTAAACGGAAGCAAACAGAACGAAACAGGGATAAACATACCTAATTTGTCCAATAGAAACTTATGTTTGCAACTGCTGGACAGATGATTACACCTAGATCAGTTAGATGCAGGCAAGAGTGTGCAAAGCTGTATTGAATGTGTCACTGTCTATGTGTATGTGTCTGTCACCTCAAATTTTGCTCTCGACCTATGTGCACCGACGTTGTATACATTAATTCATAGACTAGGTTGTAGCAAACCTCATGATGGGTATAGGGAGAATTAAAGTATCATGTAGTAGCCTAAACATATCGCCAGTCATCCAGGGGCAGTCATCCAATATGCTGAAATAAAAATAAGGAAATGGGACTCCTCAGGCCACAGAGAAGGGTTGCTGAGGTGTCAGACAGACACAGAGACAAGTCAGGCTATGCCGGTGTTCATTAAAGCCCAACTCAATCAACAAATGTACCCAGAGCCTTTTCACCCGGATAGAGATCAATATTATGTCACTACGCCTCGATCCCAAGCAAGAGAAAAACAGCAAATTATTATCTTTCGACCAGTAGGCTGCCAGCACTTTAAATATTAATGTAAGGGATTCAGTTAGATGCCGGGAGTGTGCCATGTTCACACATGAAAATGTATCGTTGCTTTTCAATGGATGAGAGCCTGAAACGAGTAGATCCTGTTTTCCTGTTTAAGGCAGGTGTGGTACACAGTGTTACTCAGACCTGGTTATGGTAGGTGTGGTACACAGTGTTACTCAGACCTGGTTATGGTAGGTGTGGTACACAGTGTTACTCAGACCTGGTTATGGTAGGTGTGGTACACAGTGTTACTCAGACCTGGTTTTGGTAGGTGTGGTACACAGTGTTACTCAGACCTGGTTATGGTAGGTGTGGTACACAGTGTTACTCAGACCTGGTTATGGTAGGTGTGGTACACAGTGTTACTCAGACCTGGTTATGGTAGGTGTGGTACACAGTGTTACTCAGACCTGGTTATGGTAGGTGTGGTACACAGTGTTACTCAGACCTGGTTATGGTAGGTGTGGTACACAGTGTTACTCAGACCTGGTTTTGGTAGGTGTGGTACACAGTGTTACTCAGACCTGGTTTTGGTAGGTGTGGTTCACAGTGTTACTCAGACCTGGTTTTGGTAGGTGTGGTACACAGTGTTACTCAGACCTGGTTATGGTAGGTGTGGTACACAGTGTTACTCAGACCTGGTTATGGTAGGTGTGGTACACAGTGTTACTCAGACCTGGTTATGGTAGGTGTGGTACACAGTGTTACTCAGACCTGGTTATGGTAGGTGTGGTACACAGTGTTACTCAGACCTGGTTATGGTAGGTGTGGTACACAGTGTTACTCAGACCTGGTTATGGTAGGTGTGGTACACAGTGTTACTCAGACCTGGTTATGGTAGGTGTGGTACACAGTGTTACTCAGACCTGGTTATGGTAGGTGTGACCTACAGTGTTACTCAGACCTGGTTATGGTAGGTGTGGTACACAGTGTTACTCAGACCTGGTTATGGTAGGTGTGGTACACAGTGTTACTCAGACCAGGTTATGGTAGGTGTGGTACACAGTGTTACTCAGACCTGGTTATGGTAGGTGTGACCTACAGTGTTACTCAGACCTGGTTATGGTAGGTGTGGTACACAGTGTTACTCAGACCAGGTTATGGTAGGTGTGGTACACAGTGTTACTCAGACCTGGTCATGGTAGGTGTGACCTACAGTGTTACTCAGACCTGGTTATGGTAGGTGTGGTACACAGTGTTACTCAGACCTAGTTATGGTAGGTGTGGTACACAGTGTTACTCAGACCTGGTTATGGTAGGTGTGACCTACAGTGTTACTCAGACCAGGTTATGGTAGGTGTGGTACACAGTGTTACTCAGAACTGGTTATGGTAGGTGTGGTACACAGTGTTACTCAGACCTGTTTAAGGCAGGTGTGGTACACAGTGTTACTCAGACCTGGTTATGGTAGGTGTGGTACACAGTGTTACTCAGACCTGGCTATGGTAGGTGTGACCTACAGTGTTACTCAGACCAGGTTATGGTAGTTGTGGCCTACAGTGTAACTCAGACCTGGTTATGGTAGGTGTGGTACACAGTGTTACTCAGACCTGGTTAGGACAGGTGTGGCCTACAGTGTAACTCAGACCTGGTTATGGTAGGTGTGGCCTACAGTGTAACTCAGACCTGGTTATGGTAGGTGTGGTACACAGTGTTACTCAGACCTGGTTAGGACAGGTGTGGCCTACAGTGTAACTCAGACCTGGTTATGGTAGGTGTGGTACACAGTGTTACTCAGACCTGGTTAGGACAGGTGTGGTACACAGTGTAACTCAGAACTGGTTTTGGTAGGTGTGGCCTACAGTGTAACTCAGACCTGGTTAGGACAGGTGTGGCCTACAGTGTAACTCAGACCTGGTTATGGTAGGTGTGACCTACAGTGTTACTCAGAACTGGTTATGGTAGGTGTGACCTACAGTGTTACTCAGACCTGGTTATGGTAGGTGTGGTACACAGTGTTACTCAGACCTGGTTAGGACAGGTGTGGCCTACAGTGTAACTCAGACCTGGTTATGGTAGGTGTGACCTACAGTGTTACTCAGAACTGGTTATGGTAGGTGTGACCTACAGTGTTACTCAGAACTGGTTATGGTAGGTGTGACCTACAGTGTTACTCAGACCTGGTTATGGTAGGTGTGGCCTACAGTGTTACTCAGACCTGGTTATGGTATGTGTGACCTACAGTGTTACTCAGACCTGGTTAGGGCAGGTGTGGTACACAGTGTAACTCAGACCTGGTTAGGGCAGGTGTGATACAGTCACGGCCATTGAAAGAAGAGGATCAAGGTGCAGAGTGGTGGGCGTACATATTCCTTTATTTATATGACGCCGACAAAAACAATAAACAAACCAAAACAACTGTGAAGCTAAAGGGCTATGTGCCACAAACAAAGTTAACTTCCCACAAAGACAGGTGGGAAAAAGGGCTACCTAAGTATGGTTCTCAATCAGAGACAACGATAGACAGCTGTCCCTGATTGAGAACCCTACCCAGCCAAAACATAGAAATACAAATAATAGAACTAAAGAACATAGAATACCCACCCCAAATCACACCCTGACTAAACCAAAATGAGACATAAAAAGGCTCTCTAAGGTTAGGCCGTGACAGGTACACAGTGTTACTCTCTAAGCTTTATCTTCCTGACTGATGTCTTGAGATGTTGCTTCAATATATCCACATAATTTTCCTTCTCATGATGCCATCTATTTTGTGAAGTGCACCAGTCCCTCCTGCAGCAAAGCACCCCCACAACATGATGCTGCCATCCCCGTGCTTCACGGTTGGGATGGTGTTCTTCGGCTTGCAAGCATCCCCCTTTTTCCTCCAATCATAACGATGGTCATTATGGCCAAACTGTTCTATTTTTGTTTCATCAGACCAGAGGACATTTCTCCAACAAGTATGATCTTTGCCCCCATGTGCAGTTGCAAACCGTAGTCTGGCTTTTTTATGGCGGTTTTGGAGCAGTGGCTTCTTCCTTGCTTCGCGGTCTTTCAAGTTTTGTCGATATAGGACTAGTTTTTTACTGTGGATATAGATACTTTTGTACCTGTTTCCTCCAGCATCTTCACAAGGTCCTTCCGACTTCAACTGTAAATGAGCATTTCATGATCTGACAATGGAAGCCTACCTTTTGGGCTTTACATTGGAGATTTGCAATTTTTCCATGGTTCTTGGATGATTTTTAAAGATGCATTATGCAAAAATTGCTCCTTCATTTCCTGGTTGCTAAAATTGTAATAGTTTGTCTAATTTCAGTTTATGTGACAAAACAAGCAACTATACTGAAGAAAATCATTGTACCATCTAAACAGGTGTGAAATACATTTTCCATAATCCAAAATATTGTATTTTCAGCTGTTTGAAGCTGGTGTACAAACCCAAAAGTAAAAGATGCAAAAATGAAACTTGAGAGAGAAGCATAGAAATAGCCAACATTGAACAGATCTACCATTTCTTAGACCTGCTTTCAATGAGAATGACAGATCTATAACTTACATTTCTATGTGAATTTGGTCGGTTCGCCCAAAAAGTTACATATTGCAGCTTTAGGTAATTTAGCCAAATAAGCCAGCTCCCTGAAAGACTCGGAATGCCCATCACTATTGCAGAGCCAACGCTCGAGCTCTTGCCTGCTGGCCAAAGAGGAATGGGATCCGCTCTGTTTCTGGTGGTTGGGAAGGAGGGAAGAAAGAAGAGAGAGGGAAGGAGGAGAGAGAGGAGGAGATCTCATCTGATTTTGCACACTGCCGTAGCACTGGGGGACTTGTTTAGTAACACCATTAAGAGATCTGTCCAATTCAACTTGTTAACAACTAAGGTAGTTAATGTCTTATAGAGGCAGTTAGAGGGCTTCAGCATGTGAATCAATACTAAGAACACCATAGGGATTCACCATCTAAGAGAAAACAATTAGTGAAAAGTACAATAGTATAGTCTGTTTAAATGATCAATGGCAACGGTTAGCCAGATTAAAGTAGGTTAAAATGCTGACGTATTGCTGTGAAACATGAGGGTGGTCATGCAGGCTGTTGTGCTCCTTACACATGTATGTTGCAGAGTAGTTATTCCATATGCTCCACATCACAGAGACCTCACTCATCAGTCATCATTAACTGCTGATTGAAATGAAGCATACATCGTACTGTATGCAGATGTAGGATCTTAATTTGAGCCAGTTTGCTACAGCAGGAAAATAATTGTGCAGCAACAGGAAATGTAAATTATTATGTGGATTATAATTAATGGTGTTACCTACAGAGAAAAATGACTCTCCTTGAGAGTATCAAATTCATTCTAATGATGATGGAGAATCAAATCAGAGCTCATTAATTCCATCGCACAGGGCTTTAGTCAAATGAGTGTGTCAACGCAAGCAGTAACAACTAACAAGATGTTTTGAAGCAGTCTCTCATTTAGACCAAGATGTAATGAGGTTGGATCGATCACTCAGCTTTAAATTGCTTTAATCGCAGAATCTACTTTACGACAGTGCTGAGACAACTATGTGGCTTGCCAACAAATAACAACACAGAAAACCACTTCCTGACAGAAATGCACCTTATGTAGCTCATGCCTGGAAACACAATATAGACAAACGTGCTCATATTACCTCAGATGGATTTCTCAACTGGGCCAGTCATTCTGTAACTCTCCTTCTCACTCGGGTAACTTTATTGTCTCGCTATCTGTTGTTGAGTACTGAGTACATCTGTGCATATGTGAGTGTGTGTATGATGTGTTTGTGTGTGTATCACTATGTGTGTGTGTGAGTGTGTGTGTGACGGCATACCACAGTATTTTAGGCCTCTTTCTGCTTAAGCTGCAGCTTGCATGAATCATGACTTCCCACATTGTAGGTCAGAAAGTAGGATGAGTCATAACACTGTCTTATATGGTAACATACTTGTGACGTGATAGAAACACTGAGTTACCTGTGGACCTGGGCTATCTGGTCCGCATGGACACAAATGTAAATAATGTTCCCAGTTGCATCATATTCTGTGTCAACTATCAAATTGACACTGTGATCACACTATAGAGTCTAGAGAAACAGAGTAGAGACCTTAGAGCTTTGAGATTGTCATGAAAAGCGCTATAGAAATGTAATACATTATTATTATTATTAACTGCTTATTTCTGAGCTGGAAATTTAAAACCAAAAATATATTTTGATGGTAGATGAGGCAACGGCTGTCTTCAAGAAGGATACGGTAATCCCCTACATCCAGCTACCGGAATTCTACCTAGCAACTTGATGTTATTTACATGGTAAAAATGTAATAAGTGCAGAGTACATTCTTTTGTGTGTCTAATCTCGGAGAGTATCACAAACTACTAACCTTAACTTCTGCACCTCAAGCAAATTCCTCTCACGTCTCCCTTGTATCGATGTTTAAAAGCCCTTCCTCCTCCTGAGATCAGTTCAATTATTACAGAACCCTTTTCTGCAGAAGCTCAACAACCACAGGCACCTGGGCCAAATCAACCACAGAAAGACTCTGACGTGAGCAAAACACCCACTTCTTCACATCACATTGCCTGAAACAAGCAAAATACCCACACCATCACATCAGCTTGGCCTGAAACAAGCAAAACACCCTCACCCTCACCATCACATCACATTACTTGAAACAAGCAAAACACCCTCACCATCACATCACATGAATAAGCAAAACACCCTCACCATCACATCACATTGCCTGAAACAAGCAAAACACCCTCACCATCACATCAGCTTGGTCTGAAACAAGCAAAACACCCTCACCATCACATCAGCTTGGTCTGAAACAAGCAAAACACCCACACCATCACATCACATTGCCTGAAACAAGCAAAACACCCTCACCATCACATCAGCTTGGTCTGAAACAAGCAAAACACCCTCACCATCACATCACATTGCCTGAAACAAGCAAAACACCCTCACCATCACATCAGCTTGGTCTGAAACAAGCAAAACACCCACACCATCACATCACATTGCCTGAAACAAGCAAAACACCCTCACCATCACATCAGCTTGGTCTGAAACAAGCAAAACACCCACACCATCACATCACATTGCCTGAAACAAGCAAAACACCCTCACCATCACATCACATTACCTGAAACAAGCAAAACACCCTCACCATCACATCACATTACATGAATAAGCAAAACACCCACACCATCACATCAGCTTGATCTGAAACAAGCAAAACACCCTCACCATCACATCAGCTTTGTCTGAAACAAGCAAACCACCCTCACCATCACATCACATTACCTGAAACAAGCAAACCACCCTCACCATCACATCAGCTTTGTCTGAAACAAGCAAACCACCCTCACCATCACATCAGCTTGGTCTGAAACAAGCAAACCACCCTCACCATCACATCAGCTTGGTCTGAAACAAGCAAACCACCCTCACCATCACATCAGCTTGGTCTGAAACAAGCAAACCACCCTCACCATCACATCAGCTTGGTCTGAAACAAGCAAACCACCCTCACCATCACATCAGCTTGGTCTGAAACAAGCAAACCACCCTCACCATCACATCAGCTTGGTCTGAAACAAGCAAACCACCCTCACCATCACATCAGCTTGGTCTGAAACAAGCAAACCACCCTCACCATCACATCAGCTTGGTCTGAAACAAGCAAACCACCCTCACCATCACATCAGCTTGGTCTGAAAAAAACTGCCAAAAGAGAGATACAGTAGTTGGGGGTATTTCAGATGAATCTGGTTACCACAAGGAATTTGAGCGTTGCCACTCCAGCCAGAGCTGTGTGGTGATTGGTGAATTGGCGGCTGGGCGCATGTGCTAATTAAGCCTGGTGATTGGCAGACCATGGGGCTGCTGGGAGGAGTGTGTCCGAGGTGGGAGGAGGGGGGGAGTACTAGGGGGTTATGGGTAGTGTTGGAGAGGAGCCCGGTGGAGGGATTTACACAAAACACCAAAAGAATCCACCAGAGACAAAAAAATATATATATAATATGAAAATGTTGATGAGATATGTGGCAATTAAATAAAACTTCACCTACTAATGGAAAAAAACAAACAACAACAACCTGCAAATGGAAACTCTTCTCACAGGAAGGAGGTGACACACAGAACCACCCACGAGAAGCCTTCAAAGGCTGAGGGTGTCGTTCAGTGTGTGTGGTGTGAACATGTATGTGTGAGTGCGTTGGAGGGCATTCATCCGTTGATATAGAAGTGAAAAAGCAGCTTTTCACACACACCACAGCACCCTTGAAGGTGTGATATCTAGCTATCTAGTGTTGTAAGAATAGACACAAGTGCTCTCTCTCAGTTGTAGCGTGTGCATGAATGTGTGAACTAGAAAGCACAGACATGTTCAAGATCCCCAGCAGAGATCAGAAGGAGACGCTACCAAGCTAAACCATAAGGCAGAGATGAAAGGCTTCATTCAGGGTGATGACTGATTGTAATTAATCTACGTTGAGCATAAATAAATAATACGTTTCTCTGAGAAATCAGAGCTGAAGACAAAGACTGCATCTCAAATGGCACCCTATTCCCCATGTAGTGCACTACTTTTGACCAAAGCCCTATGTTATACATTACATAGGGAATAGGGTAACATTTGAGACACAGACAAAAGCTCCACCATGGTGAAAAAAATTCACATGACAATCCTTCCTGTTTCTATGGTTATTTACAGTTGTCATGTTAGGCCCCATTAACCCCAGTTCTTACAAGAAGCAAGATTATACACTTGGAAGTAAGAGAGCCATACTGTACGGATTGTCCATTCTCCAAAATGTGAAGGCTATCACTCATTCATCATTTTTTTATATATAGATTCATTAATGAAGACTTTAGTTATTGCTTTTGAACCACAGTTTCTGTTTTGAAATGTGAATGGGAGGGTCAGCTATTTCAAATACATTGACACCCTGCAGTATTTCCTCTTTAAACTCAACAGCTGCAAAATGTGTTCCTTAAAATCAAATTGACAAGAAGATGAATAAAGGAAACATGGTTATACTAATATACTAATGCCAATGGAATGATAAAGAATGACAGATCCACCATAGACAACTACAGCAGACTGGACTGGATAATCTGTCTAGAGTTTCCATATAACTGTCTCACACATAGCCTCACTCCCTCTACTATGCTATAAGGTAATTGGACAGGTCACATAAATGGATGTCATGCAGTGTGTCACTAAGGTTGTCTAGGGATACACTGTCTGCCTGCACACGCTGCTGTCAGGTCATGACTTGCACTGTGGCTTGCTATGGTGAGGGGGTTGCAGTACGTTCACACATACCAGCGCATGAAGTGTCCCTGGTCCTGGCCAAGCTGAGGGGACCTGGCTCACATTACACAGACACAGAGTGACTGTCTGCCAGTGCCCATACCAGGTCAGATGACCTGCTGGCAGAAACACTGACAGGAGTGTAAGAGAGCTAATCTGGGAGCTGAGGTGAGGCTGCAACACATGTGAATGTATGTGACTGGGGATAATGAGTCTGCATGTGCACACTAAGACAAGCAGAATAGTAGGTTAGATGAAATGTTGTGAAATTAATGCCATACAGATCATGAACAAATCCTCTAATAATAAATTATACCACTCACCACTCATCGTACACACAAGTCAAGTGATGTATTATTTCATATGCAACATCTTCGTGATTTGGCCTCCTACAGTGGTGACTCGACTCGTAACACCACTTCCTATGGAATCCCCATACCTTAGACCAGTGGCTCCCAATCAGTGGTACGTGGACCTCTGGGGGTACGTGACTCATGAGACCATAGGTCTACTGGTAAAATGCACATGAGAGGGTACTTCAGGGGTACTCCGGGCAGAGCAACATTCAGCTGGTGGTACAGCAACCGAAAAAGGTTGGGAACCACTGCCTTAGACAGTCATGATAAGGTCAATGAGGGGCTGACACAGAACAGTCAAGTTGGAGCAACCCAGACGTGATCAGTCAGAGAAGGAGATAGGAGGTGTACGTAAGACAACCCATGTGTGTCTGAAATACATTGAGAGGGCACGAACTGAAAGGTTATGGTTGAAGTAAGCACAGATGTGACACATACTGTGGTTAGTGTGGGTTAAGACAACTCTGTAGGTGACTCAAACTGAGAAGAGAAATCCACTGATTAGCATATGCACTCTTGTTGTACGTGAGAGTCTTGAGACACACTGGAAATATTCTGAGGGAGGAAACACTGACTGTATCTGTGGTGATGATCAGCGTGATTACAATAATGCCATTTCAATCACTGCCAGAGGTGGATGTTATGTTATGCCTGTGAGCAATGCACATGTTATGTATGTGAGCAATACTCACCATTGCTCTTTGAGATAAGTACTGGTTGAAGTATTTTTTTGGTAGGTGGTTTTGTCTCCTCCACCACATGTTGTTGTTACTTATTATGGACAAATATTGCTGCTATGTGACCAATGCTATCTAGTATCAATGGTGCTCAATTCTGAACTTCACCTTAATCCAGACATATGTTACCCTTCATACCTTCTTCAATTATTTCTATTTGTATTTATTAGGGATCCCCAAGGCAGTAGCTACTCTTCCTGGAGTCCAAACACATTAAGGCACTTACATTACATATAAAACAAAAGAAAAAACAGTACATCATATAACATTATTACATCACTACATATCTACAATACAAAATGTATCATACCACCAAGGTACTGTTTACATGATCCACTGTTTACAGGGCCACTGGCCAACCTTACACTCTTGGGCCTGAGAGATCAATATATATCTCTGGAGCTATTGATTTCTGCTTGATTAAAACACTGAATCTTAACAAGTCCTCCAGACCAGAGCAAGGCGGGAGGGAGGGGTGGAGAGAGACATGAGTGCAGCCAAGGTCTTGTGAGGGCCAACCATTATAGATTGTACCATTATAGAACTATATCTATTGCAGAAGAGGCTGGTTGAAAATGGTTGGTTGAAATGAGTACAATAGAGTTTCTATCAAAAGGATCCGTATCTACAGGCTATGTTGTTTTCCCTTTTTCATATTGATTCTGTTTGTAATGTAACTATTTTTCTCAAGACGCCCTCGAAAACAAGATGTCCCATCTCAAGAGGTTCATCCAGCCCACAAATATCGAAATAAACGCAAATGAATAATGGTTTCTATACATTTCAGAGCATAGTGTGTTGTAGAGATACTATGCAGATTAATAGAGCTTCACCAGATATGGTTTGTTATTCAGTGTGAAAGTATTTTATTACAGTCTGGCCTTTCAATGACTCAATAGAACAGATGAGAGAGAAGTCCCATTCAGGTCTAGTGTAATTATAACTTCACAGACACACCGCCACTTTCAACTACTTCCATTGTTAAAGAACAGGAGCTCTGTCTGATTTTCATGCCAAAAAGTTGCAGAATCATGCAGAAAAAGCTGCAGAATCATGGCCTGGAGTATTTTCTATGTTGATTTGAATCTGAGGTATAATGACAACCTCATGCAACTAAAGGTATCCAACTTCTATTTTTTATAGGTGCTTTTTCTGGCCACACATTTCCTGTTGTAGGTCGACACAAAGAGGTGAATGAGGAGGACATTCCAAGTGTAGGGGAATTAATGTAACTCACATTCAAATGATTTATTTCATGTGTGATGAAACCAAGGCGATAGACAGTGGGTGTGAAGAAAAACCTACTGTGCTGACGTTTATCACAGCTTAAAAATAAGCATTTTCCCCAGCAGTCAGTCAGTCAGAATGAAAGTCAGAGGGCCAGAGGGGTGTTTTATAGGGCAGCCTTCCATGGCCATCAATCCCTTTGGATTCTTCAATTAAAAAGATACGACAATAGACTGGGCCTCAAAGTGAAGTCCCCCCTCACATATGTCGATGTCTTGTTGGAGTCTTACTCTGGCCAGACACCTGACTGCGTGTTTCCCAAACACCACTCTCAGGTCATGCAGTGTTCCTTCTGGATACAGGGATCTCGGGGAGAAAAAGCGCACACAGGCTGTTGCTATTTGCAGATGAGGGCCAGAGGCTGGCTGAAATGACACGTTGGACCAGGAGGAGGTCTGCTGACAGGAGAGACATTTACTTTTCCAGTGACAACCTGGGAGCACAGCTCTTGGAAGGTAATGATTGATGCGCTGAGTCTGACTGAGCATGATCCTACGCGTTTTATCTCTAGTCTGTGGGCTAGCCAGAGCACCCACGCACAGACTGGACATGCCTGCCTGGCCTCAGCCCCTCTGCCTGCGAGGAAGTCACTGTTCTAACTCACATAAACGGTCCTTTCTTCGTCCCGCGGCGCGCCACCACTTTCTGACTGAGGTTAACCTCTGGCGAACCACAAATGACTCCCTAAAACGCAGGCAGACAGGGCAGAGGAGAAACTACAGTTTGTTTGTTTATGGTTAAGGCTGCAGACTAAGTCCCCCCTTATTTTTAGCAGTCTAACCTGTCAATGGATTTATAATGGCCGAGACTTCACAGATGAAAAAACATGAATGAATAAAAAGAGTGATGTCAAAGTGTACCCACCAGTTTTTTTTGCCTGATCTCTCATTACTTAAAATACCCCAGGTTTAAAATGGTAGAGACTGTGAAATCTGTGTCCTGTACCACATTTTCAGGTTATTTAGATACCAGGTGGCTGACACATTATCTAACATTAAAACATTTCTGGGACAACTACCATTGGTAGGATGAATCATCAATGTGTGGCAGTGGAGGCTGCAGAGGGGAGGACGGCTCATAATAATGTCTGGAACAGAGCAAATGGAATGGAATCAAACACAGGGAAACTATGTGTTTGATGTAGTTGATATCATTCCTCTGATTCCGCTCCAGCCATTACCACGAGCCCGTCCTCCCCAATTAAGGTGCCACCAACCTCCTGTGGTGTGTGGAGACTAGGGATAGGGTTCCTACACATACAGTACAGTACACAGCCTGCTGCTAATCTGCTGTCTCTGTATTGAAGTGTCTGATCAAAAGGACCACACACAGTCAGACATCGCTCGCTCCCTCTTCCATAGGCTTTTAATAGAAACAAACTGTTCTAATCCATTCTTCTCACACCATGAAACTAGGCCTCTGGGACTGAACGACTGGCCTCAGCCTCTGCCTCTAGCCTTCCTATTACGGTTCTTAAAGAGATGCTCCACTACTTTGGCGACTAAAAAAGTATTTTTTAAGAAAGAAAGAGAGAGAGAGAGAGAGAGAGAGAGCAAATGACGTAATGCAAATGTGATGTAGTAAGCTATTTTCAGGGAACACTTTTGGCTTGTGAGTGCTACTTTCAGAACTACTGGCTAAAAAGTATTCAAAAGTACCAAATAATCTCTTTAATATGAGTAGAAAAAAACACAGACCAGCCCACCATGGGCAAAAATGCCCTTTAGAGCTGTAGCCTGCCCGCCTGCTAAGGAGTCTAATCCAATAAGAAACTGTCTCACAGCGTAATTCTCACAGGGGAGGAAGCTACAGTACACACGCACAACCAGGAACGACAAGTAGTAGTAAAAACACAAACAAATATGCAGTAGTGCTGAAACTGGATCTGTACCACAGCAGCAGACGTTTCCCTCCCAACAAACACACTAACTCTCTACCACTGTCCTCTTGAGCCTGCCTGGCACACTCCCAGACTATAGGACCATCAGATCTGATTTGCCTTGGATCTGGACTCTGCAGTCTATCTAAACTCAACACGCCACACCCTGATAAGGGCCTGCTCTCTGTGATGAAGCGATAGTAGCTATGCGATTTATTTGCTCTCTATTTGATGAATGGGTCACATTCCAGCCTGTGTCTGGTGGAAAACCCAGCAGGCAGCTTTACCATGTCCTTTGAGGGCTGGGGGAGAGGGAGAGAGAGGGAGAGGGAGAGGGAGAGGGAGAGGGAGGGAGGGCTGGGGGAGAGGGAGAGAGTGAGAGGGAGGGAGGCAGGGAGAGGGAGAGGGAGAGGGAGAGGGAGGGAGAGGGAGGGCTGGGGGAGAGGGAGAGAGAAAGAGTGAGAGGGAGGGAGGGAGAGGGAGGGCTGGGGGAGAGGGAGAGGGAGAGGGAGAGAGAGAGAGAGAGAGAGAGAGAGAGAGAGAGAGAGAGAGAGAGAGAGAGGGAGGGAGGGAGGGGGAGTGGGAGGGGGAGGGAGAGAGAGCAGTGCAGAGCAGAGCAGATAAAGGAATGTCCATATCCAGGTGAGTGCAAGGATCGTGGAGCCTGGCCATAGAAAACTACAGGGAAGTCCTCTGACTCACTGAGGGGAGGCTATAGCTGTGTCTAAAATTGCACCCTATTCCCTATCTAGTGTGTTATTTTTGACCTAAACCGGGTCAGAATTAATCAAAATTAGGGCATAGGGTGCATTCAGGGCACAAAACCTATGCCTCTCTTTGATCCCTCTATGCTCTCCCCAGTTCCATCCATATGGAACAGCCATCCCATAGACACATTTTCAATATCCTCGAAAGGCAAAATGCCCAGCCAGGCATTGGCCAGTCCTGCAGTCTAGGCCTATGTGCTCAATAACATGCTACATGACTTGCAGCATACACATGTGTCCGGCCCGGCCTTGCCTATCAATCTCATTTAGTGTGAGGTCTGTGCATACAGTGCAGTACTGTGAGGGTCTTCATTGAGACCAGGCTAAAGCAACAGAAGTAAATTCTACATGTATGTATTAGTCTCTCATTGTAAACGTGTGCCAAAGTGAGTATATGAATGCCCTGCATGAACTCTCTGCAACCCAATACTGAGTGTGACTTTGAAACTGTTGGTCAAATGTACTTTTTCAGTAACACACGATGATTTAGACCAGGGGTTCCCAACTCCAGGGTTTCCAGTAGTTTCCACAGCCACATAGTCAAAAATTGCTATATTGTAAAAATTCATGAAAACAAATAGTCTTTTTGGTCTTAATTTCAGATTAGGGTCAGGCATTGTCACATGGATTGACGCTGGAGAGACGAAGCAGGTACGGAGAGTCAAACATTTAATAAAGAATGAGACAGGAACAGCGTCAGCAAACTAATAATACAGACAAAAAACTATTAATGCTGCAGCGGGGAACAGAGCAGGGGAACTGACAAATATAGGGGAGGTAATAAACAGACGATGAGTAAGTCCAGGTGAGTCCAATATTGCTGATGCGCGTGACGAGGGAAGGCAGGTGTGCGTAATAGATGGCAGGAGTACGTGATGCAGGGCAGCCAGGGGGGAAGAGCGGGAGCAGACGTGACAGGCATAAGGTTAGCATTGTGGTTAAGGTTATGGTTAGGTTGAAAATCACATCTTAAGAAGACCAATTGTAGAAATAGGCAGGGTTTATGACTTTGTGCTTGTGGTAACTAGTGACGACCCAACTCCACACATTTTTGTGTGGAATCCCAGGCAAATTCTGTTTCAACTCATTGAGGGCGTGATGATAGGTTGACAAGTTTAATCAGGTGAGTTTGTCTCGGGCTACAACAAAAATGTGTACTGTTGGGGGTACTGGAGGACTGGAGTTAAGAAACACTGCTGTAGATGACTGATGTTTGGGAAAAAGCACACTGTGAACTACTCATGACAATGAGGCAGTGTTGATGAACGACATGCCTGGACACGACTGGTATCAGATGGAACATAATAGAGGAGTTATCATGTCAAAGGGTGAGCCTGTGGATATGTCACACATGGTACCCTATTCCCTATTTAGTGCACTACTTTCAACCAGAGACGATGAATACGGTGCTATTTGGGAAGCAAAATAATCTCTCCCTCTCCATGACCTTACTCCTCCACACCAAAAGACTTGCTTTTTACTGGGAGAGCTCGTAAAAAACCAAGCCCAGACTCCACCTGTTAAGGCGTTAGCCAGCAGTGAGTCATGGCAGGATTTATCACTGCTTTCTCTGCAGAGTGAAGGTCATCTGAGGGAATGGCTTGCTGAAGTAAACCAGCCAGCTCCCCTGGTCCTGCTGAAGGAGGCAGACTCAGAACAGAACAGTACCTGAGTGCTGTTAGCCTAGATGACTAGTGTGTAATTGAGAAATGCATGGGGGAAATGTACTGTAGCATTCCATTATGATTCCTTCAGTAATGCTCATCCCATTCCTTTCACATTTTGCCTGAGAGAATATAATAACTTTTTCCCATTGCTGTGGAGGTGAGGTGGGGAGAAGGGGAGTAATGGGGGTGGAGGTGAGGTAAGGTGGGGAGAGAAAGGGAGTAATGGGGGGTGGAGGTGAGGTGAGGTGGGGAGAGAGAGGGAGTAATGGGGGGTGGAGGTGAGGTGAGATGGGGAGAGAGAGGGAGTAATGGGGGGTGGAGGTGAGGTGAGGAGAAGGGGAGTAATGGGGGGTGGAGGTGAGGTGAGATGGGGAGAGGGGGAGTAATGGGGGGTGGAGGTGAGGTGAGATGGGGAGAGAGAGGGAGTAATGGGGGGTGGAGGTGAGGTGAGGTGAGAGGGGGAGAGAGAGGGAGTAATGGGGGGTGGAGGTGAGGTGAGATGGGGAGAGAGAGGGAGTAATGGGGGGTGGAGGTGAGGTGAGGAGAAGGGGAGTAATGGGGGTGGAGGTGAGGTGAGATGGGGAGAGGGGGAGTAATGGGGGGTGGAGGTGAGGTGAGATGGGGAGAGAGAGGGAGTAATGGGGGGTGGAGGTGAGGTGAGGTGAGATGGGGAGAGAGAGGGAGTAATGGGGGGTGGAGGTGAGGTGAGATGGGGAGAGAGAGGGAGTAATGGGGGGTGGAGGTGAGGTGAGGTGGGGAGAAGGGGAGTAATGGGGGGTGGAGGTGAGGTGAGGTGGGGAGAGGGGGAGTAATGGGGGGTGGAGGTGAGGTGAGATGGGGAGAGAGAGGGAGTAATGGGGGGTGGAGGTGAGGTGAGATGGGGTAGAGAGAGGGAGTAATGTGGGTTGGAGGTGAGGTGAGATGGGGAGAGAGAGGGAGTAATGGGGGGTGGAGGTGAGGTGAGATGGGGAGAGAGAGGGAGTAATGAGTAGTGGAGGTGAGGTGAGGAGAGGAGAGAGTTGGAGTAATGGGGGTGGAGGTTTGGTGAGGTGAGGTGGGGAGAGGGGGAGTAATGGGGGTGGAGGTTTGGTGAGGTGAGGTGGGGAGAGAGAGAGTAATGGGGGGTGGAGGTTAGGTGAGGTGAGGTGGGGAGAAGGGGAGTAATGAGTGGTGGAGGTGAGGTGAGGAGAGGAGAGAGTTGGAGTAATGGGGGGTGGAGGTGAGGTGAGATGGGGCGAGAGAGGGAGTAATGAGTGGTGGAGGTGAGTTGAGGTGGGGAGAGGGGGAGTAATGGGGGGTGGAGGTGTGGTGAGATGGGGAGAGAGAGGGAGTAATGAGTGGTGGAGGTGAGTTGAGGTGGGGAGAGGGGGAGTAATGGGGGTGGAGGTGAGGTGAGATGGGGAGAGAGAGGGAGTAATGAGTGGTGGAGGTGAGGTGAGGAGAGGAGAGAGTTGGAGTAATGGGAGTGGAGGTTTGGTAAGGTGAGGTGGGGAGAGAGAGAATAATGGGGGGTGGAGGTTTGGTGAGGTGGGGAGAGGGGGAGTAATGGGGGGTGGAGGTTTGGTGAGGTGGGGAGAGAGAGAATAATGGGGGGTGGAGGTTTGGTGAGGTGAGGTGGGGAGAAGGGGAGTACTGAGTGGTGGAGGTGAGGTGAGGAGAGGTGGGGAGAAGGGGAGTAATGAGTGGTGGAGGTGAGGTGAGGAGAGGAGAGAGTTGGAGTAATAGGGGGTGGAGGTGAGGTGAGATGGGGAGAGAGAGGGAGTAATGAGGGGTGGAGGTGAGGTGAGGAGAGGAGAGTGTTGGAGTAATGGGGATGGAGGTGAGGTGAGGTGGGGAGAAGGGGAGTAATGAGGGGTGGAGGTGAGGTAAGATGGGGAGAGAGAGGGAGTAATGAGGGGTGGAGGTGAGGTGAGGTGGGGAGAAGGGGAGTAATGAGGGGTGGAGGTGAGGTGAGGAGAGGAGAGAGTTGGAGTAATGAGTGGTGGAGGTGAGGTGAGGAGAGGTGGGGAGATAGAGAGTAATGAGGGGTGGAGGTGAGGTGAAGTGGGGAGAGAGAGAGTAATGAGGGGTGGAGGTGAGGTGAGATGGGGAGGGAGAAATGAGGGGTGGAGGTGAGGTGAGGTGGGGAGAGGGAGAGTAATGAGGGGTGGAGGTGAGGTGAGATGGGGAGAGAGAGGGAGTAATGGGGGGTGGAGGTGAGGTGAGGAGAAGGGGAGTAATGGGGGGTGGAGGTGAGGTGAGATGGGGAGAGGGGGAGTAATGGGGGGTGGAGGTGAGGTGAGATGGGGAGAGAGAGGGAGTAATGGGGGGTGGAGGTGAGGTGAGGTGAGATGGGGAGAGAGAGGGAGTAATGGGGGTGGAGGTGAGGTGAGATGGGGAGAGAGAGGGAGTAATGGGGGGTGGAGGTGAGGTGAGGTGGGGAGAAGGGGAGTAATGGGGGTGGAGGTGAGGTGAGGTGGGGAGAGGGGGAGTAATGGGGGGTGGAGGTGAGGTGAGATGGGGAGAGAGAGGGAGTAATGGGGGGTGGAGGTGAGGTGAGATGGGGAGAGAGAGGGAGTAATGTGGGTTGGAGGTGAGGTGAGATGGGGAGAGAGAGGGAGTAATGGGGGGTGGAGGTGAGGTGAGATGGGGAGAGAGATGGAGTAATGAGTAGTGGAGGTGAGGTGAGGAGAGGAGAGAGTTGGAGTAATGGGGGTGGAGGTTTGGTGAGGTGAGGTGGGGAGAGGGGGAGTAATGGGGGTGGAGGTTTGGTGAGGTGAGGTGGGGAGAGAGAGAGTAATGGGGGGTGGAGGTTTGGTGAGGTGAGGTGGGGAGAAGGGGAGTAATGAGTGGTGGAGGTGAGGTGAGGAGAGGAGAGAGTTGGAGTAATCCGGGGTGGAGGTGAGGTGAGATGGGGAGAGAGAGGGTAATGAGTGGTGGAGGTGAGTTGAGGTGGGGAGAGGGGGAGTAATGGGGGGTGGAGGTGAGGTGAGATGGGGAGAGAGAGGGAGTAATGAGTGGTGGAGGTGAGGTGAGGAGAGGAGAGAGTTGGAGTAATGGGGGGTGGAGGTGAGGTGAGATGGGGAGAGAGAGGGTAATGAGTGGTAGAGGTGAGTTGAGGTGGGGAGAGGGGGAGTAATGGGGGGTGGAGGTGAGGTGAGATGGGGAGAGAGAGGGAGTAATGAGTGGTGGAGGTGAGGTGAGGAGAGGAGAGAGTTGGAGTAATGCGAGTGGAGGTTTGGTAAGGTGAGGTGGGGAGAGAGAGAGTAATGGGGGGTGGAGGTGAGGTGAGATGGGGAGAGAGAGGGAGTAATGAGTAGTGGAGGTGAGGTGAGGTGGGGAGAGAGAGAGTAATGGGGGGTGGAGGTTTGGTGAGGTGAGGTGGGGAGAGGGGGAGTAATGGGGGTGGAGGTTTGGTGAGGTGAGGTGGGGAGAGAGAGAGTAATGGGGGTGGAGGTTTGGTGAGGTGAGGTGGGGAGAAGGGGAGTAATGAGTGGTGGAGGTGAGGTGAGGAGAGGAGAGAGTTGGAGTAATGGGGGGTGGAGGTGAGGTGAGATGGGGAGAGAGAGGGAGTAATGGGTGGTGGAGGTGAGGTGAGGAGAGGAGAGAGTTGGAGTAATGGGGGTGGAGGTGAGGTGAGATGGGGAGAGAGAGGGAGTAATGAGGGGTGGAGGTGAGGTGAGGAGAGGAGAGAGTTGGAGTAATGGGGGTGGAGGTGAGGTGAGGTGGGGAGAAGGGGAGTAATGAGGGGTGGAGGTGAGGTGAGGAGAGGAGAGAGTTGGAGTAATGGGGGTGGAGGTGAGGTGAGATGGGGAGAGAGAGGGAGTAATGAGGGGTGGAGGTGAGGTGAGGAGAGGAGAGAGTTGGAGTAATGGGGGTGGAGGTGAGGTGAGGTGGGGAGAAGGGGAGTAATGAGGGGTGGAGGTGAGGTAAGATGGGGAGAGAGAGGGAGTAATGAGGGGTGGAGGTGAGGTGAGGTGGGGAGAAGGGGAGTAATGAGGGGTGGAGGTGAGGTGAGGAGAGGAGAGAGTTGGAGTAATGAGTGGTGGAGGTAAGGTGAGGAGAGGTGGGGAGATAGAGAGTAATGAGGGGTGGAGGTGAGGTGAAGTGGGGAGAGAGAGAGTAATGAGGGGTGGAGGTGAGGTGAGATGGGGAGGGAGAAATGAGGGGTGGAGGTGAGGTGAGGTGGGGAGAGGGAGAGTAATGAGGGGTGGAGGTGAAGTGAAGTGGGGAGAGAGAGGGAGTAATGAGGGGTGGAGGTGAAGTGAGGTGGGGAGACGGAGGGAGTAATGAGGGGTGGAGGTGAAGTGAGGTGGGGAGATGGAGGGAGTAATGAGGGGTGGAGGTGAGGTGAGGTGGGGAGAGAGAGAGAGTAATGAGGGGTGGAGGTGAGGTGAAGTGGGGAGAAAGACGGAGGGAGTAATGAGGGGTGGAGGTGAGGTGAGGTGGGGAGACGGAGGGAGTAATGAGGGGTGGAGGTGAGGTGAGGTGGGGAGAGTGAGGGAGTAATGAGGGGTGGAGGTGAGGTGAGATAGGGAGAGAGAGGGAGTAATGAGGGGTGGAGGTGTGGTGAGTCACACACACATTTACATATAAGCAGATACACAAACCCACACACGCACAAACACACGCACACTCACTTTCACTTCCACATTTCAACACGCAGACAGGCAGACACACACACACACAAACATGTGTACCCCCCCCCACACACACACGGCAAGTATGCTCTGATGTCTAAAGCGTTTTTTTGCGCTCACCCCCTGAGTCATTATTTCAATGAGGAAGGCAGAAATGAGTCAGAGAACTTTCCACTGGTCTAATAGTACATTCTCAGAATGCCATGACAGAATCTCAGGGGCTAGTTCTCTTTCATCATGTTGAATCCGTTATAGTAGAAAATGGCAATAAATTGATCCTTTTTCTTTCTGTTATTATTCGATGTATTAAGAATGAAATATTACAGCATATGCAATGATCTCATGACACAATCAGTCATACGAACAGCTTTCCATAACAACTACGCATCATAATAAACATTCACACAAAGCTTCAAATATATCATATGATAACACACCGCCGTCACAGTCTCAAAATTAGCTTTTTTCTCTTCGATATTTTATTCCACGCTACAAATTAATTGGCTTAGCAGATGAAAGAAAAGTGTATTAAGTTAAGTGGTATGTGCTGCATTGAGAAGGTTAGATAATGTGCATCACATCAAAGCTTGGCCAATTAGATCGGGTCTCCCCTGCTCTAGGAGGGCGTGACTATGAAGGGTCCACTCTAATGGCTTCTCCAGACAGCTGCTCCTCTGAGACACAGAGAAACACACCCTTGGAAACACCTCTCCATCCCACCATCACTACTTCTTAAACTATTTATAGTCTCAGTGCATTTTATACATTGTAGAATAATAATGAAGACATCAAAACTATGAAATAACACAGAAGGAATCATGCAGTAACCAAAAAAGTGTTGAAACAAATCCAAACGTTTTATATTTGAGTTTCTTCAAAGTAGCCACCTATTGCCTTGATGACAGTTTTGCACACTCTTGGCATTCCCTCAACCAGCTTCATGAGGTAGATACCTGGAATGCATTTCAACTAACAGGTTTGCCTTGTTAAATGGTCATTTGTGGAATTTCTTTCCTTCTTAATGCATTTGAGCCAATCATGCATTTGAGCCAATCATTTGAGCCAATCAGTTATGTTGTGACAAGGTATACTTATTAAAAGACCAATTTAAGATTATGGCAAAAACAGCTCAAATAAACAAAGAGAATCAACAGTCCATCAATACTTTAAGACTTGAAGGTCAGTCAATGCAGAAAATTTAAAGAACTTTAAAAGTATTTTCAAGTGCAGTCGCAAAAACCATCAAGTGCTGTGATGAAACTGGCTCTCAAGAGGACCGCCACAGGAAAGGAAGACCCAGAGTTACCTCTGGGATAAGTTCATAAGAGTTAACAGCCTCAGAAATTGCAACCCAAATAAATGCTTCACAGAGTTCAAGTAACAGACACATCTCAATATCAACTGTTCAGAGGAGACTACATAAATCAGGCCTTCATGGTCAAATTGCTTCAAAGAAACAACTACTAAAGGACACCAATAAGAAGAAGAGACTTGCTTGGGCCAAGAAACATGAGTAATAGACATTAGACCTGTGGAAATCTGTCCTTTGGTCTGATGAGTCCAAATTCGAGATTTTTGGTTCCAACCTCTGTGTCTTTGTGAGTAGGTGAAAGGATGATCTCTGCATGTGTGGTTCCCACCGTGAAGCATGGAGGAGGAAGTGTGATGGTGTGGGGGTGCTGTGCTGTGCTGGTGACACAGTTGAGTTGGACCGCAGAGTGAAGGAAAAGCAGCCAACCAAGTGCTCAGCATATGTGGGAACTCCTTCAAGATTGTTGAAAAAGCATTCCAGGTGAAGCTGGTGGAGATAATGCCAAGAGTGTGCAAAACTGTCATCAAGGCAAATGGGTGGCTACTTTGAAGAATATCAAATACAAAATATATTTTGATTTGTTTAACACTTTTTTGGTTACTACCTGATTCCATAAGTGTTATTTTATAGTTTTGATGTCTTCAATATTATTCTACAATGTATAAAATAGTAAAAATAAAGAAAAACCCTTGAATGAATGGGTGTGTCCAAGTGCTAAAGCATGTAATAATCGTCTGTCCTAAGTTCCAAACTGCCTCTGGAAGCAACGTCGGCACAATAACTGTTCGTTGGGAGCTTCATGAAATGGGTATCCATGGCCGAGCAGCTGCACACAAGCCTAAGATCACCATGCGCAATGCCAAGTGTCAGCTGGAGTGGTGTAAAGCTCGCCGTCATTGGACCCTGGAGGAGTGGAAACGCATTCTCTGGAGTGATGAATCACGCTTCACCATCTGGCCGTCTGACGGAAGAATCTGGGTTTGGCTGATGCCAGGAGAAAGCTACCTGCCCCAATGCATAGTGCCAACTGTAACGTTTGGTGGAGGAGGAATAATGGTCTGGGGATGTTTTTCATGGTTCAGACTAGGCCCCTTAGTTCCAGTGAATAGAAATCTTAACGCTACAGCATACAATGACTTTCTAGATGATTCTGTGCTTCCAACTTTGTGGCAACAGTTTGGGGAAGGCCCTTTCCTGTCTTCGCATGACAATGTCCACAAGCACAATGCGAGGTCCATACAGAAATGGTTTGTCGAGATTGATGTGGAAGAACTTGACTGGCCTGCACAGAGCTCTGTCCTCAACCCCATCGAACACCTTTCGGACCTCCCTAATGTTCTTGTGGCTGAACATTCAGTCCCCGCAGCAACATTCCAACATCTAGTGGAAAGCCTTCCCAGAAGAGTGGAGGCTGTTATAGCAGCAAAGGTGGGACCAACATTAATGCCCATGATTTTGGAATAAGATGTTCGACGACCAGGTGTCTTTTGGTCATGTACTGTATGCATTGAACAGTAGGGGCTCCTCAGAGGAGGAATGGGAGGACCATCCTCCTCAGTGAATATCATTTTTTTTAAATAGTGAAACATTTGAAAAAAATATATCCTTTTTTAGATAAAACTGTACTAAATATATTAATGTAACCAAATAATTGATTAAAACACACTGTTTTCCAATGAAGGTCTACAGTAGCCTCAACAGCACTCTGTAGGGTTGCACCATTGTGTAGACGGAGAACAGCTAGCTTCTGTCCTCCTCTTGGTACATTGGCTTCAATACAAAACCTAGGAGGTTCATGGTTCTCACCCCCTTCCAAAGACTTAAACAGTAATTATGACAACTTCTGGAGGATGTATTCCAACCTGTCAGAGCTCTTGCAGCATGAACTGACATGTTGTCTATACAATCAGAGGACCAGAGAATGACTCTAGTACTGAAAGTTACAGCTAGCTAGCACTGCAGTAGTTTACTCAAAGAGAGAGAAAGACAAAGGTTGAACCGTTTTTAACAAATTAATTTTCTTCAAAAATTAAGGAGAAGCAAGAGAGAGGGAGATGACTATATTTCATTTTTTTTTCAGTTTCACTCACTTAGCTAGCAAATGCAGCTAGTTACTTTAGCCTACTCAAACAACTGGCTCAAACAGAGCGATGCTATGTTAGCTAGCTGGCTATGTCTATCCAACACATCACTGGAACTCTTCCAAGTCAAGGTAGGCTTCTGGTTTTACTAATTTATTGCCACCAGAGCACACCGGTAAAACTGCATACTTTTGTATACCATGTAGTGTATCTACCTCAAATACCTCATACCTCTGCACAGTGATCTGGTACTGGTACTCCCTGTGTATAGCTCCACAGTGATCTGGTACTGGTACTCCCTGTGTATAGCTCCACAGTGATCTGGTACTGGTACTCCCTGTGTATAGCTCCACAGTGATCTGGTACTGGTACTCCCTGTGTATAGCTCCACAGTGATCTGGTACTGGTACTCCCTGTGTATAGCTCCATGGTGATCTGGTACTGGTACTCCCTGTGTATAGCTTCACAGTGATCTGGTACTGGTACTCCCTGTGTATAGCTCCACAGTGATCTGGTACTGGTACTCCCTGTGTATAGCTCCAAAGTGATCTGGTACTGGTACTCCCTGTGTATAGCTCCACAGTGATCTGGTACTGGTACTCCCTGTGTATAGCTCCACAGTGATCTGGTACTGGTACTCACTGTGTATAGCTCCACAGTGATCTGGTACTGGTACTCCCTGTGTATAGCTCCACAGTGATCTGGTACTGGTACTCCCTGTGTATAGCTCCATGGTGATCTGGTACTGGTACTCCCTGTGTATAGCTCCACAGTGATCTGGTACTGGTACTCCCTGTGTATAGCTCCACAGTGATCTGGTACTGGTACTCCCTGTGTATAGCTCCACAGTGATCTGGTACTGGTACTCCCTGTGTATAGCTCCACAGTGATCTGGTACTGGTACTCACTGTGTATAGCTCCACAGTGATCTGGTACTGGTACTCCCTGTGTATAGCTCCAAAGTGATCTGGTACTGGTACTCCCTGTGTATAGCTCCACAGTGATCTGGTACTGGTACTCCCTGTGTATAGCTCCACAGTGATCTGGTACTGGTACTCCCTGTGTGTCGCTCCATTCCTGTGTATTTTATTCCTCTTGTATTACTATTTTTTACTCTGCATCGTAAGCAAACTTTTCACTGTAAAGTCTACACCTGTTGTATTCGGTGCATATGAAAAATACAATTAGATTTGATCACACACACACACACACACACACACACACACACACACACACACACACACACACACACACACACACACACACACACACACACACACACACACACACACACACACACACACACACACACTTTAAACCCCCTAGACTCCTTTGAGACCCCTCTTTTCAAAGTCACTGAGATCTCTTCTTCTAGCCATGCATGGTAGCCAAAATAAAGGGCAACTGCACATTTCTAGTCGCTCTGGATAAGAGCGTCTGCTAAATGACTTAAATGTAAATGTAAAATGTAAATTTCTATTCATGACCCTAAGCATGATGGGATGTTAATTGCTTAATTAACTCAGGAACCACACTTGTGTGGAAGCAGCTGCTTTCAATATACAGTGTAATTTGTATCCCTCCTTTTCTCAAGTGTTTCCTTTATTTTGGCAGTTACCTTTACATCATGACAGAGCAGCAGACGTTCTTGGAATAATCCAGACTAAACACAAAGCACATTCTTGCAATATAACTCCAGCCAGATTTCTAGGTCTTTTTGAGGTGTCATATACAGGTAGCTATAGTATTTCATTTTTCAGTTTTATTCGTGCCAGTGTTTGATATCTTGGTAAGATCAACATAGACCAGTGGTCACCAACCGGTCGATCGCGATTGACTGATCGATTTTCAAGGCATTCCTAGTCGATCACCACACGTTTCTGTAGAAAAGCTAATGATAAAGGCTTACGTTTCTTCTTTTTTTGTGTATGTTGCGCTTTGGCGGTAGGTGCACTTGATTCAGAAGTCATGCCTACCGGGTAGGCAAACTATTCCCATTTTGGCACATTTCATTTGTCTGAAAAGACCTGGAGATCTGTGGCTAAAAAAAGAAAAGAGCCTACAGCACTGGCCAACAGTTCAAATCCCCTTGCCTTCAACTTCCACGGCCACTGCAGTTTGATACTAGACTACGTGAGGTTTCATAACTTTTAAAACCATGACCAGAGAGAGACTTTCAATAAATAAAGCAAAGAGCTGCCGTTTTTATGAGTGAGTTCATGTTGAAGTTTTTATTCAACACTATCACCACTGTTTTTATTCAACACTATTACAAAACATAAGATGCACTTCTCCCTACTTCCACTCGCGCTGCAATGAATGAGTCGCCAAGTGTATCGATAGCCATGCATTCTAATTATTATTAGCAGCTCGTTCTGTCTATTTTAATATTGAGGAATATTTAACTATCAATATATATATCAATATATAGTCAATGGAACAACATGAGTTTTTGCCTGAGGCAGATGCAGTGCGACTCAAGTTTCACCATCAGGTGGAAGACGGTGTCCCCTCTCTCTGGTCAGTCTCACCGGAGGAAAGGAAGGAGAGAGCAGGGACCATGAGAGACTGATCCTCTGCTGCTCTCTCCCTCCCTCCAAGGAGACTGGGAACTCTGAAAAGATTATTGGGAACTCTGAAAAGATTATTGGGAACTCTGAAAAGATTATTGGGAACTCTGAAAAGATTATTGGGAACTCTGAAAAGATTATTGGGAACTCTGAAAAGATTATTGGGAACTCTGAAAAGATTATCGGGAACTCTGAAAAGATTATTGGGAACTCTGAAAAGATTATTGGGAACTCTGAAATCTCTGACTTCCGACTTTAGTGAGTTCAAAAAAACGACATCGGCCTGGGAAAAATAGATTTGAACGGTCATCCAACTCGGAATCCCAAGTCGGAAACTCTTTCTAGAGCTCCGACTTTCTGACTTGAAGATCACTGACATCATGATTTTACCTTTTTTTAAATGAATTTTTTAGTTCCCAGTTGTCTTGAAAGCACAATGACCATCAGATGCAGGTACCATCAGTCCAGTACATTTTTAGAAAGCAAATCATTTCAATTTATGCTCAGCTGTGCTTCACAAGTGCTACACCAACTGATCTATTTTGTTATCAAAGCTTGAGTTTTCAGATATAAAATGGTCTGAGAAGAACCAATTTGCTGTGATAATGTATTAAGCCTACTGCACGGACTTCATTCCCATAGAACTGGTTTTATCAGGTTAATGTTACAATTAAAAAAAATTTTTTTTAAATCGGAGAGGTAGATCTTGGCTTGCTTTTTGACTGTGAAAGTGATCTTGACTCAGAAAAAGCTTGGTGACCTCTGACATAGACTGATCATGATTCCAGTAAGTGGTGGTAATCTTCACCGATGAGATTATTCAGATACAGTCGATTCTGTAAAACTACCACTCATTTATTTGTGTCCTTTAATTCCCCCACATAATATCTTCCTTCTCTAATAAAGATGACACAGATTTTCTGAGGCAACACAGCATGCCATTACCACACATGCAATCCTCTAGTGAAAATGTGCACGTATTTCCTCTGATGTCAGAGAAAGAGTATGATCACCTCAATATGCTCATCACCAGAACTGTGAAACCGTACCTGCAGTGAGGAATACTACATTTCCCCCAACACAACACAAACACTTTATTTTTACGATTGAATAAAAGACTAAGCCACAAGAGGTATACAACACTCCATCAATGTCAAAACCCCCCAACATCATTGTTTTACTTCATTTTACGAGCAATCGAATACATCTCGCCAGTGTTTTTCTCTCCCTCTCCCTCTGTACTCCCTCTATGACAGCCGTCTGTGGATGAGGTCACTATGGATTCTCTTCAGGCCTTGTCACAATGCACAGTAGACTGCCAGGCCATCAATGACTGGCTTTCTCCCTGGGGAGCCACTGTTTACTCAGCACAGGGTGGAGGGGAGGAGGGAAGAGGGGGATGGAGGGGGAGGGACAGGCAGGCAGGCAACAATGGTGCTCCTGGGCCCGAGTGCCTAATATTGATGTCATACTACTCATCCCCATCTCCTCTAATGATTAGGCTGATCTCAGCCTGCAGGGCCAGGCTATACCAGCCTGCATCACACACAGGCTATACCAGCCTGCAGGGCCAGGCTATACCAGCCTGCAGGGCCAGGCTATACCAGCTTGCAGGGCCAGGCTATACCAGCCTGCAGGGCCAGGCAATACCAGCCTGCATCTCCCTCAGGCTATACCAGCCTGCATCACACACAGGCTATACCAGCCTGCAGGGCCAGGCTATACCAGCCTGCAGGGCCAGGCTATACCAGCCTGCATCTCCCTCAGGCTATACCAGCCTGCAGGGCCAGGCTATACCAGCCTGCATCTCCCTCAGGCTATACCAGCCTGCAGGGCCAGGCTATACCAGCCTGTATCTCCCTCAGGCTATACCAGCCTGCAGAGCCAGGCAATACCAGCCTGCAGGGCCAGGCTATACCAGCCTGCAGGGCCAGGCTATACCAGCCTGTATCTCCCTCAGGCTATACCAGCCTGCAGGGCCAGGCTATACCAGCCTGTATCTCCCTCAGGCTATACCAGCCTGCAGAGCCAGGCTGTACCAGCCTGCAGGGCCAGGCTATACCAGCCTGTATCTCCCTCAGGCTATACCAGCCTGCAGGGCCAGGCAATACCAGCCTGTATCTCCCTCAGGCTATACCAGCCTGCAGGGCCAGGCTATACCAGCCTGTATCTCCCTCAGGCTATACCAGCCTGCAGGGCCAGGCTATACCAGCCTGCAGGGCCAGGCTATACCAGCCTGTATCTCCCTCAGGCTATACCAGCCTGCAGAGCCAGGCTATACCAGCTTGCAGGGCCAGGATATACCAGCCTGTATCTCCCTCAGGCTATACCAGCCTGCAGGGCCAGGCTATACCAGCCTGCAGAGCCAGGCTATACCAGCCTGCAGAGCCAGGCTATACCAGCCTGTATCTCCCTCAAGCTATACCAGCCTGCAGGGCCAGGCTATACCAGCCTGCAGGGCCAGGCTATACCAGCCTGCATCTCCCTCAAGCTATACCAGCCTGCAGGGCCAGGCTATACCAGCCTGCATCTCCCTCAGGCTATACCAGCCTGCAGGGCCAGGCTATACCAGCCTGCAGAGCCAGGCTATACCAGTCTGCAGGGCCAGGCTATACCAGCCTGCAGGGCCAGGCTATACCAGCCTGCAGAGCCAGGCTATACCAGCCTGCAGGGCCAGGCTATACCAGCCTGCAGAGCCAGGCTATACCAGCCTGCAGGGCCAGGCTATACCAGCCTGCAGAGCCAGGCTATACCAGCCTTCAGGGCCAGGCTATACCAGCCTTCAGGGCCAGGCTATACCAGCCTTCAGGGCCAGGCTATACCAGCCTGCATTTCCCTCATGTCTCTGTCTCCTTTCTCTCTCTCTCTCTGATTCTCTCTCTCCCACCCTGTCTCTCACACAGACAATGTGCGTACAGTTTTTTTTTCTGCCTGCATCTCTCTGTAATTCTGGGTGCACTTAAGCGAATAAGGTTTTCCTCACATAAGGATGTTTTATTAATAAATATGATAGACTAAGGTGACTATGTGTCAGCATAGACAACATGTTCCTCTAGACAGGTGCATTCAGCAAGGTGATTCAGATGTCTCCCTTTCACTATACAGTCAATGGAAATACAGTGAACCCGCACTTTAACCTCATAGTCATTGTATCATTTCACTGTATATCTGATCGATTCGAAACCTAAACTACCCACGAAAGAGAGAGGCAATGGCCTTACCTTTCAATAACGCTTATATCTAAACTGCCAGATGATTATCTTTGAAGCCAAGTTGTCAACTCTCTGTGTGATGTAATATATTATTAATAATAATATAAGCCATTTAGCAGACGCTTTAATCCAAAGCGACGTACATCATGTGTGATGTAGCTAAGCATATACACTAGAGATCTAAGATTGTGTTACACACCATGTAGCAAAACAATTACTCACAGACAAAGAAATCACCGTCCGCCAATTGCCCCATACAGTATGTGGAAAGTGTGAATCACCAAACAGTCGCTTTTAATAAAGACACAAATCAGTGGAAATGTGGGTTGTGCCTATACCCCTCAGCATTTCCACAGAAAGAAATAATCTGCAAGGTTTATAATATGATCATAAAATAATAAAACATTGTTTTAGTGTAGAGATATTTAGCTCTTCTAAAAATGGTGGAAGCAACGACATCATCAATTTGATCTAATGATGATGATGACGTCCCAGACACACTTGAGCGTTTCAGTCTTTCCATGCACTTTTGAAAAACACTAATCCAACTGAAAACAAACATTACCACAAACATCCTCTTCATGCTTTCTTTATTTAGCAGAACAAGTAAAGTAAAGTAAAGTAATAGGATTTCTTCGAACTGATTCTTTATTAAGACTTGAATTCCAAGTGGGATCATTTGCGACACCTGCATGTCTGGCCTTCTGCCCGGGTCACCCACTCCACCTCAGTGTCCTCTTTCAGCCTCCAACACTGACATCATCAGTGCCTGAAGGGCCCGTGTCACCCACTCCACTTCAGTGTCCTCTTTCAGCCTCCAACACTGACATCATCAGTGCCTGAAGGGCCCGTGTCACCCACTCCACCTCAGTGTCCTCTTTCAGCCTCCAACACTGACATCATCAGTGCCTGAAGGGCCCGTGTCTCCCACTCCACCTCAGTGTCCTCTTTCAGCCTCCAACACTGACATCAGTGCCTGAAGGGCCCGTGTCACCCACTCCACCTCAGTGTCCTCTTTCAGCCTCCAACACTGACATCATCAGTGCCTGAAGGGCCCGTGTCACCCACTCCACCTCAGTGTTCTCTTTCAGCCTCCAACACTGACATCATCAGTTCCTGAAGGGCCCGTGTCACCCACTCCACCTCAGTGTCCTCTTTCAGCCTCCAACACTGACATCATCAGTGCCTGAAGGGCCCGTGTCACCCACTCCACCTCAGTGTTCTCTTTCAGCCTCCAACACTGACATCATCAGTGCCTGAAGGGCCCGTGTCACCCACTCCACTTCAGTGTCCTCTTTCAGCCTCCAACACTGACATCATCAGTGCCTGAAGGGCCCGTGTCTCCCACTCCACCTCAGTGTCCTCTTTCAGCCTCCAACACTGACATCATCAGTGCCTGAAGGGCCCGTGCCACCCACTCCACCTCAGTGTTCTCTTTCAGCCTCCAACACTGACATCATCAGTGCCTGAAGGGCCCGCGCCACCCACTCCACCTCAGTGTCCTTTTTCAGCCTCCAACACTGACATCATCAGTGCCTGAAGGGCCCGCGCCACCCACTCCACCTCAGTGTCCTTTTTCAGCCTCCAACACTGACATCATCAGTGCCTGAAGGGCCCGTGTCACCCACTCCACCTCAGTGTTCTCTTTCAGCCTCCAACACTGACATCATCAGTGCCTGAAGGGCCTGTGTCACCCACTCCACCTCAGTGTCCTCTTTCAGCCTCCAACACTGACATCAGTGCCTGAAGGGCCCGTGTCACCCACTCCACCTCAGTGTCCTCTTTCAGCCTCCAACACTGACATCATCAGGGCCTGAAGGGCCCGTGTCACCCACTCCACCTCAGTGTCCTCTTTCAGCCTCCAACACTGACATCATCAGTGCCTGAAGGGCCCGTGTGGCTCCGCTCCATGTGTACCTCTCCTTTGCCCATTCTAGGGTTTCATGTAACATAAGGTGTAGTAGGTGGATAATTGGTCCTCTAATGTCTGGCAGGTCACTCTATCGCTAGATGCTAAAAATACACTGCAACGCCATGTGTCCTCACTCAGAGCAGAAGGCAGGCGGGCAGGAGGTTTGCATTGGCCATTGGCCATATTGATGATGGAAAAACAAATAAGAGATATTTCTAAGTGACTCGAGTGGAAACAAGGAAGCAGAGTTCTTCCAATACATTTAATGTGATCACTTCGAGTTGGTGAATAGAAAAATAAGCCTATGTGTTTCTCTTATGCAATGTAGCATATCTGTCAGCCTTCAAGTAGTAACTAACATTTACTTTCAGGTTGTACTTTTTTTGTCAGTTCAACTTGAGTGAGAGATTTTCTGAGATAACTAAATTGGTAGCCTGCAACAGAATCAGTCACCTTAGATGAAGGGTTCACTTTCAAACCTGTCGTATCTCTCTCTCTCTCTCTCTCTCTCTCTCTCTCTCTCTCTCTCTCTCTCTCTCTCCTCTCTCTCTCTCTCTCTCTCTCTCCTCTCTCTCTCTCTCTCTCTCTCTCTCCCTCTCTCTCTCTCTCTCTCTCTCTCTCTCTCTCTCTCTCTCTCTCTCTCTCTCTCTCTCTCAAAATATACAGCTGGTTCATTATTCACAAGCCTGCGGGTTGACAGTCTAGCAGGTTAGTAGCATGTGTAAGAACCTGTCTTGCCTGATTTTATCTCTCAACGTTTCGTTATTCTGGGCACCGAGTCAACCGATAGGAGCGTCATCCGAATTTCTTTGGTTTCCACAGGGGTGGGGAGGAAGGGGTCACAGAGCAGTTAAACCGCCTCCTTTTCCCTGGCAGAGAGAGAGAGCGATAGAGAGAGAAGGAACATAAAATGCGACATACCAATTAGGATCTGGCTAAAACTAATTCAAAAATATCCTTTGCATGCAAAGTAAAACCCCAAATAATACATGCAGAGCAGAATTAAGATTATACCCACTAATTATAAAAAATTCTGAAAATAACCTATTCTACAACCATATCAAAGGAACCAATGCCCACACATTTGACCACAAAGCCCTCACCTACAGAAAGATTAACCTAGAGAAGAATGGTTGTGGGGCTCTTTAGACAAACGCAAACAGAACCCACAGAACCCCAGGACAGCAAAACAATTAGAACCAACCAAACAGAGAGTACACAGTGGCAGAATACCTGACGACTGTAACTGAGCCAACATTAACAAAATCCTTCACCATGTACAGACTAAGTTAGCCTTGCTATTGAGAGAGGCTGCCATAGGCAGACCTGGCTCCCGAGAGAAGACAGGATATATGGCCACTGTCCACAAAATTAGGTGGAAACTGAGTTGCACTTCCTAACCTACTGTCAAATGTATGACCATATTAGAGATACATATTTCACACAGATCGCAAAGAATTTGAAACATTGATATATCCCTTATCTGTTAGGCGAAATGTGTGCAATCACAGCAGCAAGATTTGTGACCCATTGCCATGAGAAAAGGGCAACCAGTGGAGCAAAAACAACATTGTAAAGACAACGTACCTTTATCTATTTATTTATCTTCCATTACCATTTGTACTTCTACAAATATTTGCACATTGTTAAAACACTGTACACAGCTGATAACATAACACTTAACATGCATTAATATTTTTTAAACCTTTGAGTGGAATATTTACTGTTAATTTCTAATTGTTTTTGTTTTATTGTTTTTTGTTAATAGATTATTTCACTTGCTTTGGCAATGTACACATATGTTTCCCACGTCAATAAAGCCCCTTAGAATTGGAGAGAGGCCTGCCTGCCTGCCTGCCCACCCGCTCTACTTGGCTCGGTAGAAGCAGATGTCAAACAGGAACTCAGTGTTTAACGTCTCCTCTGCAACAAGCTTCCTGGAGACAGACTCAGCCTGGCCTTGCTCTGTCTCAGGGGCCAACCGCCCTGCAAACTGCTGCCTCATACTTAACCTGGGTCAGCGTGTGACACACTTTCGGCTGTATCTTGTGAAGATTCTAAACTAAATAAAAACATAACACACAGTCCACATTCACCCCTCCGTCTGTTTCTGCTTTGGAAATAGGGTGTCAGAAGTGTTGTTGTTCAGAGCTGGAGCACAACAGTCACGTGTCATGTGTTTCGCCCTCGACTAAACTACTCTGAATCTCCCCAAGCACACAGCACAGATAGCACACACTGAATTCCATTGAAGTAAAACTGATGTGCTTCTGTACTTGGTTGAATTGAGTACAATACCTCAATCACATCATATCCATCTATTAAATCAACAGAAATAGCTATTCATAAACATCACCTGCAGAGTAAAACGTGAAGGAGATCCTAGCTTTGATGTTTTTTCAAACGGACCCATTTCTACAATGTCAATGAACACCGCAATCATCACTCTGATCATTAAGGCTCTATTATGCACAGAGAAACACAAGTCTTTGTGGCTGAGTTAACGGTTCAACAGTGATAATTGAACATGTAGGTTCCAACTAAGCACCAGCTTCAAAGGCCAACTGCTCCCCATCGTCTGCCTTTCTATACATAGAACATCTCACCCACCATAGTTATCACGATGCACAGGCTCGCAATCTGCAGCTGCGCACAAAGGGCCTGCTATAAAGTACAGTACAACTGAAGATACACTTTCATCAGACCAGAGCATCGTCTTTCACACACCATAGGACACAGCGACACATTAAGAGCAATTCATCATATTTTAGGTACATATACATTTTCAGAATGTTAGCGGGGAAATCCATTTGATAACAGAGCAAACCGGTACCCAGTTGTTATAGTTGCTGTATCAGAATCGTTCATCAGACTACGATCTGGAGAGCCAAGTCTACCTGAGTGTTTGTTCATCACCTCCCCAGTCTGTATCAGCCCCTGCACTGGTGGTCTCCGCTATGCTCTGAGTTGATTTGTTTGGACTGTATTGTGTGCATTACACAGCTGGAAATCACACAGCATGTTAACAACCCAGCAGGGTCTAACAAGGAACCAAGGAAAACACAACCAAGAGATAACCCACTGAAAGCCCTCTTAGAAAAGTGTAGACCATAGATCAGTGCAGTGCTACACGGAACTCTAGCGCTACACAGAACTGTAGTGCCACACGGAACTCTAGAGCTACACGGAACTCTAGAGCTACACGGAACTCTAGAGCTACATGTAGCAACCCTGTGTTAATAAACATGGATATCGACTGTGCCACTTCAGCATGCTTTTGTGGCACAGTCAATGCCACGCAAGAATCGTCGACCACCACAGACGAGCTCCCTCTCCCTTCCTGTTTCATTTACACAACAATCAGAGCCAGCTGCAGATAGGGGGAAATCAGATGTTCTACATTTTGATGGTATATTTATAATTATATAAAATATATGTAACAAATGTTCTACCAACAGGTTTCTGTGCCAAAGCACCACACAACCAAGAAACAAAGTATACCGACATCAGGCGCTTCAATATCATGGTTTGTGTTTTCAACACCACAATAAATAGACTATGTCAATCTCAACAAACAGAAAATACATCTCTCCCTACCTTGTAGGCCTAACCAGTATCGAAGGCTCCGCTTGACAATCTCTGATTGGCCCATGTTGACTCCAATGCTTCCCACAGTTGTGTCAAGTTGGCTGGATGTCATTTGGGTGGTGGGCCATTTTTGATACACACAGGAAACTGTTGAGCGTGAAAAACCCAGCAGTTTAGCAGTCCTTGACACAAACCAGTGAACCTGGCATCTACTACCATACCCCGTTCAAAGGAACTTCAATATTTGGTCATTTACCCTCTGAATGGCACACATACACAATCCATGTCTCAATTGTCTCAAGGATTAAAAATCCTTCTTTAACCTGTCTACTCCCCTTCATCTACACTGATATAAGTGGATTTAACAATAAGGGATCATTGCTTTCAGCTGGATTCACCTGGTAAGTATATGTCATGGAAAGAGCAGGTGTTATTAATGTTTTGTACACTCAGTGTATTTAAAACAGTGAATAATAATGTCTCTGGCTATGGTGTTATTCTGGTGGACATCTCTAACAAATGAGACCGTTATATTTTGTGCCAAACACCTCTCTGGTCACAGCACCTCACAGTATGGCTAGTTATATTGTTGTGTCAAACACCTGTCTGGGCACCTCACAGTATGGCTAGTTATATTGTTGTGTCAAACACCTGTCTGGGCACCTCACAGTATGGCTAGTTATATTGTTGTGTCAAACACCTGTCTGGGCACAGCACCTCACAGTATGGCTAGTTATATTGTTGTGTCAAACACCTGTCTGGGCACAGCACCTCACAGTATGGCTAGTTGTATTGTTGTGTCAAACACCTGTCTGGGCACAGCACCTCACAGTATGGCTAGTTATATTGTTGTGTCAAACACCTGTCTGGGCACAGCACCTCACAGTATGGCTAGTTATATTGTTGTGTCAAACACCTGTCTGGGCACAGCACCTCACAGTATTGCTAGTTATATTGTTGTGTCAAACACCTGTCTGGGCACAGCACCTCACAGTATGGCTAGTTATATTGTTGTGTCAAACACCTGTCTGGGCACCTCACAGTATGGCTAGTTATATTGTTGTGTCAAACACCTGTCTGGGCACAGCACCTCACAGTATGGCTAGTTATATTGTTGTGTCAAACACCTGTCTGGGCACAGCACCTCACAGTATGGCTAGTTATATTGTTGTGTCAAACACCTGTCTGGGCACCTCACAGTATGGCTAGTTATATTGTTGTGTCAAACACCTCTCTGGGCACAGCACCTCACAGTATGGCTAGTTATATTGTTGTGTCAAACACCTGTCTGGGCACCTCACTGTAACGGTTTTCTATAGGTGAAAGAGAGTCGGACCAAAATGCGGCCTGGCTATTGTGATTCATGTTTAATGAAAACACGAATCAAATACAAAAAAACGTAATGTGAAAACCGAAAACAGACTATACTGGTGTAAACTAACACAGAACAGGAACAAGGACAATCACCCACCAAACACTCAAAGAATATGTCTGCCTAAATATGGTTCCCAATCAGAGACAACGATAAACACCTGCCTCTGATTGAGAACCACTTCAGACAGCCATAGACTAACCTAGAAAACCCCACTAAGCTACAATCCCAATACCTGTGAAAAAAACCCAAGACAAAACACACCACATACAAAAACCCATGTCACACCCTGGCCTGACCAAATAGATAAAGAAAACACAAAATACTAAGACCAGGGCATGACACTCACAGTATGGCTAGTTATATTGTTGTGTCAAACACCTGTCTGGGCACAGCACCTCACAGTATGGCTCGTTATATTGTTGTGTCAAACACCTGTCTGGGCACAGCACCTCACAGTATGGCTAGTTATATTGTTGTGTCAAACACCTGTCTGGGCACAGCACCTCACAGTATGGCTCGTTATATTGTTGTGTCAAACACCTGTCTGGGCACAGCACCTCACAGTATGGCTAGTTATATTGTTGTGTCAAACACCTGTCTGGGCACCTCACAGTATGGCTAGTTATATTGTTGTGTCAAACACCTGTCTGGGCACAGCACCTCACAGTATGGCTAGTTATATTGTTGTGTCAATTACCTGTCTGGGCACCTCACAGTATGGCTAGTTATATTGTTGTGTCAAACACCTGCCTGGGCACCTCACAGTATGGCTAGTTATATTGTTGTGTCAAACACCTGTCTGGGCACCTCACAGTATGGCTAGTTATATTGTTGTGTCAAACACCTGTCTGGGCACCTCACAGTATGGCTAGTTATATTGTTGTGTCAAACACCTGTCTGGGCACCTCACAGTATGGCTAGTTATATTGTTGTGTCAAACACCTGTCTGGGCACAGCACCTCACAGTATGGCTAGTTATATTGTTGTGTCAAACACCTGTCTGGGCACAGCACCTCACAGTATGGCTAGTTATATTGTTGTGTCAAACACCTGTCTGGGCACCTCACAGTATGGCTAGTTATATTGTTGTGTCAAACACCTGTCTGGGCACAGCACCTCACAGTATGGCTCGTTATATTGTTGTGTCAAACACCTGTCTGGGCACAGCACCTCACAGTATGGCTAGTTATATTGTTGTGTCAAACACCTGACTGGGCACCTCACAGTATGGCTAGTTATATTGTTGTGTCAAACACCTGTCTGTGCACAGCACCTCACAGTATGGTTAGTTATATTGTTGTGTCAATTACCTGTCTGGGCACCTCACAGTATGGCTAGTTATATTGTTGTGTCAAACACCTGTCTGGGCACCTCACAGTATGGCTAGTTATATTGTTGTGTCAAACACCTGTCTGGGCACCTCACGGTATGGCTAGTTATATAGTTGTGTCAAACACCTGTCTGGGCACAGCACCTCACAGTATGGCTAGTTATATTGTTGTGTCAAACACCTGTCTGGGCACAGCACCTCACAGTATGGCTCGTTATATTGTTGTGTCAAACACCTGTCTGGGCACAGCACCTCACAGTATGGCTCGTTATATTGTTGTGTCAAACACCTGTCTGGGCACAGCACCTCACAGTATGGCTAGTTATATTGTTGTGTCAAACACCTGTCTGGGCACAGCACCTCACAGTATGGCTCGTTATATTGTTGTGTCAAACACCTGTCTGGGCACAGCACCTCACAGTATGGCTAGTTATATTGTTGTGTCAAACACCTGTCTGGGCACAGCACCTCACAGTATGGCTCGTTATATTGTTGTGTCAAACACCTGTCTGGGCACAGCACCTCACAGTATGGCTAGTTATATTGTTGTGTCAAACACCTGTCTGGGCACAGCACCTCACAGTATGGCTAGTTATATTGTTGTGTCAAACACCTGTCTGGGCACAGCACCTCACAGTATGGCTAGTTATATTGTTCTGTCAAACACCTGACTGGGCACCTCACAGTATGGCTAGTTACAGTGCCTTGCGAAAGTATTCGGCCCCCTTGAACTTTGCGACCTTTTGCCACATTTCAGGCTTCAAACATAAAGATATAAAACTGTATTTTTTTGTGAAGAATCAACAACAAGTGGGACACAATCATGAAGTGGAACGACATTTATTGGATATTTCAAACTTTTTTAACAAATCAAAAACTGAAAAATTGGGCGTGCAAAATTATTCAGCCCCCTTAAGTTAATACTTTGTAGCGCCACCTTTTGCTGCGATAAGTCGCTGTAAGTTGCTTGGGGTATGTCTCTATCAGTTTTGCACATCGAGAGACTGAAATTATTTCCCATTCCTCCTTGCAAAACAGCTCGAGTTCAGTGAGGTTGGATGGAGAGCATTTGTGAACAGCAGTTTTCAGTTCTTTCCACAGATTCTCGATTGGATTCAGGTCTTGACTTTGACTTGGCCATTCTAACCTGGATATGTTTATTTTTGAACCATTCCATTGTAGATTTTGCTTTATGTTTTGGATCATTGTCTTGTTGGAAGACAAATCTCCATCCCAGTCTCAGGTCTTTTGCAGACTCCATCAGGTTTTCTTCCAGAATGGTCCTGTATTTGGCTCCATCCAACTTCCCATCAATTTTAACCATCTTCCCCTGTCCCTGCTGAAGAAAAGCAGGCCCAAACCATGATGCTGCCACCACCATGTTTGACAGTGGGGATGGTGTGTTCATTGTGATGAGCTGTGTTGCTTTTACGCCAAACATAACGTTTTGCATTGTTGCCAAAAAGTTCAATTTTGGTTTCATCTGACCAGAGCACCTTCTTCCACATGTTTGGTGTGTCTCCCAGGTGGCTTGTGGCAAACTTTAAACAACACTTTTTATGGATATCTTTAAGAAATGGCTTTCTTCTTGCCACTCTTCCATAAAGACCAGATTTGTGCAATATACGACTGATTGTTGTCCTATGGACAGAGTCTCCCACCTCAGCTGTAGATCTCTGCAGTTCATCCAGAGTGATCATGGGCCTCTTGGCTGCATCTCTGATCAGTCTTCTCCTTGTATGAGCTGAAAGTTTAGAGGGACGGCCAGGTCTTGGTAGATTTGCAGTGGTCTGATACTCCTTCCATTTCAATATTATCGCTTGCACAGTGCTCCTTGGGATGTTTAAAGCTTGGGAAATCATTTTGTATCCAAATCCGGCTTTAAACTTCTTCACAACAGTATCTTGGACCTGCCTGGTGTGTTCCTTGTTCTTCATGATGCTCTCTGCGCTTTTAACGGACCTCTGAGACTATCACAATGCAGGTGCATTTATACGGAGACTTGATTACACACAGGTGGATTGTATTTATCATCATTAGTCATTTAGGTCAACATTGGATCATTCAGATATCCTCACTGAACTTCTGGAGAGAGTTTGCTGCACTGAAAGTAAAGGGGCTGAATAATTTTGCACGCCCAATTTTTCAGTTTTTGATTTGTTAAAAAAGTTTGAAATATCCAATAAATGTCGTTCCACTTCATGATTGTGTCCCACTTGTTGTTGATTCTTCACGAAAAAAATACAGTTTTATATCTTTATGTTTGAAGCCTGAAATGTGGCAAAAGGTCGCAAAGTTCAAGGGGGCCGAATACTTTCGCAAGGCACTGTATATTGTTGTGTCAAACACCTGTCTGGGCACAGCACCTCACAGTATGGCTAGTTATATTGTTGTGTCAAACACCTGACTGGGCACCTCACAGTATGGCTAGTTATATTGTTGTGTCAAACACCTGTCTGGGCACCTCACAGTATGGCTAGTTATATTGTTGTGTCAAACACCTGTCTGGGCACCTCACAGTATGGCTAGTTATATTGTTGTGTCAAACACCTGACTGGGAACCTCACATTAGGGCTAGTTATATTGTTGTGTCAAACACCTGACTGGGCACCTCACAGTATGGCTAGTTATATTGTTGTGTGAGTGTTTGTGTACTGAGGAACATGTCACTTGGTTTCAGACGAAAGCCACTTTAAATGTCCTTTGTTGGGGGTTTTCATCACTGGTAACTGTTGCATGGTGTAAAATGTGACAAACATGACTTCTCTTTAGAGCGTGTGTCATCCTGCAGCACAACCTGTCACCATTTATAAAGCACATGTTATTAAACCAAATATCAAACCAAATAGTCTATCAAACCAAACAGTTTGATAGATATCTGGGGTCTGAGTCTGTGATAATTCAGTGAACCAGACCAAGTGGAATTAATACTGCTCTTTTTTCCCCACAGATAACCAGCCTAGCTCCTTAACAATGCTTGACTTCCAGATAAGTATGAGGGGGAAGTTTAAGTACAATTCTTACAAGCATGTTTTGGCTAGTCTGTAGATTATTTTTTAGATGTTTGGAGCTGCTGGTGATCCATGATGTGCAGGCATAATAAAAGTGACACTGGACTAGCCCACTTGCCAGTCTTTAGGGTTTCAATGTCAAGACATTTTGAGGATGGGCTGGAATCATATTTTGGACGAACACGCTCATGACAACAGGAGAGTTTTGAAGTAGCCTAATCAGACTAAAACATTGTGACTGGTTATGTTTATGCCACATATAAAGGATAATACATTTAAAAAGTTAAATGACAATATTTAGGCTATATTGCAGCGTTAATCAAATCAAATCCAGGATTTGTTAGGTTCTAGTTGCGCAATGAACAGCTGCTCGGATTGGAGAGGAGGCAGAGCAAAGTGTGTGATAGGCTTTCCTGAATAACCGGGCCTGCTGGGAACATGCAGTACCATTCAAAGTTTGGACACACCTACTCACTCAAGGGTTTTTTGTTTATTTTTTACTACTTTCTACATTGCTGAATAATAGTGAAGACACCAAAACTATGAAATAATGCATATGGAATCATGTAGTAACCAAAACAAGTGTTAAACAAATCAAAATATATTTTATATTTGAGATTCTTCAAAGTGGCTTTGCAAACTCTTGGCATTCTCTCAAACAACTTCACCTGGAATGCTTTTCCAACAGTATTGAAGCAGTTACCACATATGCTGAGCACTTGTTGGCTGCTTTTCCTTCACTCTGCGGTCCAACTCATCCAAAACCCTCCGAATTGGGTTGAGGTTGGGTGATTGTGGAGGCCAGGTTATTTGATGCAGCACTCCATCACTCTCCTTGGTCAAATAGCCCTGATACAGCCTGGAAGTGTGTTGGTTCATTGTCCTGTTGAAAAACAAATGATAGTCCCACGAAGCACAAACCAGATGAGATGGCATATCGCTGCAGAATGCTTTGGTAGCCATGCTGGCTAAGTGTGCCTTGAAATCTAAATAAATCACAGACAGTGTCACCACCAAAGTACACCCACACCATCACACCTCCTCCTCCATGCTTCACAGTGGGAACCACACGTGTGGAGATCATCCGTTCACCTACTCTGCGTCTCACAAAGATGCAACGTTTGGAACCAAAAATCTCCAATTTGGACTCCACCGGTCTAATGTCTATTGCTCGTGTTTCTTGGCCAGAGCAAGTCTCTTCTTCTTATTGGTGTCCTTTAGTAGTGGTTTCTTTGCAGCAATTCGACCATGAAGGCCTGATTCATGCAGTCTCCTCTGAACAGTTGATTTTGAGATGTGTCGGTTAGTTGAACTCTGTGAAGCATTTATTTGGGCTGCAATCTGAGGTGCAGTTAACTCTAATGAACTTATCCTCTGCAGCAGAGGTAACTCTGGGTCTTCCTTTCCTGTGGTGGTCCTCATGAGAGCCAGCTTCATTATAGCTCTTGATGTTTTTTCGACTACACTTGAAGAAACTTTCAAAGTTCTTGACATTTTCCAGATTGACTGACCTTCATGTCTTAAAGTAATAAAGAAATAAAGAATAAAGAAATTACACAAATTCACTTTTAACAAGGCACACCTGCTAATTGAGATGCATTCCAGGTGACTAGGTCATGAAGCTGGTTGAGAGAATGCCAAGAGTGTGCAAAGCTGTTATCGGGGCAAAGGGTGGCTACTTTGAAGAATCTCAAATATAAAATAGATTTAGATTTGTTTAACACTGTTTTAGTTACTATATGATTCTATATGTGTTATTTCACAGTTTCAATGTCTTCACTATTATTCTATAATGTAGAAAATACTTTTTTAAATTAAGAAAAACCCTTGAGTAGGAATCATGAGTAGGTCTGTCCAAACGTCTGACTGGTACTGTATATGGCCACATAATTATAGGATGACTTGGGAGAATCTGCAACAGACCGCGCACCTCAGTATCAGAAATAAAAATACAGCCAGACTGGCCTGCTACGGTGCCTTTCTAGACCTTATAAACTGTCCAGACTAGACCCACAACTGATCCAAATAGAATGACACATTCAAAACAATAATAATACAATTGTTAAACAATAACACAATCATTAATTGCATTGTGGTGTTGTAGGCTAGTCTCGGTAGGATAATTGTACTGTTCTTAAACAAGATCAAACGGGGAGCTTTTGTAGCTGCGTGTGTCTCATGTCTTCATTGTTCTATCATGTGTGATGATGCACCTGGCCTCCCCACTTCCTATCAGATAGTCCTATTTGTTCTTGTGGACTTATATGGAATATTTAGTGCATCAAAGCTGGAACCGAGAGACTTAAAAATAGCTTCAATCTCAAGGCCATCAGACTGTTAAACAGCCATCACTAACACAGAGAGGATACAGACTTGAAATAATTGGCCACTTGAATAAATGGATCACTAGTCACTTTACTCATCTCATTGTATATACTGTATTTATTTATTTAAAGTTTTTCCCCATTTTCTCCCCAACCACCTGGATGACACTAGGCCGATTGTGCGTCGCCCCACAGACCTCCCGGTCATGGGCCAATTACAACAGAGCCTGGGGGCGAACCCAGAGTCTCTGGTGGCACAGTTGGCGCTAAAGTACAGCGCCCTTAACCACTGCGCCACCCTGGAGGCCGTATATACTGTATTTTATGCCATCTATTGCATCTTGCCTATGCCGCTCGGTCAATGCTCACCCATATACAGTTGAAGTCGGAAGTTTACATACAACTTAGCCAAATACATTTGAACTCAGTTTTTCACTATCCCTGACATTTCATCCTAGTAAAAATTCCCTGTCTTAGGTCAGTTAGGATCACCACTTTATTTTAAGAATGTGAAATGTCAGAATAACAGTAGAGAGAATGATGTATTTCATCACATTTTCAGGGGGTCAGACGTTTACATACACTCAATTAGTATTTGGTAGCATTGCCTTTAAATTGTATAACTTGGGTCAAACGTTGCAGGTAGCCTTCCACAAGCTTCCCGCAATAAGTTGGGTGAATGTTGGCCCATTCCAGGAGCAAAGCACACCAACATGATGCTGCCACCCCCATGCTTTATAGTTGGGATGGTGTTCTTCGGCTTGCAAGCTTCCCCCTTTTTCCTCCAAACATAACGATGGTCATTATGGCCAAACAGTTCTATTTTTGTTTAATCAGACCAGAGGACATTTCCAAAGTACGTTCATCTCTAAGAGACGGAACGCGCCGGCTTCCTGAGCAGTATGACGGCTGCGTCGTCCCATGCTGTTTATGCTTGCGTACTATTGTTTGTACAGATGAGCGTGGTACCTTCAGGCATTTGCAAATTGCTCCCAAGGATGAACCAGACTTGTGGAGGTCTACAATTTATTTTCTGAGGTGTTTGCTGATTTCTTTTGATTTTCCCATTATGTCAAACAAATAGGCACTGAGTTTAAAGGTAGGCCTTGAAATACATCCACAGGTACACCTCCAATTGACTCAAATTATATCAATTAGCCTATCAGAAGTTTCTAAAGCCATGACATCATTTTATGGAATTTTCCAAGCTGTTTAAAGACACAGTCAACTTAGTGTATGTAAACTTCTTTTACACAGATTCCAAACCGGCTGCGCGTGTGCGCCATTGTGCAGAAATGTATTTTGTCCCCCTACACCAAACGCAATCACGACACGCAGGTTAAAATATCAAAACAAACTCTGAACCAATTACATTAATTTGGGGACAGGTGGAAAAGCATTAAACATTTATGGCAATTTAGTGTGCTAGCTTGCACTTGCTTGCTAATTTGTCCTATTTATCTAGCTTGCTGTTGCTAGCTAATTTGTCCTAGGACCAGATAATTTCTAGTCATCTCTCCTCCTTCCAGGCTTTTTCTTCTCTTGACTTTATATTGCAATTGGCAACTTTCACAAATTAGGTGCATTACCGCCACTGACCTTGTTCGTCTTTCAGTCACCCACGTGGGTATAACCAATGAGGAGATGGCACGTGGGTACCTGCTTCTATAAACCAATGAGGAGATGGGAGAGGCAGGACTTGCAGCGCAAACTGCGTCACAAATAGAACTGACTTCTATTTTAGCCCTTGGCAACACAGACGCTCGTTGGTGCACGCGAGCAATGTGGGTGCAATAATTGACCCAATGGATTTGTGATACAGTGAATTATAAGTGAAATAATCTGTCTGTAAACAATTGTTGGAAAAATTACTTGTCTTGTGTACAAAGTAGATGTCCTAACCGACTTGCCAAATCTATAGTTTGTTAACAAGAAATTTGTGGAGTGGTTGAAAAACGAGTTTTAATGACTCCAACCTAAGTGTATGTAAACTTCCGACTTCAACTATATTTATATGTATATATTCTTATTCTATTTGTTTACTTAGATGTGTGTGTATTAGGTAGTTGTTGGCTATCAGCCAATCAGCATTCAGGGCTGGAACCACCCAGGTTATAATAAAAGTTAACGTGCGGAAAAGCATATAGAGCATAAGGGAAGAACCAAAACACCTTGATGTAGGGGAGGTGCATGCAAGCGGAGACAAAAGAGCGAACGTAAACCAGGGAGAAAAACGTACTACCCTCCTCTGTGGCCAATAAAAAAACAGAAAACCCTCCCCACACAACATTTCCCAGTCAATTTCGAATGGTCCCTAAGAATTCCAGCAGTCATGGATTAGAGTTTTCCATCAGATCAGTAGGGGGTGGCAGCCATTAATAATTACATCTCTCTCTCTCACTCTCTCTCACTCACTCACTCACTCACTCACTCACTCACTCACTCACTCAAACATTCAAACATTCAAACAAAGACCAAAACCATAATCAGATGATTGTGGATAGACTGCCAGGTTACATCAAGGATGATAGCTTTTGCAAAATATAATATTTGAAGTGTGAACATATTTGTTCATGCATCATTGTGTGTGTATGGAAATATAATTTGACATGGGAACCAACACGTTACTGACACATTTCTCAAGTGTAAATTATAAAAACATGTTGATACAATGTTGAGAGGTATCCTAATTACAAATTATACACAGTTCTAGCCTGGTGCCAAATAAGGATCCACAAAGCATTTAGCTATGATATGCATTAAGATGAGTGGCTGTGAAGGTCAAGGAGCAGATTATCCTGTTTAGAAAAGGGGTGGGATATAGTGGGGATATGGTAATTTCACTCCCACAAACTAAAGACCATTTATCAGTAGGGGATGAACAGCATGTGTTCCAATTGGCAGTGTGTGGCTGATTGTTTGCACTGTTCTTTTTGTGTGCTATATTTGTAGTGCTATATACCTATACTGATATTCCATCACTTATCCCTAACATATGTTCATCTTGAACTCGACTGGGACTCGAGGGCGAGTAAAGGGGGTCAGGTGGGGGGTGTTGGTGAAGGGAGAGAGGGGCAGCCAATAGGCTTGCAGCAGTCTCGAGTCTCAATCAATGAGGGGGTGGGGAACGGAGACAAATAAACAAGGAGAAGGCAAGAGAGAGAGAAAGAGAGGGGTGGAGGGAGGGAGGGAGGGGTGGACTCCACCAACCGTGGCGGGAGAGATTGGTTGGGAAGTAGCTGACTCAGGCAGGGTTCACTCGGTTCAGCTAGTAAAGAAGTGACCTGCTTCGAGTGCATTCCAATGCTCCACCTCACCTTCTCGCCCTCCCGCTCAAAGTCTCTTCTCAGGGGGATTCCTGGAGCTTCTGGAGCTTCTGGGGCTGCTCTCTCTTTCTCTGCTCTCCACTGGTGTGTCAATATTTCCAGACGGACTGCCAGTGGAGTGGCTGTGGTCTTATTCAGTGTAGCGTGTTCACTGCACATTGAGGAGGAGGGGAGGAAGGCCACATTACCGCCTGCCTTGTCCCTAACAAAAACATCCTGAGGGTCCCAGTCATTCATCTCACCACAGTAAGTGAGCCTTGTGCTGGTGGACAATTCCTTCAGTAACCCAACACTGGAAAATAGGGTGTTTTTTCTCTTTGTAAAATTGTAAAATGTTCCCATTCAGCCACGGTTAGAAACGTTGTACCGAAATAATCATGGCAGCCAGACAAGCAGGTCGGTAGTTTATGCAGATTCATATATCCCGCCTGAAGCAATGCAGAATCTGGCCAGGGCGCCATCTGCCTCAGCTTTTGCTAATCACCAAAACCAGATGGGTTAGCAGATCTTTGAAGAAGGTTGTTTTCCTGCACAATAAATGTGGGCATCACCGGTCCACTATCTAGGGTGCCTGCCGAAATTAATTATTGCTTTTGTTCTCCTCTGTCTCTTTTAAAATGTAAATCATTTCAAGAGTGTTTGATTGAGCCATTTCATGTGACATGGCTGCTGAGACTAGATGTAGGATCTTCATTTGAACCACTTTGCTATAGTAGAAAACAAATCCTGCAGCAACAGGAAATGTGCATTTTTATGTGGATTATAATTAATGGACATTTTTGTAGGGGTTGCTGCATTTTTCATAAGGGGAAATCTAGTCTAAATTTCAGTGGAAAGTACAAACTTCAGAAGCCTTTTTCAACCTCAGATAAACTACAAGTTTTACATTTCCTGCATTTCAGGAAAGTTCTCCTGCAACAGGTTGATCAAATGAAGATCTTACATCTGTACACACACTGCTACTTAAAGCTTCACTAATAGGAAAAAGTAGTGCCTCTGAAGGTCAAAGAGTGATTGATTTCAAACGTTGATTTTGAGATCAGTCCAGAGTCCAAATAGCAGCCAGCAGGAACGGAGCTAATAACCAGCAGGCCCTTCCTCCAAACATTCATCAAGCTGCTTTGCCAATTCACAGAGAGTACATTCTGAATGAACGGCACTTTAACTGTGTAATGCGAATATCAACACGTCTGTTCTGTTCATGATTTCATTGGGCTTTTTCAATGTCAGGGTGGTTATTCAGGTCTGCTGCACAGCCCACTTCACTCACCTGATAAAGCTCCAAATTAAGCCAATGCCAGGTGAAAGCCAAAGCAAAAACCTGCCTCACAGCCAGACTGCTGGTCTAATCTTTCTAGGAAGAGGATGAGGAAAGGTTTATTTATCTTATTTGGGCATGTGCTATAAGAATATATGCAATGAAGATGAGAAATAATGAGATGCTGGAATATATATATCTAATCTAACCCCTACTGCGGGTTGTTGTGATTCTGCATGCAGATAGACAGGCTGTGAATTCTTCAATTTCACAGTACTGATTTATTGACATGGTCAGTTCACTGTCCAAGATTCTGTTCTATTTCTCCTCAGCTCATGATCATGATCAGTACTAGTGGTACGAGGACGTAGGATCTGCTGATCTACTGCTGTAGATAGGTTGTGCATTCCTGAGCTTGGTAGCCTACTGCAATTACTGCGAAAAGAGGCTGAAGTAAACTATGTCCGAGACAATGGTGAGAGGTTGAAGGTGAGGAGAGAGTAGGATAGTAATATATTCCAAGGAGATTGCTAAAGTGGTCTACCATGGCAATTGCCCCCAAATAATGGTTTCCATGGCAATCAGACATAAAGATCCAGGGTTACAAACCTCTAGTCCAGAAATGAACTAGATGAACAACTTCCCACTTCCATATTATGGGACATTTTAATGCATTTGTCTTTCTTCATTTAGTGTCGTAAGATAAGCAAATTTGCTGAGAAAAAGGCTTCCTCTGTCGGCTGTTTTCCATTCCTTTCACAGTACTTCTGTTCCCATGATTTGTGGCGGGAGTCCAAGAGTTCCAAGAAATGTTTTCCCAAGGGTATCCTTTCAGCCCTCAGTCTCCAGAACTCAGAAGGAATTTATATGCATCAATAGAGGTCTTCGGCTTACGAGAACGCGCTTCCTTAAGATAACATAAGAGCTAAAAACTCTAAACCCCAAAGGGAGGGAGACTTTATTTCTTATTCATCTTAGCATGTTTTCTTTTTTTCTTTTTTTGGACAAGATCTTTAGTCTAAGTAAAGAGTTCTACTGTTGTTGGTTTAGAAGCAACACATTCAGATCTGTGCTCGTTTTAATAAAATAAGCAACAGAAAGAGATCCTATCTTTTGGCCTTCAGGCAGTTTTGAATTGACATTCAGCAGAGCATTAACAATGCACTCACCACATTGTGTTGGTATCTAATGGAGTATTATACCAGAACCATCAATATAAGACAAAAAGGGGTGGTGCAGTAACAGCACAAATAAAAGCAACAGGGAACCAATAAGGGAGACAGAAACAGATTCCACAACCAAGTAGTAGCCCTACTTCTCACTACGGTACATTCATCTCACACGGTATGCACCGATACTGTAGCAACCAAGCAAGCATGAGTAAGGCTACACTCCCAGGTAGCGTCCCAAATGGCAGTAGTGCACTATAATGTATAGGGAATAGGGTGCCATTTGGGAGTCAGCCTCAGTCATGTCACAGTGGGGAAAGTGAATCAGCCACACAGAACAGTAGCTCCCCAGGCCTTGCTGTGTCTGTGGCACCTAACCATCCTGCACCCGACTGTTCCCTCCCAGGCCATCGTCTGTGTGTCCCTTCCTGACCGGCGCTGGCAGCTGGCACCGACCTTGTCATCTCTACTCAGAGAGAGGCCACCTTGCCAGGTGTTACAACACACACTGTAATGAGACTGTCCAGGTCACAGCACTCTGTTCAGGGAATGTGTTTATGGAACATGTCATCCCATCCCCCAACAAAAACATGCACACACACACACACACACACTTCCACACACACCCACAATCCCCCCTTCCCCAAAAACACATGTAAATATTGGACTATACTCTGTGTCTTCGTGTATTACACTTCTGCTAAAATCTTTATTTTATTCTACTGAGCCATTTACTTTATGTTCCTATTCTTATATTTTCTTATTTATTACTGTTGTTGGATTGTCGAGGAACCTGCCAGTAAGCATTTAGATTGACAGTTTATACCACGTGGATCCTGTACATATGACTAATAAAACGTGAAACTTGAAACACACCACCGGGTTTGAGCAGAGCCACAGGGTCCACGGGGGTCAGAGGGACAGCTCAGTCCAGACCAACCAATGCCTGCCCTGTTCAGAGAGGCTGCTCTATCAGGTAAGGAGCCAGGTCACAAACACACTGCTGGGAAAGTGGCTTCTCGCATACTAGCTGACACTACAAAGTGCATTCTGTGTGGAAATGTGATCTGTTTGCACATTCTCTTGTAGACATTTCCTCTGTTTGCTGGTTACAATCTATATGCATACTATTTCCTTGTCCTGACTGAGGGTCTTGGATAACATTGCATTCAACAAATGATTTAGTTTTCTATACATTTAGGCTACTACGTCACAATAGCAGAATTCTGCTGGGATTTGATCTGTCAACCAACAATGTCCATCAGTCTATGAATATTACACAAAAATGCCTTTGATAATAACCATACACAGCTTTGGAGCACATAACTACCCCTACATCAAATCACCATATAGCTGCTACACGTGCATCACTGCAACGCTAAATGCCTGAGTGACATGCCAAAAACATATCTGTCTGCAGGGCAGTGAACTCAAAACATGCTGGTGTCAGGGGAATCACTCTAACAGCAGGTACACACAACAACACCATGGAAAAGGAATGCAAGCCCTGACAGTGGAACATAAAGCAACCCAATCTGATCATGCAGATTAGTAGGCCAAACTCTCAACTGAAACTTGCCTCTATGTGTTTTTGTCGTCTGTGGTGGTTAGCCTAGTACAATGTCCTGTCTTGTCCGATGCGTGACTGTGATCCCGGGACGAGATGGCAGGGAGCTGGACGCTTCTCCCCTCCCCTCTGGCCCTGCCAGCAGTGTATTAAAATAAATCTGTGCACACGTCCCACCCCGGCATGTTCACCAGACATTACCTTATACAAGGCTGGCTCCAGTGCATTCCTCTGTCTCCCTTAGCCTGTGAGCAGCTTTTAGCCCCCCCCCCCCCCCCCCCGGTTCCCCCTAGCAGCCCCCCCACCTCGGTTGGTGTGGTTGTTTCTCTCACATGACTCAACAAAACTCTGGATCTTGAGTGGGCTGTCCGGAGCCTTTCCCAGGAGGGAGGGGAAGAATGACTTTGTGGAAGGGACCTGGAGCTCTGCCCTCGACTTGGCCCAAATTACCCGCTTGTCATGCTTGATGGATTTGGCTACAAATAACAGAAAGCGGGGCCCATGACAGGTTGATGAATGAACCCAGTGGTCCCCCCCCCCGCGCCATGCAGCGTCTCCGGGAGCACCCGCTCAGCTCGGAACAAACATGTTCTGATGACGGGCACAGATCAGGGTGCTGAGCGTATTCCAACAACAAACGTCCCCCTTTCTCCAACAGAGGAGAGAACTGAAAGATCGAGGGAGGGAGGGAGGGAGGGAGGGAGGGAGGGAGGGAGGGAGGGAGGGAGGGAGGGGAGAGAAAGGGGAGTGGGGGCAGCCGAGGATCAGACTGAATGCAGGACGAGCCAAAGTGAGTGGGAATTCCTGTGCTTTCACGTTCTCCCCTCCAACACACATTCCCCCTCCAAAACAAGGCAGTAAAGTCAGAGCCAGCCTCTAGACAAGGAGGATCATTATCCAACCCAAACACACACAGGCAGGCAGGCAGGCAGGCAGGCCAGTAGACTTTTCCTGGGCTCTGATAGAGAACTTAAGCCACCCCAATCAGGGCCATCTATAAGTGTGAGGAGTAGCAGGCGGCCCTAGTTCCGATCAGGACACTTATGTGCTGCTAATGCAATGAGGAAAGGCCCGACATGGGGCTCCTTGAAATTATTTTGTAGCTGTTTACCATTTGTTTAGCTTCTGAGGTCTGTACGGTTGTTCCAGACTGCTATCTGGTTCCTATCTGGAACCTTTTAGTACAGATAGTGAAAGTGCTGGTAGAAGTACCGACTGTAAGGGCGCTGGTGAAACAAGTTGTATTTTCAACTTTGCAACAGGTCTGTCTCAGACGTTGGCTTCACCTTGAGAACGCATGCACGCACGCACGCATAAACACACACACACTCACAAGATGTATTGTTGTGGGGAGGTTCCACCTCATCTTGCCTCACAGGTCAGGCTTCCCGAGAGCGTCCCAAAATATCCTCCTCACCACAAAAGACCAAAATGGCGATACGCGATACAAGAGTAGTGTTAAAAATAGGCCTCTCCCTGGTGGATAAGGGCATTTTTACGACCTCCACGCTGTGCTGTTAGTTTACACCCTCGTGATGGTGACTATATGATGTAACTTAGGGAGATCGGCTGGTACACAGAGTGCACACCAGAAAAGATGCTGAAAAACAACCACTGGAAACTGGCTGTCTGATGAGAGGCTCGGTTTCCATTGAGAACAACAAGAACCTAACATTCTCACAAATACCTTTGTCTCGCTGCTACAAAGTGTTCCACAATCTAAATGGGGCTAACATGATCTGTGAGGTATAGAGAACTCCTCTGAAAAGACATGGGATTCTGTCTTTTCAGATACTGGTATTGTTTAAAAAAATTTTTGTTTATGTCAGTGCTGCTACGCATGACATCTTACCATGTTGAGGATCATAAAAACATTACATCATACCAGAACAATCCCAGGGAGAGATAAAGACTTTGAAAGTGTGGTTTACTGCACATCAATCAATGCCTTCTGAAAAGAAGGGAAAACAGAAGGAGAGAGAAGCCCTGAAAGTCATTTGTTTTGTCAAGGCATTAGAGGAAGAGTTGATTCAATAGACCAGATGTCTGAATCACACTCCAAAGGTAGTCTACTTTCAAGTTTATTCTCCAACCAACGAGCACTGAGTCATGTTATAGTATGAGCCATTTCTTCTGCGCGCCAAGGAAATATGAAAAAAAAGTGATTTTGTTACGCTCTTAGTTCTAAAAGATGAAATTTAGTGTTTCCATCCATATTGTTTCTCTGGGTTTATTTAGAAATGTCCAGATTTTTTCTGTTCAAGCTTCTGTGTAAAAGTGTTTCTTTTTTCTCAATTGTGAAATTACATTATTGTAACTAAAAGTACTCCTGCCTATTATGAACAACTAAAACCTAACTTAAAGTACTGTCTCGAGAAAAGTGGGCCCTTCTAAAATTGAAGTTGGTAATGAAATGCATTTTGTTCTTCTACAATTGATTGATTCAAATACATTCCAGATTTATAATGGGCATAATTTCTCCCACTCAGTGTCATAAGTGCATGCAACATGCCTCAGAGTGACAAGAACAATGGCCTCTTTCACTGCCTTCCCATGCAGGATGAGAAGAGGTGCACCATGGGAGCCAGACAGGCAGACTGCTGCTTGTACAGTGCATATGGATACTTCTGAGACATTCAAGGAATCCAAGCGACAGCCTAATGTCACTTTGCACTTGTATTATTTGGTTAAATTACTCACAAAGAGGTTGCTTTGCAAGATAGGCATCATGGAATAGGCCTAAGTCCTTGAACACAACAAACGTCAATGGTTTCTAAACTTTTTTATCAGGACTTTTGGGTTGAGACTGTGACTGACAAGTTTAGAAGCCAGGCCTCGCCAGGCACTAGCATTTACCCTGAGCAGGTCTTAGCCATGTTACATAGCATCCTGCCTGCCCTGCATGTGGTCTGGGGCTAAGCACACTTATGAGTTGTACTCCTACTATGATGGCATTAGCTACAGGATTAGTTCTAAGCCACAAACCTTGGCTCTGAGACTAACAGTTGCGAGACACAGGAAACCATTGTGCTACTAATAGTCCAATAATAAAGAGGGGGTATGAGCCTTGACTCTATATGCATACATTGCACACTGAAGAGACCGTTCATAAAGGGATTGAGCAGTCACACTTTGCCATTAACAAGTCATAAGTTCCCCTTTTTTCAAAACATATGTTCAATGGGATCTTATATCAGGATTTAAATATTAAAATGGAGGGAATTGGTTAAAGTAGAAAAAGCTGTGATTTATAAGAGCAGACGCATGTGCTGTTAACAGCTTAGAATCGTTAATAAAGATGTACAATTAGCATGGAGGGAAGAAACACGAACACATGAATACATTTTTGTTTCTGTTAATAGTTTCTACATAAATTTGGCTACAGACAAAATTCTAGCATCTGCAGGGGAGGGAAGTCACGAAAACAAGCTTCATTTCCTTTGCAAATTGTTTTTGTACATGTCTTCACTTTTATATATGTATTCACTGAACTCTGTCAACAAACACTTCACAACACAGTTCAACATGGGGAGGAATTCCTAGAGACTACAAGAAATTTGTGGCTCAAGGTCTTTCCTCACAGCTTTACCGTAAACCAAAGATCCATGAATTACGTTTAGATAGACCTGTCTAATTTATTCCGTGTTTCTTCAGATATGGTTCATAAGCTAGGTCATCACATTTAGAATATGGACAAGTAAAAACACGTGCTGATGAATAGGACTTTATGAACACAATACTACTAGATAACTGGTCAATTCAACATAGTTGCTAGACGTTATTGTCAAAGGATCGATAACATGTAGTCTTCACACATTGTGACCACAAAAGCGCTTTGCTGTAAAACATAAGAACATCATCCTTGACAACATAAATGGTACTTTGACAACAAAAGTAAACACAGGGTGATTAACAAGTCAAGTACTTACAGGTTTGTCTTCCATGGTGATAGTGATCAGTATCAAGTCATTCACCAGCAGCAGTTTCTCTACAACACCAGTCAGACCGCTATGTAAAGGTGTTATGCCAGTCATTTGATTGGCAGCTCAGGGGTCTGTCGTGTGGGCTTCCCCAAAGACAGGAAAGCTCTCATGTATCTAACAAACACACAAACACACATACACACACACACACACACACACACACACACACACACGCTCCTCGCAGTAGAATTTCCCATTGGCCTATGGCCCAGACCAATAACAAAACCTGCCACCAAGTATGTATGATGTCAATCTAACCATCCATCTTATCACAACTGAAATAAAACATGTCAAACTCAAATGCACGGATGTGCATACATCATTTCCCCTTCAAACCAAAATCTGATAAAAGCTGTTCCATCATCACGTTATATTAACAAACGATCTGAACTGCTAACAGTTTTAACGTTGACGTCCCCCAACGAGGCATGAAAGTATATGCACTCACTTCCTGTAAGTCGCTCTGGAGAAAAGTGTCTGCTAAATGACAAAAAATGTCAAATACAAATCAAATTGAAGATTTGAATCAGCTTGTAAACTGCCTCTATAAAGTGTAACATTGTTGACTGTGCGTGATAATCAAACCACTAAACCAAGAAAGGTGATGAAGGCAGGAAACTTATCCGCAATGTGACATAGTATGCTGGGGCTCAGACGTCACTGGATTGATAGCAATTTCTTGATGAATCACACTAACAATGCAATGCGACACAGATCCTCATGTGAAGTAACTTGTATTCTAGATAAAACATATTGTCCATGCACACATTCTAATACGCAGAAGACATTATGATCAGGATAAACCCACGTAGAGAACCTGTAAAGTAAAAGTGCAGCATGTGCACAGTTGTACACATTATGATACTTACCCTGTTCAATCAGATGACAATGAGAAGTATGAATTGAATAAGAGAGTGCTAAGCTAACCTAAAAGTGCATGCTAAGCATAATGAGGACCAATTCGCTTCCTCCCCTCCAGAGACAGTCTCTGTGTTAGAGATGAAAGGGATATGACGCTACAGTAATCCATCTAAATGCCAGCTACTAAAGCCATTCATGCAGGCGGCACTATCGATCCAAATACTATCGATCCAAAGATCCATGAGTTATGTTTAGATAGACCTGTCTAATTCAGAGTTTCTTTTGATATGGTCCATAAGCTAGGCAACTGGTCATGTACATTTTTAACATCACATTTAGAATATGAACAAGTAAAAACATGTGCTGATGAATATGACTTTATGAACACAGCACAATACTGGTACTGGTCAATTCAACACAGTCTGTAGATGTTATTGTCAAAGTAGCAATAAAATGCTACTTCATCTCTTGGTGATGGAAAAGCAGTGGCAAGTGGAGCTATTGTCTGGAAAATGAGTGTGGAAAAAATGCAAGTACTATTGACATGGCCATAGATACAAACCATTTACAATTTATCATACTACAAAATGATCAAGTGAATTCATCCAGTATTATTCTATTTGGATGGTAATCTAAGTTTTTTCCACTAGCAATTACAATGTATGATTGTGGTATAAAACATACTTTTTGTATTTGGTTGGTTGTCATTGTCTTTCTTCCATAGAGTCAATAGCAGAACTCAGATAGAGACAAGCATGGATTCTACATATGTAGGATCTTAAATTGAACTAATTTGCTACAGCAGGAAAATAATCCTGCAGCAATAAGAAAAGGGAATTATTATGTGGATTATAATTAATGAACAAGCAAACCCCAGAAATTATCTGTGACCTTTATGCACATAGAGAACATACAATAGAGCTCAATAAACAAAATACACGTCATTCCAACACACTTCTGCAATATTGCCACCTGTCTATCGAACCATAGAAGAAAAATAATGCTACAGTAGTTTAAAAAAAAGTCTATCTAGATAAAAACACATGTACTGCAGTTGTAGGTGATTAGAAATGTGTGACTATTAAACGACTCAAAATACTATATTTATTTGTGTAAAGCATGATTTCGTGAATACAAAGTGTAGAACATCAAGTTCAACAACAAGTTCTAGAGACATGGCTTTAGATAACGGAATGACATTTGAGTTAAAGAAGATGGCCAAAAGTAAACATCGAAGCTTAGATGTTGATCTTTGTAACATCTTTGTAACATCCTTCAACATTCTTCCAGGAAAAACCTTTATCATCTAAAACCTACATATACACGTAACTGCCAAAAACAAGGAAATGCCAACATAAAGTGTCTTAATAGGGCGTTGGGCCACCAAGAGCTGCCAGAACAGCTTTAATGTTCCTTGGCATTGATTCTACAAGTGTCTGGAACTCTATTGGAGGGATGTGACACTATTCTTCCACAATAAATTCTATCATTTGATGTTTTGTTGATGGTTGTGGAAAATGCTGTCTCAGGCACCATTCCAGAATCTCCCATACGTGTTCAATTGGGTTGAAATCTGGTGACAAACACACACACACACACACACACACACACACACACACACACACACACACACACACACACACACACACACACACACACACACACACACACACACACACACACACACACACACACACACACACAAACCCCCTTTGCTCCTTTGAGACCCCTCTTTAAAAGTCACTGAGATCTCTTCTTCTAGCCATGGTAGCCAAAATGAAGGGCAACTGGGCATTTCTATGCATGACCCTGAGCATGATTGGATATTAATTGCTTAATTAACTCAGGAACCAAACCTGTGTGGAAGCACATGCTTTCAATAAAATTTGTATCCCTTATTTACTGAAGTGTTTCCTTTATTTTGGCAGTTACCTGTATATCCCCTTGGGATTTAAGGTCAACTTCAAGGACATTCAAAAGGAGAAAAAACAAATGAAGACTTTATTTGTATATATACTGAGTTTACAAAACATTAAGAACACAAAACATTCTTTCCATGACATAGGCTGACCAGGTGAAATCTATGATCCTTATCAATGTCACTTGTTAAATGCAATTCAAGTCAAACAACTGTATGAAGGGTTTGAGACAGGTTAAAGAATGATTTTTAAACCATGAGACAATTTAGACATGGATTGTCTATGTGTGCCATTCAGAGGGTGAATGGCCAAGACAGAAGATTTACAGTAAGTGATTTTGAATGGGGTATGGTAGTAGGTGCCAGGTGCACTGGTTTGTGTCAAGATCTGCAATGCTGCTGGGTTTTTCACACTCAACAGTTTCCCGTGTGTATTAAAAATGGTCCACCACCCAAAAGGAGCTCCAGCCAACTTGACACAACTGTAGGAAGCAATGGAGTCAACCTGAGCCAGCATCCCTGGGGGGAGGGTGCAACTCCATATTAGGAAGGTGTTCCTTATTATTCACAACTCCCCCCCCCCCCTTTTTTTCCCCCAAATTCGTGATTATGATCTTGTCTAATCGCTGCAACTCCCCAACGGGCTCGGAAGATGCGAAGGTCAAGGCATGCGTCCTCCAAAACATGACCTGCCAAACCGCGCTTCTTAACACCTGCCCGCTTAACCCGAAAGCCAGCAGCACCAATGTGTTGGAGGAAACACCGTTCAACTGATGACCGAAGTCAGCCTGCAGGCGACCGGCCCGTCCCAAGGAGTCGTTAGAGCACGATGAGCCAAGTAAAGCCCCCCCGGCCAAACCCTCCCCTAACTCGTCACGGCCGGTAATGGCACAGCCTGGGATCGAACCCCAGGGTGTATTGACACGGCAACACTGGGAAGTTGTTCTTAATGTTTTGTGCACTCACTGTATCTTTCCACCCTATGAGGTTGGAATAATACTGTGAAATTGTGAAAATAATGATAATGTCCCTTTAGTGTAGGAGCTGTTTGAAAAGACCAAATGAAATTTCAGCCTGTTTTGGTAAGATGGCGTTTTGGCCTGCCTGGGGACATCTATTGGTTAATAACCCACTCAGACCACTCCCCGATAGTCCTAGCATCATTTTTGCTTGAGAAATGGCTCTTTGCTAAGAATCTATTTTTGTTTCTTTTTGACCATTTTAAATAGAAAGCAATCACAGTAAGGTACTTAATTGTTAACAAAAAATGATTTATTTGCTGCATTGGGCCATTAAATTTGGTTCTCTTTGGAAAAAACATGCACCATTTCGAGAGGTAAATATTCATATGTAATAACTTGCAGAATTGTAATAGTACATTGTTATTTAATCTTTATCTTGAATGGAGAGTTAAATGTTTTGTTCAGAATGGTCAAGCCCTGACCATAGAGAGCCCTTGTTTCTCTATGGTGTAGTAGGTCAGGACGTGACTAGAGGGTATTCTAGTTTATAATTTCTATGTTGTGTTCTAATTTTTATTTTCTATGTTGGTGTTTTTGTATGATTCCCAATTAGAGGCAGCTGGTAATCGTTGTCTCTAATTGGGAATCATATTTAAGTAGCTATTTTTCCCACCTGTGTTTGTGGGATGTTTTGTGATTGTGCATGTGCACCACTTAGTCACGTTTCGTTGTTCGTTTATTGTTTTTGCTTTAAGTTTCACTTTTGAAATAAATATGTGGAACTCAACATCCGCTGCGCCTTAGTCCCGTTCTTACGACAACCGTGACAAGAATGTGTTTTTCTTTGCAACACTTGTTTAAAAAAAAAATCAAGTACAAGACACAATGAGCTAAGCCATAACACAAAGCCTCTCAACCAATGGCAGCCTATTCTGTGGTGGAGAGAGAGCAGCTACCCCAAGACAAATCCTGTTGAGCTGGCAGTGAGCCAACTGGTTTACAGTATTTCAACAGGATGTGGGCACTACGCCCCTGCTCCTCCACGCCCACCTTTTCCTCCACCCCTCCCTCCCTCCCTCCTCCCAACCACCTGTGCAAGTCTCACAGGATGCAGATCCCCAACCCCCCACTCTCACAAACACTAGCTACATCAACAGATATACCCAAAACCACGCTACCAAGGTGTTTGGGTAGTTTTACACTCCACAACTTCGGCAGTGATGGTTTTAATGAAAATATTATTCTGAATTTCCTGGAATTTGTGTTGTGACTTTAATTAATGACCGTTTGAATGATACACATTTCAAACTGTTCTTGAATAACTGACAGTAACTGTATGATCATAAGTATGAAATGTTTCTACAGTACATTCTTCCTTGCAGCTTGTATAACTGCAGGGGGAAATCAATGAAATAGCCTACACATGAAAACAAATAAAGAAAGGTTGCAGAAAGTTGATTTCTAGATAATCATTATTACATCCTGCCTTGTTTATCCTGACTCTGGAGAAAGGGCCTCATTATTATTAATACAGTGTTCATCATCAGACACAGATGTTGGAGCTCTGTGTTTACATCCCCTCACATACACACAGGGAATGTTTGGTTTTTGGCGGGCAATTCTGATGTGCAAAGCAGTACAAATAAATCCATCTAGCAGGAATGGTGACCTTTGCCACAGCCAGTGTTACTTTAGAGTTCACAGTACTGCCTGACTGGCCATGTGCCTGGCAGACAGACAACAACAGCCCACCACAGGGTCATCTCCTGCCACAGGGGTCACTCCTTCTTTCCTTCCTTCCTCCCTACCTCTCCCTCTCTCTCCCTCCCTAAAACAATGACCTCACTCCTCTTACCAATCCACTGATTGTTTTAAATACCTTCCAATCTCGAGTGCTTGACAGACTGCTGCTCCTTTTTCCCATAGACTAAGGAGAAACATGTGAAAAGAGGGAAAACAAAATGACCGTGGCAAGAATCATCGGGCCCTCTAGCGAGCCTGGAAGTCGAGTTCATTCAGGCTTTCAACCAATATTGTTTTAAATGACCGAAAACAATGACAAAACCTTTGTAATTTAATAAGGCTCAGAGAGAGAGAGGGAGAGCGCGCAAGCGTACAGGAAAAATATCAACATTTTTGCAGAAGAATTGTTGATGGCAGAAATGAGAGGAATGGGATGATGAAAAGGGTTGCCAAGGTGAAGGAAGTGAAGGAATACCTCAACACCTAATACCGTAGCTCTGGTGAAATGAAGAGGATGTAAATATTGACATCTGTGGATATTGATGATATTCAGCCTGTGGACTGATCATTTATTTTTTATTTTGCCGCTCTATTGCATCACTCAAATTCAATTTTACATATATATATTAATATTTTTCACATTTACACTTTTAACATTTACTCTAGAGTAATAACCAACATCAGAGCATTCATTTGTCTCTGTGTCAAATTTTCTGTGTTCCAATTTTTCCATTCAAAATGTCATGTTTTCCACCTCTGTGTTGATCATCCATGCAGACAGAGAGTGCATCCAGGTTATATTAAGACAGAGCATGGTGTTGACATGCAGAAGCTCTGTGACTCATGTGTGCCGACCAAAGCCACAGTGACACGAATGCGACTCCCATACACTCCCTCGCAGGGTTGTGTAGGCACTGCACAGAGATAGAGCTCAACTCTGCTTAAAGCTCACAAATGAGCTTTTTGGCACACTGTCATCGACAAGCTGTAGATTTCGCTGCACGACAATAAGTCCTGTAATGCCGGAGACTAACAGAACAAAAGAGATTGTCACAGACATAAGAGTAAGGATATGACCTCAGACTGGAAAGGAAGACAACAGAAGAGCATTCTTGTGTCAGGCAGTGGGCTAACAGAATCAGACAGAGATACAGAGATGAAGAGGGTAAGCTTTACAAATAGAGTAAGTAGGCTGCCAGACTCATGCTTTCAAACTAGTTAAGAGAAAAGTAGGAGCAGGGTAAAACAAGTAGTGAATGAGGATGCATGAAGTAAGTTAGAGACAGGCCGATGAGTGACTAAGAGAGTATGTCTAGATACTGTAAAAAGGAACTGTTGAGGCCCTTTGTTCCACTAGGAGCTGAAGGGATTAAGTCAAGTAAGGTTAAAGTACAGTAAGGATTAAATCAAGTATGGATTAAGTACAGTAAGGATTAAGTCAAGTATGGATTGAGTACAGTAAGGATTAAGTCAAGTAAGGTTTAAGTACAGTAAGTGGGTGGGTTTGGTAATAGGAGGTTGACTGGGTTGGATATGTGAGTGGTTGGTCATTGGTCAGAGGGGCTCCGGTTCCTCTCCACATGTGATTCAGCAGCTGCAGAGGGAAAACGTTGACAGGCGGGGTGGGCGTGGCTGTAGCTGTAACTAGGAGGAGATTACTTATACTATTTACTGAGTTCCCAATCAGGCAAACCCTGCCACACAAAATCCAGTTTTCTCCACCTGGAATTTGCTGCAAAACAGGTATAATTTAATAAGGTGTGTAACATGCATGTCATCACCACTATGAGAGCAGGGCCCCCCAGAGAGTAGACGCAACACCTGGGACCGAACTGGGTGCTTTGCTTTGCTCTAAATATGGAAAAGGCATCTTAGAAACTCTAAGAAACTTTTAGGAAATGAAAGAAAATGCAGACATGGGTTTGTTGACTAAATTGCAACTACTCCCAAGACACAATGGGTAATTTGATTTTTGTCCCTTTTGGCCCTCCCAAGACACACTGGTTCTGGTAAAGAATCAATGCCATCGGCTGCCTGCCTGTCTGCCTGGTGCATGTTGGACTGAAAATGTGCTGCTGTTGAGACAGTCGGACATATAGGCACAGCTGAGGCTCTTGATGTGGTTCCTATGCCCCAATTTTCCCAGTCAACTACAGAAAAAAAGTACTTTTATTACATACGTCTCCCAAGTCCTCTGATGCATAAGAGAAGAGGGCCACACACAGTGGCAGGGCTGATGAAGACATGACACTGGGTTATAAATGCTATCACTACACAGGTCTGAGGGTACAAGTGGATCACACCTACAAGTGGATCTAGAAAGGTGGTTTCATTTAAATGGAACTGGACAGGAAATGCTACATTGAGGTATTGACTTCCCATTTAATAAGCACACTGGTATCCCATCACCAATAAATTGTAACAACAACAATTGTGAAGATAAAACAACAGTGTTTGGAGCTGACAGGAACTTTAAATAAGTCATTTGGCATGATATTCATGCCTTTGCCCTTAGATAAGAGCTGATCATTGAGTCTCTTTAGAGTGACACTTGAGGCTGAGAGAACTGAAATCACACTCCGTGGCATCATATTTTCTCACCACAGAGAGAGAGCACTCCTGTGCTGGTGTATTTTGTGTGAGGGACTCACCGTGTCCAAACGGCAGCTGCACTGGCTTTACCACGCTCGCGTCTCATACTCCTGCAGAGCTCTATATGCTTCACACAGGAAATCAGAGGATCCAACAACGTAAGGAGGACACCTCCAAGCACACAGCACCTCCAAGCACACAGCACCTCCAAGCACACAGCACCTCCAAGCACACAGCACCTCCAAGCACACAGCACCTCCAAGCACACAGCCGAGCCAAGCACACAGCTTTTAAACAGGGAGTTTTTACTGCAATGTGATCTGAAAGGCCTCGGTACTACAATGATTCACTTCAATGGATGTCTACTCTTTGACACAATTAGTGCTTCCTTCGGTGACATGGTACTGCCCAGATAGTCACTAACTCACACTTCCTATAGGCCCCCCACCTTCCCTGTTGTTTTAACTTCAACCCAATTCAGACGAGATGTGAGTAACTTAGTTTGTTGAAATCCATTTTGAACAATTAAAAAGTAATGAATGACCACAGGATGGGTTCCCAATGAGCATTGAGTTAACTGTCTGCGTGGGCCAGCCTCCTCAAGGCCTGAGGCCACATGGTGGGGTCACTCTCAGTCACTCTCAGCCTGGCATACTACAGCAGATCACAGATAGTCTGATGACGCAGTCACCGGGGTGATTTAGGAGTCTTGATAATCTCACACAGGCAGTATAAAATCTCCAACCAAAACAGAGCAATCAGTATCGTGCCTGTAGCGTTTTGTGTGTGATAGCTTTTTGGCACTCTGTCTCTCTTCACACAGTGAAGTGAAGGGAACACAGTGAGAGGCAGGCAGGGCAGACGGAGGTGGGTTTGGCATGATAATGAAGTCTGATTTCACATGGTGAGTGATAATGGCAGTGCGCATCACTGCCCTGGATAGTGGGAGAGGAGGAACGAAACACCCAGGAGAGAGAGAGAGAGAAAAGAGAAAGAGAGAAAAGAGAGGAGCAATGAAACACCCAGGAGAGAGAGAGAGAGAAAAGAGAGAACAGAGAGGGAGAGAAAATAAAGAGAGAGAAAAGAGAGAGAAAAGAGAGAGCGAGAGAAGAGAGGTACAAGAGAGAGAGAAAATAGAGAAAGGTACAAAAGAGATAGCAATAAAAGTGGAGGAAAGAAACACCCAGGAGAAAGAGATAAAAGAGAGAAAGAAAAGAGAGAGATAAAAGAGAGAAAGAAAAGAGAAATAAAAGAGAGAGAGAGAAAATAAAAAGATCACGATAAAAGAGAGAGAGAAAAGAGAGAGGGGAGAATGACTGAGATTGGAGATGGAGGGAAAAAAACAAAAACCCTAGGTCTGAGTTGCAGGGTCTTAGATTTCTCCCAGCAGCGCAGTCCCATCTATGGCTCCCACTGGCTGGGGCCCAGTCAAACATGCCTTTGTGCTGACGTGGGAGAACTCTGGGAACATGTTTTTTTCTACTCAAGGCTGTGATTAGAGATGTGAGTTTTCGCTGGTAAGGGTAACTCAAATGCCTGGAGGGGTGCAAACAATCCCTTAATGATGCCAAAAACAAAGGTGCATGTGTGAAGACTTTCTCATGACAGATGAATTATATTGCCTTTTGATTGTTACCTCATAAAAACGACCTATTTATTTTCCAACATACAGTTCCTTTCCATCAGGTGTACATGAATCGACATAATATCTAGACGCCATAATGCATCAAAACATAGGTTGTTTGATGTACTGATTATTCGACAATAGTCATGAAAAGTAGTGGTATTCTTAGTCATAACCCCCTGACAAAAGTGCGATTTCATGAATCATTGGTCGTGCCCGAATACCCATGCTAGCATATTACATACTTAAACTGCATAGTGATTTCGTCGTTTGATCTAGTAGAATCAAACGACAACCGCTGATAATCAGATACATTGACCTGCTGTACCGAAATGAACAATTTGCGTGAGTCAACACAATGGCGCACGAGGAGTACTATTTTCATAGTGTTTCATAACACTTTATTTTTTCGCATACTATTTAGTATGCTAGTATGGGTATTCGGATACAGTCAGTAAATTTGGAAGACTCTCTTAGCTTAACTCAGAGAACCATAACATGTTTCCATAGGTTGTTTTAATTACATTTAATAACCCCAATTGGTGCTGTAAGTGACTTACAGCGTCTGCTAAATGACTAAAATGTGAAATGTAAATAATATTGTCATAAGGTATGTTTTTTCTAATAGTTTTGTTTTACTGTAGGTAATAGAAGTAACTGAATCTCCTAAAAATAAAATAATGCAATGGATTCAAAACCAAAACAACCTTATACAGAAATGAAATGTTCCAACCAAATCAAATGTATCTTCGACTGTATCGAAATAGGTTATATGATAGATGTTGTAGATATTGCATCATATGCTACTATGTCCAGCCAAGAGATTCACTGTCAACATTGCCTCGAATTATAGATTCAGATTCATCGGGAAAGTGAAGCATACAGTACACTGACTAAATAAGTGAAAGCATGCACATGTAGCCTAGGTCTACCGAAGATAAAGGCAGGAGCCTATAGAACAATGGCTTCATATCTGCAGCAGATGATTACGCACATGCTATAAATTGCTATATTGATTGATACAATGCGCATCAATGACACATATGTGAAAGAGGAATTGTTTCAAAATATGTATTTTTCTATTGATGTTTCTTAGTTCAAGAACAGGATAAATTGAATTAAATTAGATACACCTATATGCTGTAATAGTGTTATAATGAAGCGTTGAGACATTTAATTGACAACTTGTTTTTAGAATGCCATACATGAGTCCAAATCATGAATCATCAGTTAAAAATATCTTCGATGCGCACACTCATAGCACAATCAGCCACCGTTGTGATTTTAAGGCATCAGCAGTTCTAGATCACTAGACAAAGGAATGTCTAGGTGCGCATTGTCATTTCAGTGTCCTAGGCACTATATACAAACGGCTGTATCACTGCATTAAAATGTCAGTATCACTCGAAGCGCAACGCATATTTTTCAGAGATCCTCTCACTGTGTACAACCCACGGAGAACGTTAGATTATGATTTTGTTTTTTTTAAGGCTATTCTATTGTGTCATACTTTTAAGTTTGGAAATAGCCAACGCATGACGCATTGTATTCCCAGATAGGCTTGTGCGGCGTGGAGAGAACACACTCGGATGACACATTCTTATTACATTACAGCATCGCTCAGCAAACGTGGTCGCAGCCTATGCAGAGCAGGTGTGTAGCCTAGAGTAGCCTAACGCACGAATGATAGCCGCTTTCGGTCGGTGATTTCAAGATGAGGACAAAGCCGCCAAGTCACTGCACCAATACGCCTATCACCACCGTCAATAAAACTTAAACAAAAACACTGAATATGAATAAATTTATGGTAAATAGGCGAAATATGTATAATGCCAATAATTCCTTCCACATTGTTGCCATTACAAAGTGAGCAAAGACAAAGCACGGGGACTTTGTGCGTAAAGTCGCAGCCTTTGTTTACAGCAGGTAGGCTATCGTTTCTCCATCCACATTGCTGTAGGATATGGACTATTGTAGACACATGTGACCTCAATTTAACCTGAATTATGTCGGACTATGTAAATATGGAGAGGGGGATCACATCCCCCCGGTTTCATGGAAATATGTGTTCTGGTTCTTTAAATGGCACAATCGAGCCAATTGAATTGGCTGCTAAACCAAATAAGGCTCGCAGTCCTTACACAGCCAAGGTTTATTGTGGATTAATTGGGGATTGTGTAGTGTAATGGCTAATCGTTTTTACATGGGTGCAGTTCAGTCAATTGCACAATCAAACAAATTGCTTTCATTACTCAAAAGCAGCACATTGTGCTGTTTAAATGTGAGAGAATATTTTTCAAGTTTGAGAGGAGTAAAAACTAGATTTTATTAAGAACAATCTGCTTCGTCGCAGGAGCACATGGGGTAGCTTAATATATTATATAATTAGTAGTTAGCATAATAATATCTTACTAGGTTAACTAATCATAATCATTAGTCTATTATAATCCTAATTATAGTAATCTTTAATGTGTAGGCTATGCTCATTTCATGTTTAATTACATTGAAAAATGTGAATCTAGTCCGAATTAATTCATGATGAAAGACATGGAGTGAATTAAGGGGAGAACTCGGACAGGCGGTCTTTGTCTTTGCCATGACCCCTTAATAGGTCAAGGCCTTTGCAAGTGACAGCTTCTTTTCTCTCAGAGAAAACAAGAGCCATGCCTGACACCGACCCTCACACCGACGCGCCTCCTCTTCCTCTGGGATAGCAATGCATTTTGCAGTTGCAAAGCATTAAAATCGGAGGGAGTAAACACTATACTGACTCCGATCATAACAGGATGTGGTAGCCTTACGATTCACTCTTAAACAGGGAGTATTCACACTCCAAACAAATCGCTACAGCCAGACGAAACATCTGAGGCACACCGCCAAGCATTAGAGATTAAGGCATGTATTAATTGGGAGACATGGCTTCGAACTCCAAGCATTAACAACCGACTCACCGTACAAGTTAAGTACTCCATTCGCCGTTATAAACATATGATAGTCTACTCGAGCACTGCACAGGAATTAAATAATTAAGCCATTCGATAACACATTCCAGTAAATTTGTTGACATATGCATGCAGCTCACCTTTTAACTTTCGCTTTTTTTCTTGTAATCCAGCCCTTTTGTGCGTTTAACAATTTTTTTTCTTCACATGATGACTTCCTTGCAGTTTCCTAAAGCCCCCGGCTGCAGGGAGAAAACATTTGCTTTACACTATTCGTTTATTTCTTTTTTATAAAAATTACGTTTTCTAGTTATAAAAATGGTTATTGTTCTTCTTCAGCAAATGTCAGTGTGTGTGACGATTTTGCGCAGCGTGCTGCTCAGTCTCCGCTGTTTGTTACACTCGAATGGAACGCCTACTCCCAATTGCTACATTGTTGACATTCGGCCACTGACGTCATTCTATCCCTCATTCACAACATTACGCCGTGCAGATTGCGTTGGTGCCCCGGGCAGTAGCCACATACTCAAAAAAATGTCCTCAGTTGAGGTTTGTGAATAGCTATGGTGAGTACGCACAGCGCGACCATCCATCTATTTGTTCAGCAGCCCCTGTCTGTATGAAACGAATCTACCAGGCATTTAACGAACATGCACCAAGCTGCAATGATGGGCATATAGTTACTGTTCCATATATATATATATATGTGTGTGTGTGTGTTTACTGATATCCACATAGCCAAAGACACTGAAATAGGCCTACATGGATATTTCAATACATACTAAATAAAACATTCAAGTTGAAATAATAAGTGAAATTCAGCACAATATTTACATTTAGGAGACTAACTTATGTTGATTAGTTTGCATAGGTAGGGTATAAGCAACTTTTTAAAGCCTCTCTCTGTCTTGGCCTGTGGAATAAATATATATTGTTTAACAAAAGATGATATCAAAACAAAACACCCCCCCCCCCTTTGAACTTAATACAATACTTAGAATTATAATGAAACAAATACATAAATATAGTTTTTCGGTTGAGTTTTCCTTTAAGACTGCAGAACTGGCAGTGTACAAGCTGAACGTTTAACCGCAGAAACAATATATGTTGTCTTTTTTTTATTGTATTTGACACATACCAAAAGCACAAACATGCATTTAAATGACTAGACAAATGACTATAAACATGATACATTATCGGTCATGAAGTGACTCAATGTCTTTCATGTGGCAAATAAACAAACTTGATGGGAGCGTTGCAACCAACATACGAAATGAGTACCTTTTGCATCTCTTTAATATGTTAAGTAGAAATAATGTACCAATATTGAATTGTAAAAGCCTGTTATATGAAGTGAAGATCCCTTTAATATAGATCTCATGGAGCATTCAATAAATCTGATATTCAATATTAATGAAGACTTGCTAAAGTGCCAAAATTCAGCATTCATGCACCCTCTGTGACTTCTAGGAAGATGTTAACCCACTAACCCTGAAAAATCCCTAAAGTTTTCATCATCATTGTAAATCCATAGTTATTTCACTGCTTTGACAGTCATTTCTGAAGATGATTATTTATTTCATGTGATGAGGGATTCATTTATGTCTGTCCCTCATTTTAAGGTCAACCCTGTCACACAAACTCTCCTTTTAATACAGTGTAACTATTATTTTTTAAATATTTATTTCAAAAGAAACATTGAACATCTAACCATCAAATCACAGTGTAAAAACAGGTCAGCTTGTTCTACTTTGTTTGGCAATTTTCTGATGTTTGGAAAAACTGAGTAGTTTGAGCGTAATACGTCAACCCCGTTACCCATAGATAGACAGGCAAGAAATGTTGAACAATTTTTTTTGTTGTTGTGTAAATCTTGTATTCAATTGCCCCTCGCTGTTGTACACCACAAGCTTCCATTCCCCGTCACAAGGGGACTCATGGCTGATTTAACTAGTAATTACCAGTTGGAGGGCCATTCAAGTGGATTTTTCCCAGATGTGGTAAATTCACACTTCCCACTTGGTTACAAACGCACCATAACGCTGCTAACCAATACCATACACTGTAGAGCCATATAATATATCTCATTGGAAGCCCAATATTGTGAAGTGTATATGAAATTATGGAGTATTGTACTATGTATTTGTTAAAATCGTTAAAAACTAAAAATAATCATAAGTAAAAACAGCCTAGTGCCTGATTCGAGTTGCAAAGAAAAGCCATATCTCAGACTGGCCAATAAAAAGAAAAGATTAAGAAACGAACGAGCACAGACACTGGACAGAGGAACTCTGCCTAGAAGGCCAGCATCCCGGAGTCGCCTCGTCACTGTTGAGGTTGAGTCTGGTGTTTTGCGGGTGCTATTTAATCAAGCTGCCAGTTGAGGACTTGTGAGGCATCTGTTTCTCAAACTTGACACTCTAATATACTTGTCCTCTTGCTCAGTTGTGCATCGGGGCCTCCCACTCCTCTTTCTATTCTGGTTAGAGCCCGTTTGTTTACGCTGTTCTGTGAAGGGAGTCGTACACAGCGCTGTACGAGATCTTCAGTTTCTAGGCAAGTTCTAGACATGGAATAGCCTGCATTTCCTAGAACAATAATAGATTGATGAGATTCAGAAGAAAGTTATTTGTTTCTGGCCATTTTGAGCCTGTAATCGAACCCACAAATGCAGATGCTCCAGATACTCAACTAGTCTAAAGAAGGCCAGTTTAATTGTTTCTTTAATCAGTACAACAGTTTTCAGCTGTGTTAACATAATTGCAAAAGGGTTTTCTAATGATCAATTAATCTTTTAAAATTATAAACTTGGATAAGCTAACACAATGTGCCATTTGAACACAAGAGTGATGGTTGCTGATAATGGGCCTCTACGACTATGTAGATAGTCCATTAAAAAAACTGCCATTTCCAGCTACAATAGTCAATTACAACATTAACAATGTCTACACTGTATTTCCGATCAATTTGTTGTTATTTTAATGGAAAAAAAATGTGCTGTTCTTTAAAAAACAAGGACATTTCTAAGTGACCCCAAACGTTTGAACAGTGTATATACAGTTGAAATCGGAAGTTTACATACACCTTAGCCAAACACATTTAAACTCAGTTTTCCTGACATTTAATCCTAGTAAAAAATCCCTGTCTTAGGTCAGTCACGATCACCACTTTATTTTAAGAAAGTGAAATGTCAGAATAATAGTAGAGAGAATGATTTATTTCATTCATCACATTCCCAGTGGGTCAGAAGTTTACATACACTCAATTAGTATTTGGTAGCATTGCCTTAATATATATATATATATATATATATATATATATATATATATATATATATATATATATATATATATATATATATATATATATATACCTTTATTTAACTATGCAAGTCAGTTTTTCAATGACAGCCTAGGAACAGTGGGTTAACTACCTTGTTCATGGGCAGAACAACAGATTTTTACCTCAGCTCGGGGATTCAATCCAGAAAACTTTCGGTTACTTGTCCAACGCTCTAATCACTTGGCTACCCTGCCACCCCGTTTAACTTGGGTCAAACGTTTCAGGTAGCCTTCCACAAGCTTCCCACAATAAGTTGGGTGAATTTTGGCCCATTCCTCCTGACAGAGCTGGAGTAACTGAGTCAGGTTTGTTGGCCTCCTTGCTCGCACAAACTTTTTCAGTTCTGTCTACAAATTTTCTATAGGATTGAGATCAGGGCTTTGTGATGGCCACTCCAATACCTTGACTATGTTGTCCTTAAGTCATTTTGCCACAACTTTGGAAGTATGCTTGGGGTCATTGTCCATTTGGAAGACCCATTTGCAACCAAGCTTTAACTTCCTGTCTGATGTCTTGAGATGATGCTTCAATATATACACATAGTTTTCCTCCCTCATGATGTCGTCTATTTTGTGAAGTGCACCAGTCCCTCCTGCAGCAAAGCACCCCTACAACATGATGCTGCCACCCCGTGCTTCACAGTTGGGATGGTGTTCTTAGGCTTGCAAGCGTCCCCCTTTTTCCTCCAAACATAACAATGGTCATTATGGCCAAACAGTTCTATTTTTGTATCATCAGACCAGAGGACATTTCTCCAAAAAGTACAATCTTTGTCCCCATGTGCAGTTACAAACCATAGTCTGGCTTTTTTATGGCAGTTTGGAGCAGTGGCTTCTTCCTTGCTGAGCGGCCTTCCTGGTTATGTCAATATAGGACTCGTTTTACTGTGGATATACTTTTGTACCTGTGTCCTCCAGCATCTTCACAATGTCCTTTGCTGTTGTTCTGGGATTGATTTGCACTTTTTGCACCAAAGTACGTTCATCTCTAGGAGACAGAAAGTGTCTCCTTCCTGAGTGGTATGACGGCTGCGTGGTCCCATGGTGTTTATCCTGTTTGGGATAGGGGGCAGCATTTTCACGTTCGGATGAAAAGCGTGCCCAGAGTAAATGTCCTGCTACTCAGGCCCAGAAGCTAATATATGCATATTATTAGTAGATATGGATAGAAAACACTCTGAAGGTTCTAAAACTGTTTGATCGATGTCTGTGAGTATAACAGAACTCACATGGCAGGCGAAAACCTGAGAAAAATCTAACCAGGAAGTGGGAAACCTGAGGTGTGTAGTTTTTCAACTCATTGCCTTTCTAATATACAGTGTAATTGGGGTCATATTGCACTTCCTAAGGCTTCCACTAGTCTTTAAAACCTTGTTTCAGGCTTCTACTGTGAAGTGGGAGAGAATAAGAGCTGTTTCCATCAGGTGTCTGGCAGAAGGCCATGAGCTGGTCACGCGCGTGACCGTGAGAGCATTGCATTTCTAAAGACAAAAGAATTGTCCGGGTTGAAACATTACTGAAGATTTATGTTAAAAACATCCTAAAGATTGATTTTATACATCGTATGAATTTTTCCTACGAACTGTAATATAAAACTTTTTTGACTTTTCGTCTGAACTTTCTCCTGGACTTGCCCGCGCCTCGTGAGTTTGAATTTGTGAACTAAACACGCTAACAAAAAGGAGGACATAAATTATGGACTTTATCGAAACAAACATTTATTGTGAAACTTGGATTCCTGGGAGTGCATTCTGATGAAGATCATCAAAGGTAAGTGAGTATTTATAACGCTATTTCTGACTTTTACTGACTCCACAACATGGCGTGTATCTGTATGGCTTGTTTTTGTGTATGAGTGCTGTACTCAGATTATTGCATGGTGTGCTTTTTCTGTAAAGCTTTTTTAAAATCTGACACCGCGGTTGAATTAAGGAGAAGTATATCTTTAATTCTGTGCATAACACTTGCATAACACTTTAATTCTGTGCATAACACTTGTATCTTTTATCAAAGTTTATGATGAGTATTTCTGTAAATTGATGTGGCTCTCTGCAAATTCGGCGGATGTTTTCGAGGCACATTACTGAACATAACGCGCCAATGTAAACAGATTTATGGATATAAATATGAACTTTATCGAACAAAACATACATGTATTGTGTAACATGAAGTCCTATGAGTGCCATCTGATGAAGATCATCAAAGGTTAGTGATTAATTTCATCTCTATTTCTGCTTTTTGTGACTTTTCTCTTTGGTTGGAAAATGGCTGTATGTTTTTTTGTGACTAGGCTCTTACCTAACAATCATATGGTGTGCTTTCGCTGTAAAGCCGTTTTGAAATCGGACACGATGGGTAGATCAACAAGAAGTTAAGCTTTAATTTGGTGTATTGCACTTGTGAATGTATGAAAGTTAAATATTTAAAAAAAATATATAGAATTTCACTCTCAGTGGATGTTGTCGAGGGGTTCCGCTAGACTTAAGAAGATTTATACTTGCATACTATTGTTTGTACAGATGAACGTGGTACCAGACTTGTGGAGGTCTACAATTCTTTTTCTGAGGTCTTGGCTGATTTCTTTTGATTTTCCCATGACGTCAAGCAAAGAAACACTGAGTTTGAATTTAGGCCTTGAAATACATCCACAGCTACACCTCCAATTGGCTCAAATGATGTCAATTTGCATATCAGAAGCTTCTAAAGCCATGACATAATTTTCTGGAATTTTCCAAGCTGTTTAAAAGCACAGTCAACTTAGTGTATGTAAACTTCTGACCCACTGGAATTGTGATACAGTGAATTTATCAGTGAAATGATGTCTAAAAAATTGTTGGAAAAATTACTTGTATCATGCACAAAGTAGATGTTCTAAACGACTTGCCAAAACTATAGTTTGTTAACAAAATATTTGTGGAGTGGTTGAAAAATGAGTTTTAATGACTACAACCTAAGTGTATGTAAACTTCCGACTTCAACTGTACACACACACACACACACACACACACACATACATACATACATACATAGTGGGGAGAACAAGTACTTGATAACCTGCAAAATCGGCAGTGTTTCCTACTTACAAAACATGTAGAGGTCTGTAATTTTTATCATAGCGACACTTCAACTGTGAGAGACGGAAACTAAAACAAAAATCCAGAAAATCACATTGTATCATTTTTAAGTAATTCATTTGCATTTTATTGCAGTAGCTAATGGGGATCCTAATAAACTAATAATAATAAACTACTACATACTAATACTGTAAATAATCATGCCACCACAGACAGCTTTCCTTTTTCATCCCAATATATTCAGTTCACTCACTCAACATTTTACAGAGTGGCATTCCGAGTTCTGTAACACCCCATGCTGCAGCTGAAGGGCGTCTTACTGGTGGTAGGGACATGACAACACTGTCACCAACAGGCATTTGTTTATGCAACACCAGAGAAATACGGGAACAAGATATTATTATGAGTGACGCAAAACCTTTAAACTGAAAACACATGAAAATGGAAAAGTGTTATTTGAGATGTATTACACTGGGACTTGGAACCTGAAATGTGGGCCTATAGTGTATACCAGGGTTTCCCAAACTTGGTCCTGAGGCCGGAAGGGGGGGCAGAACCGAGTTTGGGATAACTTGGTGTATACAGGTCCATATTTCTGTTCCACAACTCTACTGACCTCTACTATGCATCTAGACGCCTATATGAGCATTCAACAATGTGTGGTAGGCCTACCCAAGACGGTCATTCCTGCGAACAACACATGCATGATGATTTTCATAGATGTTCTGGGCCTGTGGGTTATTTCTCAATACTTCCAGCTGCACAGAATCACAAACAATAAAATACATTCCCTGCCTGTGATATCGCCCTGATAAAATACCATAACAAACGGTTTTTATCTGGAAACGACTGAATTGCAAATAGTTAGTTAGTTAAAGTTAGTTATTGGATAGTTCAGCAACCAGCACAGTCCCACAGATAGACTATTGATTACAAGTAGACAGGATCATAGCAGCCTCTTCCCAGACTTGCAATGGCATGTTAGCCTACTGTATATAGAGAGCAATTATTTAGACTAGTTTAGACTAAGTACTACACTTCATGTACACTATGGTAGACTCAGGGGATGACTTTTTCTTGAGCAATTGACAGATTCATGCATAATTTATTTTATTTAACCTTTATTTAACTAGGCAAGAACCAATTCTTATTTGCAATGATGGCCAACCCTGGAAAACCTTAACAACGCAGAGCCAATTATGCTCCCAATCACAGCCGGTTGTGATACACCCTGGAATCGAACCAGGGTCTGTAGTGACGCCTCTAGCGCTCATATGCAGTGCCTTAGACCGCTGCGCCATCTGGGAGATACGTATTTGCAGATGTTCTCTGTATGACCCCTTTTCTGTTAATGTGCCTTTTAAATATGAAGCAACATGGTTACTTAATCAATCCTCTTCGTTCCTGGACGAACGTTGCCAGTCTTTTCTGCCTCCGGACATAACAAGTGGGTGTTTTTGAGTTCCGCAGTCAGACATCTGCACCAGGTCATGGTTGGTCATCCTCCTCTTAGCTGCCTTGCGGATAAAGCAACATGCATTGTTTACATTTTAGAGTGAATGTGTAACCAACACAAAAGTTCAAACTTAAATTTGAGATGAGCCATGGATAACATAGAACTACCCTTTTAATGTCAAAGGGCAACAATGAACTAAACCTTGTTAGAGAAAAAAAGAGAGTGAAAGTGTGAAGTGAGACATTTAGTGGGGAGAAAAGCAAGGAGGTCCGGGATTTTTGGAAGGCCAGAGAAACACCGCTTGACAATCCCAAACTAATCCAACAGATTAGTGAAGCAATTCATATTCATAATCTTCCTCAAAAACCTTCAGGACATCTGAAGCTTTTAATACCCATTCAAATGGTTCAGCACCAACGCTCGCCTGGGGGCCTCCGGAGGGAGGGTGTCCCATATCTTAGTACTGAGAGACAGATATGGTTCATTCTTTTGTCTCAGCAGACAGTGCTCCTGAAGTCAACATCTTGCATATGCTGAGAATGCTTAAAGTGCACGAGGAGAATGCACACACACAGCAGTCAACGGCATCTCCCTAGGGCCTTTTCCTAGAGGGCTAACTGAGGTTGGGTGGCGGAAGGAGGTGGGTGGGTTTGGAAGAAGAGAAGGGGGTGAGATGGGGGGTAAGGAGTCTACATGGGGATGGCGATGCCTTTGATTTCCGCCTACACTGCAGACCAACACTGGTTTTATGTCAGGAAGTCTAATTAGCGCTAATACAAACAACATGTTCAGTGTCTGACATTCAGTCAAGACATTGGAGGTACAGCACAGTGCATTGGGGCACTATAGAAAGGAAGGTCTGACTCAACTCACCAACAGAGCGGAGCGGAATCTGTGTGGACAAGGCAGTTGCACAGATTGCTCAACAGGAGGAACATTCTTTTGTGTTGAGTTGCATAAACAATAAGTAGAGAGAGGGCATTCCATTATAAGGAAACAATCTCCACAAACTACAGCTAGTTAAGCACATCCAGATACTATGCTGCTATGTCTGGAAAAATACTCTTCTGGGACTTCAAATCATGTTTACAAACTATTTTAGCCTCTTTATATGTATATACTGTATTCTAGCCATGACTCATCCTATATAACTACTAAGATAGACAGCTTTTAAATTCATATACTGTCCACACACACCATTCACATACATATATACACTGCTTAAAAAAATAAAGGGAACACTAAAATAACACATCCTAGATCTGAATGAATGAAATATTCTTATTAAATACTTTTTTCTTTACAATGTTGAATGTGCTGACAACAAAATCACACAAAAAGTATCAATGGAAATCAAATTTATCAACACATGGAGGTCTGGATTTGGAATCACACTCAAAATTAAAGTGGAAAACCACACTACAGGCTGATCCAACTTTGATGTAATGTCCTTAAAACAAGTCAAAATGAGGCTCAGTAGTGTGTGTGGCCTCCACGTGCCTATATGACCTCCCTACAACGCCTGGTCATGCTCCTGATGAGGTGGCGGATGGTCTCCTGAGGGATCTCCTCCCAGACCTGGACTAAAGCATCCGCCAACTCCTGGACAGTCTGTGGTGGATGGAGCGAGACATGATGTCCCAGATGTGCTCAATTGGATTCAGGTCTGGGGAACGGGCGGGCCAGTCCATAGCATCAATGCATCAATGCCTTCCTCTTGCAGGAACAGCTGACACATCCCAGCCACATGAGGTCTAGCATTGTCTTGCATTAGGAGGAACCCAGGGCCAACCGCACCAGCATATGGTCTCACAAGGGGTCTGAGGATCTCATCTCGGTACCTAACGGCTACCTCTGGCGAGCACATGGAGGGCTGTGCGGCCCCCCAAAGAAATGCCACCCCACACCATGACTGTCCCACCGCCAAACCGGTCATGCTGGAGGATGTTGTAGGCAGCAGAACGTTCTCCACTGCGTCTCCAGACTCTGTCACGTGCTCAGTGTGAACCTGCTTTCATCTGTGAAGAGCACAGGGCGCCAGTGGCGAATTTGCCAATCTTGGTGTTCTCGCAAATGCCAAACGTCCTGCACGGTGTTGGGCTGTAAGCACAACCCCCATCTGTGGACGTCGGGCCCTCATACCACCCTCATGGAGTATGTTTCTGACCGTTGAGCAGACACATGCACATTTGTGGCCTGCTGGAGGTCATTTTGCAGGGCTCTGGCAGTGCTCCTCCTGCACCTCTTTGCACAAAGGTGGAGGTAGCGGTCCTGCTGCTGGGTTATTGCCCTCCTACGGCCTCCTCCATGTCTCCTGATGTACTAGCCTGTCTCCTGGTAGACCCTCCATGCTCTGGACACTACGCTGACAGACACAGCAAACCTTCTTGCCACAGCTCGCATTGATGTGCCATCCTGGATGAGCTGCACTACCTGAGCAACTTGTGTGGGTTGTAGACTCCGTCTCATGCTACCTCTAGAGTGAAAGCACCGCCAGCATTCAAAAGTGACCAAAACATCAGCCAGGAAGCATAGGAACTGAGAAGTGGTCTGTGGTCACCACCTGCAGAACCACTCCTTTATTGGGGGTGTCTTGCTAAATGCCTATAATTTCCACCTGTTGTTTATTCCATTTGCACAACAGCATGTGAAATTTAATAATAATATATAATATATCCCATTTAGCAGACGCTTTTGTCCAAAGCGACTTACAAGTCGGCTGGGGCCACTACTTTTGCATATGGGTGGCCCCAGTGGGAAACGAACCCACGACGCTTGGCGTTGCAAGCGCCATGCTCTACCGACTGAGCCACACAGGACCCATTGTCAATCAGTGTTGCTTCCTAAGTGGACAGTTTGATTTCACAGAAGTGTGATTGACTTGGAGTTACATTGTGTTGTTTAAGTGTTCCCTTTATTTTTTTGAGCAGTGTATTTATATTCTGGACTCTAGTCCGAAAGCTAATTTCTTGCTATTCTATCCATTTTTGCTATGGGGTTTATACTGTGCATTTATATGCTGGAGTCTTGACACCGCTAATATATCTACTGCTGTACATATCATTCTAAGTATATCTAGTGTAAATTCATCCAGTGTATAAACTGTACATATAGATTGCATTTGGATTACTGTTACAGTGCTATTTGGGTTGTTCATTGGATTCGTTCCAACATTTCTCCATTTCTTGTGCATTTTTATCGGGGGGGTTATTATTTGTGTACTTGTTTGACATTATACTGCATTGTTAGGAGCTAGTAGCATAAGCATTTCGCTGCACCTGCTATAACATCTGCTAATCTGTGTACGCGACCAATAAACGTTGATTTAGATTAACAGAGCTACCTCATAGCGATCCAGACAGACCACACAGGACTACACAGAGGGAGCTCCACCTAGAAATGCCTGCTTGACAATTCACTTCCTGGAAAGAGTAGAACATACACAGATCTAATGGCTTTTGATGTTTATTATTTAAAACGTATTGTACTTAGTGTATACTTCATTTATACACTGTATATTTAAGGTATATACACCAACACATTGCACTGCAAGTATAGACGGCACATGTATAATCTTGCATTTGCCGAAATTAGTGACACATAGCAATAGTGTTGGGAGTAAAAACAAAAGCCCTGCACAAACTGAGAGAGAGACAAGTCGGTCAAAGAGTCACAGCATGGAGGGATGACTCATTTGAAAGTGATTCATTTGGTTTTGCGGTCTGAGCGATAGGACCCAGAGCCGGAAAACATCCATGAATTTGCTAGCTAAGGAGTTCGGCAAGCCCAGGCAGAGGCACAAAGACGTAAATGCTGCCTTGTTGTCAGCCAGCAGCCAGCATGAGACACAAAGCCAAATACCTTGATTACGTCAATTACTGTGGCTCTGACAGCACCCCAGGGACCGTTCTAACCGCCATTCATAACAAAGCCTGCCACAGAACAACTTCCCTGGCTCAGGTTAACTTCAGGACAGGTAACACACACACACACACACACACACAATAGCAAACAGACAAACACACCAACACACCAAATAACAAAAAGACAAAAAAAGCACACACCTCCCAAAAATATTACTTCTACACTTCTTGAGTATATTTTTCCAGAACACTACTGTTTGACTAGAAGACTTGTGGTGACTTCAGGTCAATCCCTGCCTCATGCCTCCTACAATTCTTGTCTGGCAGTTTAACTACTTAGCATTTTTCCCCTTTACCTTTGAGATTGAAAGATAAAAGCCAGAATATTCACAGCTGACAGGTTATTTTATGTTCGTCAAGTGTGGACAAGTGTGTGTATGTGCGTGGGCGGTGAGGCTGGGGTTGCAGGGTTCAAAACAATGCCAAACCAAAGCCTTGACACAAAAGCATAACCCTCAATCACCCACATGGTGTAGAAAAACCCAAACAGTCAAACAATAACAGAGCTTTGTTTACTGCCAGTTTGAGCCACTGATGTGTGACTTCTGGACAGTGAGTGGAGGAGGAGCAGAGACAAGAATTTCTGAGTGGCTGCCAGTTCCGCCCAGGAAAAAGTATCTGACGAGGATAAGCTGGAAAAGGAATTAACAGTGCCAGAATTCTTGTGTTGATGATGAGTTTATAGCCAGTTGCTTTTGAAGAACTAACTGTGTGACTGGATATTGCAGTAAAGAGCTGATCTCTCTGTTGAGTCTAGACTCAGCTTGGTTGCATGGGCTGTTTACATCGGAAGTGGACCTCTGTGCGCTAAGCTGCTTGTCGTGTGGCTAAACAGGAGAAATCCTTTGAGTTGGGCCACCGGAGTGTGAGAGACAGTCTCCTGATCTGTTGATGGACAGGTGGAGTAAACAGAGTGAATGGGGTGCGAGATATGAGTCATCACATTTTGAACTCCCTTCTCTCTCCCTTTCTTTCTCTGCACCCCTCTCTCTCCCTGTGCGTCTCTCTCTCCCTCTCTCTCTCTCTCTCTCTCTCTGCGTGCCTAACTTGGTCTGCTACTCATCCGCTCCTCTAAAGTCCCCCGTCATCACCACAGGCATACTTCAGCACTTACCTTTCACCCAACACTGTCAGTCACGTGCCTGAAATAACAGCCTGTTTCACTGTCCCATTCACCACACAGCCGGTGCTTCAATGCCCCCCCCCCCCCCCCTCCTTCTCTGTCACATAGAAACACGCTTGTACAATGTACACATATACTGTACATATTTTGAATCTGATTGCAATTTTATTGCCGTTGGCTTTGTGGAGGGAAATGTGCAGACTGAAAGGTACAAGGGAATGGTCGATTGTTATCTAGCTGTATTCTACAGCCAGTTCTCTCCACTGCCCAGACCCAGGGCCATCTGGGGAGAAGATGTGGTATGCAGCTCTCATGATTAAAGATAAATATGTCCCATTACATTACATCTAATATACAGTACACAGTACAGCGCAGGAGACAGTGAGTCATCTCAATGGGGTCAGCATCTGTGATATGGGAACATATCAATAGAAAATATATGTCATATGTCAGTTGTGCAGAGGTGAGGACGGAGTCAAGCGCAGGACACAGAACTGAGTAAAATAACGTACTTTACTCGGAAAAATAAATCTGCCAAAATAATCCACGCAGGGATAACAACCCTAACACAAAAGACTAACACAAACCAGGAACAATCACGCACAAAACATAATGGGAACCAGAGGGTCAAATAGGGAAATAATAATAACTTAATGGGAACCAGGTGTGTACACTCAAGACATAACAAATGGAAAAAGAAACATGGATCGGTGGCAGCGAGAAAGCCGGTGACGACGACCGCCGAGCGCTGCCCGAACAAGGAGAGGCACCAACTTCGGCGGAAGTCATGACAATATAACATGTCAACAGACATTTCCCTGGTATTAGTCATATTGCCACAACACATTACATCTTGTCTGTCATACATACACATTGGAGACCTCTTGTTCATATTGCTCCTCCTCTGTCTTGGTGGAATGTTGTCACTGTCACCCTCAATAGGACTAGAAATGACATTATGTATCCTCTCAGGACATTACAACTGTCAATTCCAGGACAAAATTATACAATAGGACGGCTTAGCTTAATTGCCATTACATCAATTGTTTTCTGTTGAGAATTGCAGCCAGGCTATCTTTAGACGGATGCTAATGAGGATCAATTTGAACGTCTAGGGAGTCAGGCAGTACTTGCACTCATTTACTACCAAATATTTTTGATATTTTTCTTTACAAAACGGTAATCAATTTTCTGTTGCTAATTGTTTCTGATCCAGTAAATCACTTTAGAACATTACTGTAAAAATAAACTATCTGTAATTAAATAGGACAATGTCGGTCAGAGCTAATGACTTACTACTGTACAAATATACGATAGAGCCTTACATGCAATAATAAGCCTGGTAAGTACAGAAAGTAAACTGACAACACAGAGAACAGGAGTCAGTTTGTGTGTGATTTGACTCTGCAGACGAGAACTTAAACAAATCATCTTGAGCCTGTTTGAAGGCCAACCAGGGATTCATACAGATTAACGGAACAGGAATCTTGCACAGAGCAATTTATAGACCAACATACCGGTAAAATATTACGACCCACATTCTTTCCATTATTAAAAACAGTTTCTACTTATGTCACACAGTTTCTATGGCACCACGAGATATATATATAAAATCTAATGCACATTTCAAGTGAAAGTCCCTTATCAGAGAGAAGATGATCATTCTTTTTGGCTCTAACCATGTAATGCAGTATGCCATATCTTCCTACAACACATGCACAATAGTTCTTACCAATGTAAGTAATCCCCTATCAAGAATGTAAAATATTGGATTCACGCAAGCAACCAGAATCAATATGTACCCAAACACACCTCCACAGTTGTTAACACAAAGACACATGATGCATGTAGGAAATCGAGATTAAACTGCATATTAAGACTTGGCGAGCATCCCAAATGACACCCTAGAGTGAAGTGCAATATTAAGTAGTGCGCTAGGAAGGGAATAGAATGTGCATTTGGAATGGACAGATGGGCTTCTTGTTTCCTTGGCCACACAGACCTTCACCCAGAGTTAGAACAATAGAATGGACATGAACCGTCTTATGATGGGATAAAGGTCAGCCTTCTTGGTCAGAGCTGGTCAACCATGGTTTACCAGTGCTGTGATAAGATCATGTAAAACACCATTCTAATATCCAACTCTTTGCAACAATGGGACCAGGGACCAGCTAAGCTTGTTAGCAACGGCGCTGGTCCGATTTGTGACGACGTTGTCTTACCTGTATTTTTTCGACCAAGTCTGCAGACAGGAAGAGAAATGAATGTCCCTGTGAGAACCAAGCAGCGCAGGATAGGCCAGCTAACAATATGCTCAGGTCCTTATTTCCATCAGCGCTCAACGAGGACATGTAGGCCAGCCAGAGCACAACACAATACCTGGCTGCAGAAGGATGACATCATTTCTCCTCAAATTATTCATTGTCTTCTCTTTAGCAGTAAACTTCAAACACACACACTTTTTTTGTGAGGGTTAAAACAAAGCCTTTGTAAGCAGATAAGGGATCATTTTAACATGAAATATAAACCCTTTCTTATGTCAGTTTCATGCAAGAAAAGAGAACTCAGATCATTGGTTTTTGCTGACTTCAATATCAAAGGCAAATCTGACCAGCTTTTGTTAGAGGCTTGTATAACTTTTGCCCAATATAAAAAGATGATCATTCATACAAGTACATTAGGTTACCCTGGGTATCGTATCATTACACACAACGTAAAGGGGCAGGTTCAATCCCCTCAATTGTTATACCGCAGGTGGCAATACTCGGTTTCTTTGTCTGTGAAAAACAGCCTCAGCTCCTGGACAGTGAACAACTATACCAAAAAGACAACAGTACGAAATGCTGTGATTAGACCATGTCTAGATCTTGTACGCCACCTCCTGGTCAAATACAATATGACACCCAGATATCTCCACACTTGGAACACCTGCTCTTTTCATGACAAACTGACCAGGTGAAAGCTATGATCCCTTATTGATGTCACTTGTTAAATCCACTTCAAATCAGTGTAGATGAAGGGGAGGAGACAGGTTAAAGAAGGATTTTTAAGCCTTGAGGCAATTTGACACATTTTGTGTGTGCCATTCAGAAGGTGAATGGACAAAACAAAAAGATTTAAAGTGCCTTTGAATGGGGTATGGTAGCACCGGTTTGAGTGTGTCAAGAACTGCAATGATGCTGGATTGTTCATACTCAACAGTTTCCCGTGTGTATCAAGAACAGTCCACCACCCAAAGGACATCCAGCCAAATTGACAACTGTGGGAAGCATTGGAGTCAACATGGGTCAGCATCCCTGTGGAATGCTTTCGACACCAGTCTATGTCCCGATGAATTGAGGCTGTTCTGGGGGCGCAACTCAATATTAGGAAGGCGTTCTTAATGTTTTGTTCACTCAGTGTATAAGACAATGAACCACAACAAAAGATAAGACAGTAATGGTTGAAGTTCTACACAGTAATGACCTTGACTGATGTGATGAGGGTCATCAGTCGTCCATCCTTTACCAGACTGTTTTGTGTTGGCAGTCCAGGTGTAAACGCCTTACCCACACAACAGTTTGTTTTGAGAGTGTTACTGGTAGCTTTGAGACCTAACATGAAAATAAACACACACACAGATTCATGTAGCTCACTTTCTAATCATAACAACTAGGGATTATGTCCTGGCATTTTTAGTAACCATGAGCAATGTGGATCACATGTTTTATGAATTATTTGGGTGTCTGTGTAGATGTGAACACACACATACACTCTATCTCATACAAATATATAAAACATGTTCAAATAATACAATTTGTCCCTGTTTAGTTTATTTCATGATGCCTCCCTCCTCGGCAAATACCTGTTCCCAATAGCTTAAGAAACATTTATATACAGGAAATGGTCAATAAAAAGATATAGTGAACATAACTTTAAATTGAAAAACTAGGTATATACTCACTGCAGCAAATGAACCCACAATTTCACCTATCATGTCTCGTACATCAGAATGTGTATTTCAAAGTACCAGAATCAAACTGTTTGTTACATGTGATCAGTAAAACCAGATGATTGTGCAAAACATTTGAAGGACTGTAGCTAAGACAGGTCTGCTCAAATGAAAGAGCAAGACAACTTTTTAAAGTAAGATAATTTCTCTTAACTTTTTTTCATGGATACTTACAGCTACTGGGATTTATTATATTCATTGGGGAAAGCAGTGACAGATTTCATTAAGATTTCATTTGCAGCATATTGACATCACCATTGACCAGACAATCAGCCTCCTGGGATTCATTAGCATAATAAACAATCCTCCCCAAAAAACACAAAGTCACATAATTCTCACTGACTGTCCATTAAAATGAGGCGCAAGTGAACAACTTCTCCCACCTCAACATAGCAAAGAAAAACAAGTCAAGTAAATTTAACAGCTAGCAATAAAATTCTAAGGCAACATGTGAACAAAAAACCAACATTTAGGAGAGGGATAGGTCTCTCCTTGTATACAGTGTTTTCGGGAAGTATTCAGACGCTTTTACTTTTCACACATTTTGTTATGTTACCACCTTATTCTAAAATTTGATTCCATCTACACACAATACCCCATAATAACATTTTAAAAAAAGGTATTCAGACCCTTTGCTATGAGACTCGAACTCAAGCTCAGGTGCATCCTGTTTCCATTGATCATCCTTGAAATGTTTCTACAACTTGGAGCACCTGTGAGGAAGGATAACAAAAAATGTCTGCAGCATTGAAGGTCCCCAAGAACACAGTGGCCTCCATCATTCTTAAATGGAAGAAGTCTGGAACCACAAAGAATCTTCCTAGAGCTGGCCGCCTGGCAAAACAGAGCAATCGGGGGAGAATGGCCTTGGTCAGGTAGGTGACTCTTGAACCCGTTGGTCACTCGGAAGGACCTCTAGGGTTCCTCTGTGGAGATGGGAGAACCTTCCAGAAGGACAACCATCTCTGCAGCACTCCACCAATCAGGCCTTTATGGTAGAGTAGCAAGACGGAAGCCACTCCTCAGTAAAAAAAGCACATGACAGCCTGCTTGGGGTTTGCCAAAAGTCACCTAAATATTATCAGACCATGAGAAACAAGATTATCTGGTCTGATGAAACCAAGATTGAACTCTTTGGCCAGAATGCCAAGCGTCACGTCTGAAGGAAACCTGGCACCATCCCTACGGTGAAACATGGTGGAGGCAACATCATGCTGTGGGGAGACTAGTCAGGATCGAGGGAAAGATGAACAGAGTAAAGTACAGAGAGATCCTTGATGAAAACCTGCCCAAGAGCACTCAGGACCTCAGACTGGGGGAAAGGTTCAACTTCCAACAGGACTACGACCCTAAGCACACTGCTAAGACAATGCAGGAGTGGCTTTGGCACAAGTCTGTGAATGTGCTTGAGTGGCCCAGCCAGAGCCCGGACATGAACCCGATCAAACATCTCTGGAGAGACCTGAAAATAGCTGTACAGCAATGCTCCCCAATAATGGGAGAAATTCCCCAAATACAGGTGTGCTAAGCTTGTAGCTTCATACCCAAGAAGACGAGGCTGAAATCTCTGCCAAAGGTGCTTCAACAAAGTACTGAGTAAAGGGTCTGAATATTTATGTAAATGTGATATTTCAGCTTTTGATTTGTAATAACAAAAATGTCTAAACACCTGTTTTTGCTTTGTCATTATGGGACATTGTGTGTAGATTGATGAAGGAAATGTTTTTATTGAATCAATTTTAGAACAAGGCTGTAACGTAACAAAATGTGGAAAAAGTCAAGGGGTCTGAATACTTTCCGAATGCTCTGTACCTCAGTATATTCCCATACCAGATAAGATTATAATCCCTAACACAAAAACGGTGTCTTACTTAAACAAAGTAAAATTATAGAATAATAAAAGACAAAGAAACACAAAATACTGAAGTCTTGATAAACATGTTGCACTTTCAACCTCGTACAAAGTTTATTTTACTTAAGCAGGTTGAAAAAATAAAGTCTCATATTTTGCTTGTGTCAAGACATTCTTTTTTTAAACCAGACACATCATAGATATGCAAGGCATGTCTAAAATACATCCACCGTTAAAATGAATGCAACTTACATTAAATCGTTTCAGATAGGTTGTCAGGTTGTAGTGGATTTCTTCTGTGAGGGGTTATGCTGCCATAAAAACTAGGCGCGAGAACGGAGACGTCTACATTATATAGATACAAGAGTGGCTATTTCTGCCTAAGAGGGTAAAAAAACACACTTAGAACTTAGTGATCACAGTCAAATAAATTCAGTTCGTAATTCATTAAAAACGCCAAATTCTGAACGTAACTCACACGTCCATCTTTGTTTTTCACATTCTCAAGGACACATGGCCACTAGCCAGTAAGGAAGACAGCTCAGGGTCGGACTAACCAACGGGAGGACTGGACTGTGGGAGGAGGACACGCACACGGACTAGGCAGCCCAGGGGAGGGTCCGAGGGGCCCTGAGAGCAATAGAGACAAAACATATTTCACACCCCTCACTGGCCTCCCCTCCCATCAGGCTGTGGAACACAAGGCAATAGGAGGTTACTGTACAGGACTCACACCTCAAGAAGCATCCTTTCTGACCCAAAGGATGGCTGACCATTGAGGGCTAGAAGCCCACTCCTCTGCCCTCTGTGTTCACTGTACCTTGGGCAATCACAACCTCATGACTACAGCTCTTTATGGACAGAGAGGGTAGATAGATGCTGATTGTTTTGGTCTGCAATCAAAGAATATACTGTAAAGATGTGCATACATATGGACACAGACTTTCCATAACAGCCTGCTTGAGTGCACCTTATTGTCCATTCCATGTTATCTGCAGTGTGTCTATGACGCAACATGCAGGTATACAGTAAAACACAGGTCTCTTTACAGTACAAGGTAAAACAAGATCCACTGGAACCTACAGGGCCCAGGTGCTGGTGGGCGGGGCACCTAGGTTGAGATCATAGCTAACATAGGGCAGAGGGAGGAGGAGAGAGATAGTGGCAAATGCTTTGCAGGTAGGGTTTGGGTTTCAGTCTAGACTACAGCTGACCCAGGACAGTAGAGGTTTGGGTTTCAGTCCAGACTACAGGTGACCCGGGACAGTAGAGGTTAGGGTTTCAAACCAGACTACAAGTGACCCAGAACAGTAGAGGTTTGGGTTTCAGACCAGACTACAGGTGACCCAGATCAGTAGAGGAGAGGAAGAGGAGGAGAACAGGGGATATGACATGGGGAGAGTTTGTTTGTGTCTCTGCAGCATGAGCCAGGTAGGGGCCAGCTTGTGGATCATCATGAGGTGCCCTGTCTCTTCGGTTGTTGGGCGCGGATCAGTTCCAGCTGCTTCTTGCACTTCTGGTAGTAGGTGGACAGAGACTTATTCTCCTCCTGCAGCTTCTTGTGCTCCTGGACCAGGCGGGACGTGTTCTGCTGGTCCTTCTCATCTTGGTCCAGTTCAGCGATCAACTCCTTCCTGGAGATATAGATTGGTATCATTTTACACAAACTCAGCAAAAAAAGAAACGTCCCTTTTTCAGGACCCTGTCTTTCAAAGAAAATTTGTAAAAATCCAAATAACTTCACTGATCTTCATTGTAAAGGGTTTAAACACTGTTTCCCATGCTTGTTCAATGAACCATAAACAATTCATGAACGTGCACCTGTGGAATGGTCGTTAAGACACTAACAGCTTATAGACGGTAGGCAATTAAGGTCACAGTTATGAAAACGTAGGACACAAAAGAGGCCTTTCTACTGACTCTGAAAAACACCAAAAGAAAGATGCCCATGGTACCTGCTCATCTGCGTGAACTTGCCTTAGGCATGCTGCAAGGAGGCATGAGGACTGCAGATGTGGCCAGGGCAATACATTGCAATGTCCATACTGTGAGATGCCTAAGACAGTGCTACAGGGAGACAGGACGGACAGCTGATCGTCCTCGCAGTGGCAGACCACGTGTAACAACACCTGCACAGGATTGGTACAGCTGAACATCACATCTGCGGGACAGGTACAAGATGGCAACAACAACTGCCCGAGTTACACCAGGAACACACAATCCCCCCAGTAGTGCTCAGACTGTCCGCAATAGGCTGAGAGAGGCTGGACTGAGGGCATGTAGGCCTGTTGTAAGGCAGGTCCTCACCATACATCACCGGCAACAATGTCGCCTATGGGCACAAACCCACCGTCGCTGGACCAGACAAGACTGATAAAAAGTGCCCTTCACAGACGAGTGGCGGTTTTGTCTCACGGGGTGGTGAAGGCCGGATTTGCGTTTATTGTCAAAGGAATGAGCGTTGCACCGAGGCCTGTACTCTGGAGTGGGATCAATTTGGAGGTGGAGGGCCCGTCATGGTCTGAGGCAGTGTGTCACAGCATCATCGGACTGAGCTAGTTGTCATTGCAGACAATCTCAATGCTGTGCGTAAAAGGGAAGACATCATCCTCCATCATGTGGTACACTTCCTGCAGGCTCATCCTGTCATGACCCTCCAGCGTGACAATGCCACCAGCCATACCTCTCGTTCTGTGAGTGATTTCCTGCAAGACAGGAATGTTAGTGTTCTGCCAATGCCAGCGAAGAGCCCAGATCTCAAATCCCATTGAGCACGTCTGGGACCTGTTGGGTCGGAGGGTGAGGGCTAGAGCCATTCCCCCCCAGGAATGTCCGGGAACTTGCAGGTGTCTTGGTGGAAGAGTGGGGTAACATCTCACAGCAAGAACTGGCAAATCTGGTGCAGTCCATGAGGAGATGCACTGCAGTTCTTAATGCAGCTGGTGGCCACACCAGATACTGACGGTTACTTTTGATTTTGACTTCCCCTTTGTCCAGGGACACATTATTCCATTTCTGTTAATCACATCTGTGGAACTTGTTCAGTTTATGTCTCAGTTGTTGAATCTTATGTTCATGCAAATATTTACACGTTAAGTTTGCTGAAAATAAACCCAGTTGACAGAGAGAGGACGTTTCTGTTTTTTACATGTGCCACAATGGTGCACTTTACAATACAGAAAACTTAATTGCAGTGCAGTTTACATAAGAAAATACAAACATGACTAAGATTAAAAAGAAAGGTGTCGGAGAAGAGAGAGAAAAGCATACAGAATGAGAACAAGAAAAAAAGGAAAGGGATATGCCATTAAAGCTGCAATATGTAACTTTTTGGGTGACCCGACCACATTCACATAGAAATGTGGTTAGAGCGTTGGGCCAGTAACCGAAAGGTTGCTGGATCGAATCCCCGAGCTGACAAGGTGAAAATCTGTCGTTCTGCCCTGTTCCCCAGTATCTGTTCTATGTGCCCCATTTCTATGCTTCGTGTTCTTTAAGTTTTGTTTTTGTGTCATCTACTTTTGCAAACCAGCTTCAAACAGCTGAAAATACAATATTTTTGATTTAATGAAAATATATTTTACAGCGGTTTAGAGGGAACAATGATACCCTATACCAGTGGTTCTCAACTGGTTTTGTCTGGGGACCCAAATTTGAAAGTCACAATTAAGTCACAACCCAATATTATGGACTGTTGATGATAACATTTTGTAATGTTGCATTGCACCTGCCTTCTTGGGCAGGTTTCACTTGCAAAATAGACTCAATTACGGTATTAAAGAAAGTCATTACACAGCCATATTAACTGAGAACACATGTATTATCAATTCAAGAGAATAAGCCATTTAATTAGGCGCCCAGTTCAGGAGTGGGGTGTAATACATGATCAGACTCAGTAACACATACCAGTTTTTAAAATTGTTGTTTCTTCTATCATTAGGAATTCTTTATTAATGACTCATGACAGGTGAGAGCAGGACACTCTCCCATTACGCTGCAGCAGAATGGCAGTGTCATTTCCAGGAAGTGCATGCTCAGTCCGCTATCAAATGACAGCTCCACCAGCTGATCCTATTCATTACTTGGCAACGTGACGCTTCCCATCTCCAGTCAATAGGGGTCCCGGGTCCAGTCATCTAGTCTCCTGTTCTCCTCCAGGAAGTAGTCGCAAAACCTTCCCTGCAGCTTGACAAGATGCTGTTTAACTATTTATTTTTCAGTGTCTCGCGGTGCCTTATGTTGATCAGATTCTGAATCTCGAAAATCAGCATTGGGAAACATGTCAATCCTCCCATTAGAAACATGATTTGCCCAAATGGTAAGCTTCATCTGGAAGCCATCCACTTTGTCCTTCTGTTAAAATCGATTATGACCTCTCCCTTGAGCGAATTCAGATGGTTAAAAATATCTGCCAGGTAGGCAACTTGCGAGAGCCATTCCTCACAATCGAAATGCTCGAAGCTCATAAAAGCGACCCAGCAGTTTACCCCTGGAAAGCCAGTGGCCCTCTGCATGATAAAGCACCTGCTGGTGCTCCTCAGGGTCCGCTTTACTACTCCAGAGTGCTGTCCCGTCATGGCAGCTGCCCCATCTGTGGTCACACCAACACACCCATCCCAGGCCAGTCCCACGGAGCCCAGGAACATTTCCATTGTGCTAAAGACAGCCTCTGGAGTGGTGGTGGTGGGCAAATCGACACTAAAAAGGAACTGCTTCTCGAAGTTATTATCCCAGACGTGTCTGACATAGACCATTAGAATTGCATGGTTAGCCATATCTGTGAATTCATCAAGCTGCAGTGCGTAATGGAAATTTGCACTGAAGTACTCTGATGTCTGGCACGTTATGTCCCCAGACATGTCCGGGATTCTCCTCCTCATAGTGTCATTGGATATGGGTATAGTTTTAAGTATGTTGAGGCTGACTCTCCGAAGAGTTCAGTGCATTTATCAATCGCAGCAGGGAGTATGAGATCCTCTGCACTGGTGTTTTTTTGTTGTTGCACTTAGCAATACGCTGGGTCACAAGGTATGATGCACAAAGTGCCTTTTCTTGTACCGTGCAGACGTTCTTCAATGAATCTTGTGAGGCCTCCAGATATTGACATTTCCTTGAAAAAAAAAGTCAGCTGTCTTGTCTTTGCGGCTTGGATGCTTGGTGCCCAGATGCCTTTTCATTTTGGGTTTCATGTTCTCATTAGCTAACAGCTCGTTGCGGTCTACACTCACCCTGCCTCTCTTCTATATAAAACTATATTTGATGAAGTTGGTATTTTCTCTTCTTGAAAGGGACCAGGTTGTCTGCCTTGTTGTTGACGTTGGTAGCAGCAGTAGATGAAGAGGAAGCTGCACGTTTAAAAAAAACTGGTCCATGATTTTACTCTGACAGCTCGACTACATGAGCTAAATGACATCCGACTATCCACATGTGCAATGCCTGCAGAACACCTCTGCGTAGTTAGCTGTCAATCAAGCTAGCTGTCAGAAGAAGATCTATATTATCTGATTGGACGTGTCACATTTAAAACAATGTTGCAGAATGATATTTTTATTGGATCAGTTTGTCAAATGAAATGTTTATTGGTCACATACACATTTTGAAGATGTAGCGAAATGTGTCATTTCATTGGATCAGTGTGTGTGTGTGTGTGTGTGTGTGTGTGGTGTGCGCGTGGGGGGAGAATTTATTGTATTGGTCAGTGAGTGAGTGGAGCATGAACCCCTCAGAGTCCAAATGTAGCTAGCCATTTCACCACTGCAGACACACTGCATGTGTTAGGTCAGCAAATAATGTTATTTTTATTTCATTTTATTATTCTTGCTCAAGTCCCACGACCCTTTAAAATCCTCCCGTGACATCCAGGAAATGGAGGTGCAATTTCTGCATGTCGCACCTTTAAGTAAAAATAAAAAATGTGATTAAGACAACTGTGAATTAATGTGAATTACTCTGTGCTTGAACAGATGAATAGCATCACATGCAATAAGCACAGCTGAGAGGCTGGTGGATGACAAAGCACCAAAGCATTCAATCGCTTCTGTGAGAAAACCGCTGATTCCACAAATGTGGTAATTCCTTGCTAAAGTCATGGTCTATGAATAGGAGATTAGCTCTTCATCCAAACACAGCCAGTTGTTCCACAACGCTCGACTTGCACAGCTTAGCAGGCCTGTTTGAATGTCATTGGTCATCTAAATTAGTAATTGCCTTTGGGTGGACCTCTGCCCTCAGCAGTCATATGCCCAAGTCTAAATACATGTTTCACATCTGATGGAGTTGCTTGTACTGTTAGTCACAAGACAGCCCACCCCCTTAAACGGGGAGACATTTTTGTCTGCTTGGATCGCACAGATGTGTATGGTCACATTCAGCAGGGCCTACAGTACAGACTAGAGTTAATTTCACTGAACTCTGGAGCGCTAACAGAATGAAAGAACAGAGCATTACCTCAGCCCTTTGGTGGTGGCTGAACGCTTGCCCTACAAGATGGAGAGGTACAGTAAATGTTGACTCTTTACCTTCTCTGGATCAGCAAGGCGATTTCTGTCTGCACTTTTAGGTACTCCTGGGCCATTTTACAGTGCTGCTCAAACACAGCCATGGACTCTTTGGAGTTTGGGCAAGGAGCGAGGGGCTGAAAATAAACCATGCGATTAATTGATTTGGAAGCATATATCCAGTTAGATGATATAAATACATTTAGAGTTTATCAGATTCATCTGAGCTTTTAAAAATATACAAAATATATCACCGCCGTTGCCAGTGGATATTTATACAGACATTCCTCTTTTTAGATAACCTCTGAGAAAATTATGCTATCCTGCCCTAATTGAATTAGTCAATTTGCAGTGTCGTTGAAATCATCTTTGAGTGGGGAAAACATCAACATTTCAATTAAAACAAAATAGCATATCAACACACACAAAAAAATAATCAAGATTCACTGTGACACCATATTGTTTTTGGACAGGTCCACACAAACAGTTGAATGGAATGGGAACAAGATGTATCGTGGTATAGAATAATGCTTAACATTAGCAGGACAGGGGAGGTCCGGTATGAAATGATTCCCTACCTGCAGCTGGTGGTCCAGAGTGAGATATGCCATGGGAATGGAGTTGTCTGAGCCGTTGGTATCTGGGCAGGAGAGAGCAAGACTCGTGGTTTTTTGTTGCTCTGACAGTGACAGTAGTGGACTCGGTGTAAGCTGAGTCCACTGGGCAGGCATTCAGTTATCAATAGACACCAGAAGTCCTTCAACAGAAATAGACCCTTGTCTTTTTGCATATCCCAACTCCCCCTTCGGAGAGGGGGGTCACGGCCAGGGTCTGCCATCGTCAATGGTGACCCTGGAGCAATTTGGGTTAAGGCCTTGCTCAAGGGCAAATTTTTCACATTGACGCCTTCGGGATTGGAACTAGCTACCTTTTGGTTACTGGCCCAGTGCTCTAACCCGCTACGCTACCTGCCACCAATACTACTGTACCTGTGGGGTCATCGGGAGAGAAGCTATAGCCTCTGCTGCTGGTCTTATCAGGCGGCATCATCCTCACACTGGGACTGGAGGACCTGCTGCTGTTCCGGCTCCCCTGTAACAGGCCAACAACACTGTCAATCACTCATACAGCCAATCGTAGAAGATCAGAGGTGGAAACACATGTCCACAAAATGTCCTTATAAATAATAATTTATGCCATTTGGTAGACGCTTTTATCCAAAGCAACTTACAGTCGTGCATACATTTTACGAGTGGGTGGCCTTGGGAATTGAACCCACAATCCTGGCGTTACAAGCGTCATGTTTTATCAACTGAGCCATACAGGACCGCTATTGCTTTTGTCCACTGAACACAAAACACCAGAACCTCAAGCAAAGTCAACAATTATTATAGCTGTCATCCCATGTCTTCAGACGGCAACAAAATCCCACATGGGATTTAAGTCTGTTTGGGGTTATGTACACACTCCCGAAAGAGAGAAACATGTAAGAAAACCAGAGGAAAACACTCCGTCCAACTACTGGGAACTCACGAGTTGATCTCCACAGATACCTTTTTGCACAAGGTTATCAGACAAGAACAATACAAATATAAATCAATACAAGTCCAGAGTCTACTTCATCTTTAAACTAAACAGGAATTTTGCTACTGCAAAAGAAATGCACAAGGAGACAAGAGAATGTTCTTTCTACACCTGGAACATATTCATCTTCGCAACAGTGACATTCTCCATTACATCACTTAGCTTTTCCGCCATTGGACACCATGTTTGACCGAGCATGTATCAAATACTCAGAGGAAGCAAAACACGATCAGTTAAAATGCAATGCAATTCAGAGAGAGAGAAAAGATACAATACCACCAAAAAGCTTTTGAGAAAGCTTTCATAACATACATTTCCCCCTCTGTGAAAGGCTTATGTACGGGGTTACACTAGTCAAGCCAGGCCTTGTAGAGCACCTGACCTGGCCGTCCTACTGTAGAGCACCTGACCTGGCCGTCCTACTGTAGAGCACCTGACCTGGCCGTCCTACTGTAGAGCACCTGACCTGGCCGTCCTACTGTAGAGCACCTGACCTGGCCGTCCTACTGTAGAGCACCTGACCTGGCCGTCCTACTGTAGAGCACCTGACCTGGCCGTCCTACTGTAGAGCACCTGACCTGGCCGTCCTACTGTAGAGCACCTGACCTGGCCGTCCTACTGTAGAGCACCTGACCTGGCCGTCCTACTGTAGAGCATCTTTCCTGGCCGTCCTACTGTAGAGCATCTTTCCTGGCCGTCCTACTGTAGAGCATCTTTCCTGGCCGTCCTACTGTAGAGCATCTTTCCTGGCCGTCCTACTGTAGAGCATCTTTCCTGGCCGTCCTACTGTAGAGCATCTTTCCTGGCCGTCCTACTGTAGAGCATCTTTCCTGGCCGTCCTACTGTAGAGCATCTTTCCTGGCCGTCCTACTGTAGAGCATCTTACCTGGCCGTCCTACTGTAGAGCATCTTACCTGGCTGTCCTACTGTAGAGCATCTTACCTGGCTGGACTCTGTGCCGACCCCAGGGAGGTCCTGTACAGATCTCCGTCTCTGCGCCTCACAGGTGGCTGTGGACAGGATAGAGAGATAGAGGAACCGTTAAAACCTAGACACAGTTCCAGGGGGACTTGTCTGTCTGAGGTCTGTGAAAAGTGGGGTATCCAAACCACAGAGCCACACAGAGACAGGACATTTGCACAGATTTAACCCCCGACTCCTTGGCCAGTCACATGTGCTCTGGTATGCCCATAGCATGACCTTAGCGTAGTAGTCATCCCCCTCAACCCCCACACTAACACGGCACAACACACACACACCTACCACATGAATAGCTAGGCCTCACTGTGTCACGTTTGTGCAGATCTGCTTTTTGTGTGTGTGTGTGTGTGTGGGGGGGGGTGTGAGTAAGGGATGCTGGTGATGGGAAACTAGGGTATTTTAGGGTTCATAGCACGTCTTGTCTGAGACCCAGCAAAGGCCAACGGGCAGGGGGTCCTGTGCTGAATAGCACAATCAGGTCTGGTCTGGTCCTGATCTGCACCCTGCCTCCACTCCTTCACCCCCAGCCAAGGTAAACCGGAGGTTGGCTCTAAACTGCCTCGACTCCTTCATCCCCAGCCAAGGTAAACCTGAGGTTGGCTCTGACCTGCCTCCACTCCTTCACCCCCAGCCAAGGTAAACCTGAGGTTGGCTCTAAACTGCCTCGACTCCTTCATCCCCAGCCAAGGTAAACCTGAGGTTGGCTCTGACCTGCCTCCACTCCTTCACCCCCAGCCAAAGTAAACCTGAGGTTGGCTCTAAACTGCCTCGACTCCTTCATCCCCAGCCAAGGTAAACCGGAGGTTGGCTCTGACCTGCCTCCACTCCTTCACCCCCAGCCAAGGTAAACCGGAGGTTGACTCTAACCTGCCTCCACTCCTTCATCCCCAGCCAAGGTAAACCGGAGGTTGGCTCTGACCTGCCTCCACTCCTTCACCCCCAGCCAAGGTAAACCTGAGGTTGGGTCTGACCTGCCTCCACTCCTTCATCCCCAGCCAAGGTAAACCGGAGGTTGGGTCTGACCTGCCTCCACTCCTTCATCCCCAGCCAAGGTAAACCGGAGGTTGGGTCTGACCTGCCTCGACTCCTTCATCCCCAGCCAAGGTAAACCCGAGGTTGGCTCTGACCTGCCTCCACTCCTTCATCCCCAGCCAAGGTAAACCGGAGGTTGGCTCTGACCTGCCTCCACTCCTTCACCCCCAGCCAAGGTAAACCTGAGGTTGGGTCTGACCTGCCTCCACTCCTTCATCCCCAGCCAAGGTAAACCGGAGGTTGGGTCTGACCTGCCTCGACTCCTTCATCCCCAGCCAAGGTAAACCCGAGGTTGGCTCTGACCTGCCTCGTCTCCTTCATCCCCAGCCAAGGTAAACCTGAGGTTGGCTCTGACCTGCCTCCACTCCTTCACCCCCAGCCAAGGTAAACCTGAGGTTGGGTCTGACCTGCCTCGACTCCTTCATCCCCAGCCAAGGTAAACCTGAGGTTGGCTCTGACCTGCCTCGTCTCCTTCATCCCCAGCCAAGGTAAACCTGAGGTTGGCTCTAACCTGCCTCCACTCCTTCACCCCCAGCCAAGGTAAACCTGAGGTTGGCTCTAACCTGCCTCCACTCCTTCACCCCCAGCCAAGGTAAACCGGAGGTTGGGTCTGACCTGCCTCGACTCCTTCATCCCCAGCCAAGGTAAACCTGAGGTTGGCTCTGACCTGCCTCGTCTCCTTCATCCCCAGCCAAGGTAAACCTGAGGTTGGCTCTGACCTGCCTCCACTCCTTCACCCCCAGCCAAGGTAAACCTGAGGTTGGCTCTAACCTGCCTCCACTCCTTCACCCCCAGCCAAGGTAAACCTGAGGTTGGCTCTAACCTGCCTCCACTCCTTCACCCCCAGCCAAGGTAAACCTGAGGTTGGGTCTGACCTGCCTCGACTCCTTCATCCCCAGCCAAGGTAAACCGGAGGTTGGCTCTGACCTGCCTCCACTCCTTCACCCCCAGCCAAGGTAAACCGGAGATTGGGTCTGACCTGCCTCGACTCCTTCATCCCCAGCCAAGGTAAACCTGAGGTTGGCTCTGACCTGCCTCCACTCCTTCACCCCCAGCCAAGGTAAACCGGAGATTGGGTCTGACCTGCCTCGACTCCTTCATCCCCAGCCAAGGTAAACCGGAGGTTGGCTCTGACCTGCCTCGACTCCTTCATCCCCAGCCAAGGTAAACCTGAGGTTGGCTCTGACCTGCCTCGACTCCTTCATCCCCAGCCAAGGTAAACCTGAGGTTGGCTCTAAACTGCCTCGACTCCTTCATCCCCAGCCAAGGTAAACCTGAGGTTGGCTCTGACCTGCCTCCACTCCTTCACCCCCAGCCAAGGTAAACCGGAGGTTGGCTCTGACCTGCCCCCAATCCTTCATCCCCAGCCAAGGTAAACCTGAGGTTGGCTCTGACCTGCCTCGACTCCTTCATCCCCAGCCAAGGTAAACCGGAGGTTGGCTCTGACCTGCCTCCACTCCTTCATCCCCAGCCAAGGTAAACCGGAGGTTGGCTCTGACCTGCCTCCACTCCTTCACCCCCAGCCAAGGTAAACCGGAGGTTGGCTCTGACCTGCCCCCAATCCTTCATCCCCAGCCAAGGTAAACCGGAGGTTGGCTCTGACCTGCCTCGACTCCTTCATCCCCAGCCAAGGTAAACCGGAGGTTGGCTCTGACCTGCCTCCACTCCTTCATCCCCAGCCAAGGTAAACCGGAGATTGGCTCTGACCTGCCTCGACTCCTTCATCCCCAGCCAAGGTAAACCTGAGGTTGGCTCTGACCTGCCTCGACTCCTTCATCCCCAGCCAAGGTAAAACTGAGGTTGGCTCTAAACTGCCTCGACTCCTTCATCCCCAGCCAAGGTAAACCGGAGGTTGGCTCTGACCTGCCTCCACTCCTTCACCCCCAGCCAAGGTAAACCGGAGGTTGGCTCTGACCTGCCCCCAATCCTTCATCCCCAGCCAAGGTAAACCTGAGGTTGGCTCTGACCTGCCTCGACTCCTTCATCCCCAGCCAAGGTAAACCGGAGGTTGGCTCTGACCTGCCTCCACTCCTTCATCCCCAGCCAAGGTAAACCGGATGTTGGCTCTGACCTGCCTCCACTCCTTCATCCCCAGCCAAGGTAAACCTGAGGTTGGTTCTGACCTGCCTGACATTGTCAGAATAACAGGTGAAATTATAGCCATCTGGCAGTTAGAAGTATTATTCGTTCGATCTATGCTGGAGAATTATGAACAATGTCTTCTGAGTTGGTTGTTTTCAGAGTCGGAATATTCAGCTGCTGGGAATTTTCTGGCGACGGGAGCACTGGAGGTCTTTTTTACCCTCCGCACACCCCTTGGCATCAATCCCAGACCCATACAACATTTGAACTACTGCAAGAAGGGCAATATTTAAGGTGGAAACCATTAAAAAACAATTTGGGACAATTGAAGTTAGAAATGTAACTAAACAATACCCTCAACAACTGAATTTTTCTTTCTTTCTAAACTACAAAATTGTGAATGCATAACTTTTTACATGATATGGAAGTGAACATCTAAAACTGCCTTGACCTCCCTTATTGCACAAAACTCCGAAACAAAGACACTACACACAGGCAGGCAGACACACACACACACAGAAACAAACAATACACTGAATGTTGGCCTATACCGTGCCTTCAGAAAGTATTCATACACATTCGACATCACATTTTGTTGTGTTGCAGCCTGAATTCAAAATGGAAGTTAGAAAATGTATTGAAAATTAACACACAGAAATATCTCATTTAAATAAGTATTCACACCCCTGAGTCACCACATGTAAGAATCACCTTTGGCAGGGATTACAGCAGAGTCTTTCTTGGTCTCTAGTTGGATTGTACAATATCTGCACATTATTCTTTGATTGTTGATCATTCCATGACAGTCATTTTCAAATCTTACTACTTAGGAACATTGAATGTCATCTGTGCAAGCAATTCCAGTGTATATTTGGCCTTCTGATTTAGGGTAGTGTCTTGCTGAAAGGTGAATTTGTCTCCCAGTGTCTGTTGGAAAGTAGACTGAACCAGGTTTTTCTCTAGGATTTTGCCTGTGCTTAAATCTATTCCATTTCTTTTGATCTTAAAAAAGTCCTGTCAATGACAAGCATACAAATAACATGATGCAACCACCACCATGCTTGAAAATATGAAGAGTGGTACTCAGCGAAGAGTTATTGCTCCAAACATAATGCTTTGTGTTCAATACATAGTTACTTTCTTTGCCAAATGGTTTTGCAGTTTTACTTAAGTGCCTTATTGCATACAGGATGCATGTTAGGATTATTTTGATTCTGTACAGGTTTCCTTTTCACTCTGTCATTTAGGTTAGTATTGTGATGGAACTAAAATGTTGTTGATGCATCCTCAATTCTCCCATTATCAGTCATTAAACTGGAACTGTTTTAAAGTCAGCATCGGCCTCATGGTGAAATCCCTTAGTTCAGTTAAAAGGAGAGGACGGACACCACTAGGAAGGACAACTGTACCTTTGTAGTGACTGAGTGTATTGATACACCATCCAAAGTGTAATTAACAACTTTACCATGCAGAAAAAGGGATATTCAATGTTTTTTATTTTTACCCATCTACCAATAGGTGTGCTTCTCTGCGATGCATTGGAAAACCTCCCAGGTCTTTCTGGTTGAATCTGTATTGGAAATTCACTGATAGACCGAGGGACATTACAGATGTGTGGGGTACAAGAGGTAGTCATTCAAAAATCATCGTAAACACTATTGCACACAGAGTCCATGCAACTTGTGACATTTTTACTCATTAACTTATTTAAGCTTGCCATAACAAAAGCGTTGAATACTTAGACATGTCAGCTTTTTCTTTTTAATAAAATTTGTAGAAATGTCTAAAAACCTAATTCCAATTTGACATTATGGGTATTGTGTGTAGGCCAGTGACATAAACCTTCAATTTAATCCATTTTAAATTCAGGCTGTAACACAACAAAATGTGGAAAAGGTCAAGTGGCGTGAATACTTTGTGAAGGCACTGTAGATCAGAATAAGGTCCTGTCATTGTGTGATTGTTACTTTGCGTGTAAAAATAATATACTTTGCTGCTGTCAAGTATGTACAATATGGCAAGAGGTGCTTGCGAGCATAGCCATTTGAAGTCCCACCCTACTATGATAACACTGAATAGACATTTTATTTAGAATGCCAATCCAGAACTTCAAAAAACTTGAGAAATGCTTCATACTAATTAAAATACTAAATGGAGACTGGGTTCAAATGAACTGAAGAAATGAGTGACATCTAGGTGTGCCACATACAGTTATAACAACCTTGTCATACCTTTAATATCCCCTTACGTCACCCCTCTCCTTTAGTCACTGATTAATTAACTCCTCCTTCAACATGTCTCTCGCAGCTCCTCCTTCATAAATAGAAAGGCCTTTTTTTGTTTGAAATCCAGTGCTGCTGTCCCCGTTTCCTTCATACTCATCTTGGGTGGTAATAATAGCTGTGACCCTCAATGTGAGGTAAATCAATCAAAATCGACCAAGTTAATGTATGCAAAGAGAGAGAAAAAAAGCTTTTAACAGACGTCCTCTATGCATGAAAGACAAGGACGAGCTGAGAGAGCAAGCCAAGCCAACCAATTTACTCCCTGCATGCCTGCAGCAAAGCCAGAAGGACATCTGAGAAACAGACAGGGCCATGAGTTATGAATCTTATCACATCCATTTCACCCCCCCTTCTGATGGCATGATGATAAAAATAACCTGATGACGTGCCCCTTAATCAACAGCCTATTCTATTGTTTTTGCACATCAGGCTAACACGTTTGGATTCATCCATGAATCTGGATTAGATATGTTGATTAAAAGATGGATCTGTGTGAATGGAAACAGCTTGATCAGCATCCTGTGCCTGGAGGGTGAAACACAGATAAGACCGCCACCATGTGTAACCCATGTCCCTCTTAACGTCTAACAAAACCACAAAAGACAGAGGAAAAGAGATCTGCGTGTGTTACTCCAGGTTTATCATCATCCATAGCCTCAATACTGATTTGTATTGAGTCATCACTGGAGGTAATATCCCCTTACTAAATAATATCCCCTTACTTCAATTCAATTGTAAAGTGTCAAGGCAGAATATAAGAACTGCATGCCAAATGGCACCCTATTCCATATGTAGTACTCTACTTTTGACCAGGGCCCACAGGGACTATAGGAAATAGGGTGACATTTGAGACGCATTGATTACAAGCGCCCCTGTAGCCTGTGAGACCTGGAGTAACAGACACTAAAGGCCCAGCAGTGTCAGAGCAACCCACTGATTCAGTTCAGTCAAGCCAGCTATACCCAGGGTACCAAGTAGCCTGGTAGTCCGCACTGGTACCTGTGACGACGATCTTGGGAACGTCCAGAATGGTGCCAAATGACGCCGTTTTACGGTGGCCTCGTTTATACTGGGGACGTGCTGCAACAAATACACACACATAGCTGGCGTACACATGCAGACAAAGAGAGGGCCCAGAGCTGGAGCATACATGTCAGACGCTGCTCTCTCCTCGCTCCCCTCTGGACTGTATTGACATGCAGAGCACATACATGCACAATGCACAGGCAACATGCATTCTGTCCTAAGGTTGGTTGGTTAGTTAGTTTCACAACACAGTGCTAGCGATGCTGCATAGGAAGTCTCAGCACAGACATGACAGGCAACTGTTTGACTGTACCAATAGAATATGTATGATAATTGGAATAAAATAAATTGATCAAACCATATTGATGGCACCGAATACTGTAATATATAGTAACCATTGAGGAGCACTGAAGATAAACAAATGATAAAGCTAAATATATTACATTTTAAACTAATATTCATATGATATACCATGTACAGCATCAACAATGTGAAATAATTCTATACAATAAGACAGACAACTGAAGATATTTCACAGAAAACAGTCTCACATTAAGCTGAAAAGAAAGCGTGAGGAAAAACTGACAAATAGAGACTAAGGCTAATTGTAGCTTACTCATGCCTTGGAAGCTTAATTTTGACAAGGCAGATGATGAATGATGAAAGGCATTCTCTCTGGCTGTGTTTAGACAGGCAGCCCAATTCTGATATTTTTGTTCCAGTAATTGGTCTTTGGAACAATCAGATCAGCTCTGAAAAAGATCCGATGTGATTGGTCAAAAGACCAATTAGTGGAAGAAAGATCAGAATTGGGCTGCCTGTCTATAAAGCTCAGCCTGAGCCTTAGATCTGTGTGAAAGAGGGGAGATGACTGGCACCAGTGCTGAGGGGCTTATGTAGGAGCTTACATGAGGAATCACCTCAGGGATGAAAGCAAATGAAATGCATCTTGACAGACAGGGAGACATGATTTACATTGAAGTCATTTTAGCAGACTCATTCCAGGGTTGGTCTTTATTTGTACTATTTTCTACATTGCAGAATAATAGTGAAGACATCAAAACTATGAAATAACACACATGGAATCATGTCGTAATCAACAAAAAAAAGTTTAACAAATCAAAATATATTTTAGATTCTTCAAAGTAGTAGTGGTGGGAAAAGTACCCCACTATCATACTTGAGTAAAAGTAAAGATATCCTAATAGAAAATTACTCAAGTAAAAGTGGCCCAGTAAAATTCTACTTGAGTAAAAGTATAAAAGTACTTGGTTTAAAATATACTTAAGTATCAAAAGTAAAAATAATTTCAAATTCCTTATATTAAGCAAACCGGAATGCCACTCAAACATTCAGACAACTTCCAAACGAAGCATGTGCGTTTAGTGAGTCCGCCAGATCAAAGGCAGTAGGGATGACCAGGGATGTTCGGTTGATAAGTGCGTGAATTTGACTATTTTCCTGTCCTGCTAAGCATTCACATAACGAGTACTTTTGGGTGTCAAGGAAAATTTATGGAGTAAAAAGTACAATATTTTCTTAAAGAATGTAGTGAAGTAAAAGTAGTCAAAAATATAAATAGTAAAGTACAGATACCCCAAAAATCAACTTAAGTAACACAAAGTATTTTTACATAAGTACTTCACAAAGTAACCCCCCTTTATCCTTGATGACAGCTTTGAACTCTTGCGGAATGCTTCATGAGGAATGCTTTTCCAACAGTCTTGAAGGAGTTCCCACATATGCTGAGCACTTGGTTGGCTGCTTTTCCTCCACTTTGCAGACCAACTCAACCCAAACCATCTCGATTGGGTTGAGGTCAGGGGATTGTGGCGGCCAGGTCATCTGATGCAGCACTCCATTGCACTCCTAGCACTTACACAGCCTGGAAGTGTGTTAGGTCATTGTCCTGTTGAAAAACAAATAGTCCCACTAAGCCCAAACCAGTTGGGATGGCGCTTCACTGCAGAATGCTGTGGTAGCCATGCTGGTTAAGTGTGCCTTTAATTCTAAATAAATCAGACAGTGTCACCAGCAAAGCACCCCCACACCACCTCCTCATCCGTTCACCTATTCTGCGTCTCACAAAGACAAGGTGGTTGGAACCGAAAATCTAAAATTTGGACTCATCACACCAAAGGACAGATTTCCACCGGTCTTATGTCCACTGCTCGTGTTTCTTGGCAAGTCTCTTATTATTGGTGTCCTTTAGTAGTGGTTTCTTTGCAGAAATTTGATCATGAAGGCCTGATTCACACAGTCTCCTCTGAGAAGTTGATGTTGACATGTGTCTGCTACTTGAACTCTGTGAATCATTTATTTGTGGTGCAATCTGACATGTTCCGCAGCAGAGGCAACTCTGCGTCTTCCTTTCCTGTGGTGGTCCTCATGAGAGCCAGTGTCATCATAGCACTTGGTTTTTGTGACTGCACTTGAAGAAACGTACAAAGTTCTTGAAAAGGTCCAGGTTGACTGACCTTCATGTCTTATAGTAATGATGGACTGTCATTTCTCTTTGCTTATTTGAGCTGTTCTTGCCATAATATGGACTTGGTCTTTTACTAAATAGGGCTATCTTATGTACCCACCCTACCTTGTCACAACACAAATGCATATTAAGGAAAGAAATTCAACAAATTAACTTAACAAGGCAAACCTGTTCATTGAAACACATGTGACTACCTCATGAAGCTGGTTGAGAGAATGCCAAGAGTGTGCAAAGCTGTCATAAAGTCAAAGGGTGGCTACTTTGAAGAATTGCAAATATAAAATCTATTTTGATTTGTTTAACACTTTTGTGGTTACCACATGATTCCATATGTGTTATATCATAGTTTTGATTTTCTCTCACTTAGTCGGCTCGGGGCTTCGAACCAGTAACCTTTTGGTTGGGCCTTTTGGTCACTGGCCCAACGCTCTTAACCGCTAGGCTACCTGCCAACCTGATAGTAGCTTTAATGGCGTAGGATGCCATCGCTCTCTCTCGTACTGAAATAAAGCTGACTTCATTAGCTGACGTAACATTACTGTAAGTATGAACTGTATGCTTCTCTTCTTTAAGTGTGTGATGTGTCAAATATGTAGTCCTACACTTGTATGATCCATTTTGGGGTGTGTGAAGGGTGTCGATTCTGATGTTACCTGTGGGAGCGAAAGGCACCCTGTGCTCCAGCTCTGACAGGTCTGCGCTCATTCTTTTGCTCTCTGGTGGCAGCAGACTGTGTGTTCGCTCCGACAGGCTCTCAACACTGCTTCCTCTGGACAGAGGCAGGCTCCACAACGGGTCTACCTGAGAGCACAGACAAAACAGATACTGTTGGCCTACAATACATTTCACTACTTATTCAGTGTGGTCAAAAAGTCTCAATTACATTTTATGCACTGATGATTACGTCAAAATGACCGTTATTACTGTCATATGATGCTTGTTTAAATCATTTTGTTCATATCCACACAAATGTAGCTAATTGCATTAATTTGTCTACCTTCTCTCACCTAGACACCTGACAAAGTAAATTTAATGGTTGTGATAGACATGGCAAGCCAAGTACCAGTACAGGTTGCTGTGTTACCTTTGGCCTGAACTGATGTGCAAACTGAGGTGTGATCTTGATGGTGTCGTTGCTCCCCGGAGAGTCCCCATGCTCCATGTTTGTGTCACTCTTATTGCTGTTGCAAGTGTAATCCACATAGGAACCTGTAATACCCAATAGAGAGGTGGTGAGACGTGAGATATTTCCACATTACGTCCATGATGTTTTATGTACATGAAACTAACGCAGATAATAAAAGCTTCCACTATTTCAACGATGTAGATGTAGCTACCTGTACTGGTGGCCGAGCTACTCTGTCCTTCATCTGAAGACTGGTACGGATATTGCAAGGGTTCATCAGATCCTGGGAAGCACTGGAAAAGAGAGGTTGACAGAAAACGTAACAGCGACATTCCCAACACTGACCATCTGACCAGGCAAGCAGTCGGAGAAGAGGACACCATGGTTAAGAGTCCTCCTTACATCCAGAGTCGGTGTTGGCATGGAATTCAAAAGAACACTGGAATGGACACTGTGGAGATCACTTGTCTGCAGGGCGGCTATCTTGGTAAGGCATTCAATTTCATTTAATGCATCTCTATAAGTATGAGTGTAGGAGGGCCTTACTCGCATAAGATGGGTCATGATCTTGACTATCTCCTCCATGGAGGGTCTCTGAGAGGGGTCTTTAGACCAGCAGCGGGTCATCAGGCTCTCAATGGGTTTGGGTAGGCTCTTGATGAGCGGTGGTCGGGTGCCTGGACATTATCAATATAAACAGAGAGATAAGACGCACTACGTCAACATTTATCACTATGAATACAAACACCCAAACACAATAAAATGGAGAGGTCAAAGGTTATACAAACGCAATCTTTTAAAAATGTAATCAAGTTCCAGAAAGTTAATTTCAGTACAAGTAAACACTTCCAATCTAATGCAAATGAAAGCCCTGCTGTGGTGGCACCGCTAATTTGTTGGAATGATAGACGCAGTAGTGTCGTGTCCCCAGGTGTGCTCCTGTTCTCAGACAGTCCGTGTTCCGCTAGCATTCTGCTCCATCACTCTGTGCGACGGAGGGAACAGCAGGGAGCGCTATACAGGTGAGTCTGTCTTTTTAATTGCGCTTCCCCGTCAGCCTCGTAACTCATTTAATCTCACAGCAGGTCTCACTGGGCAGCCGGCTCTGAGACGCCAGGGTGATTGACATGTCAGAACAGAGATTAACTCACTCAGCTCCCCCACCTACTTCCTCTTAGACTCACCGTTATGCACAGCCCACATGATGCGGAAGGCCGGCCCTCCAATCTCGTCAAAGGGCTTCCTGCGTGTGATCACCTCCCAGAGAATGATGCCCCAGCTGAACACGTCACACTTCTCGCTGTAATTGCTGCCTGAAAGCACATATGAGAGAAACAGCTCCACTCAGGGCCTTTCAGATTGCTCTGATTGGCTGATGAAAAGTAAGTCTTAAAAAAGCACGGTTAATATGTGTGAGGAGTGTTGGGGAGAAGGGGGATGTGCTTGGGAAAGCACAGGAGCATCCATCTGGTCTGCGCACCTTAAGAACATATGTGTGATGAAAATAAGGAGGCAATTTTAGTTCAGGGCCACTCCTGAGATGCTTAATTACTGTGGCTATGTTGTGGAATTAAACTACTCTTCACACAGACGTTTGGGTTGTGTCCCAAATGGCACCCTATTCCCTATTTAGCGGACTTCTTTTGACCAGGGCCCATAATGCACTATATATTTTTTTTCTCAACTTTATTTATATGTGGAATAGGGTGTCATTTGGAACTCAGATTTAAAGTTGCTTTGCTGCCAAGGCCTTTTGTAATAAAATGTCTCCCCGTGATGCAAATTAGCTTTAGGGAGGTCATTCTGGGGGCAAATGTGAGCTGTTTAAATTGCATGGAAATCATGTTACTCCCTTAAACAAGATAATTACTATTACCTTTGCATTTCCTCCTGACCCCCTTGACAAGAGGCTGCCTCAATGTGTTTTGTAAAACAAAGTACATTAGGCCAGGGTTTCCCAAACTCGGTCCTGGGGCCCCTCCTGGGTGCATGTATAGTAGTTTTGCGCCTAGCACTTCACAGCTGATTCAAATAATCAAAGCTTGATGATGAGTTGGTTATTTGAATAGTACTAGGGCAAAAAAAACTAAATGTGAACCCAGGGGGCCCCCCAGGACCGAGTTTGAGAAACCCTGCTTTAAACTACCGGCTGAGAGCAGACACTAAAATGCTACATTCTCTTTGGGATGAAACCGAAACCGTCTCTGCAATACGCTGCATCTTTCCCTCAATTCAACTTCTAAATGTCTGTGTGTACAACCACAATAATTAATAATAAATACCACCCAAGATATGAATGAATGGAAATTAACAGAATGCTAACAAGTGTTAGATGAATCCGGCTTTGAGAAATGGTGGTGTCTACGTGTTTGGGGTGACTTCCAGTGATCAGGTAAGTGATAAAGACAAAGTGGCAAACCATTACAATTAACGATCACTTCCATAAGCCCTACTGTATAAACACTGCTCTCAACAGTAGCATCACATAACCAAACACTGACAATCAATGCACTCTAGATAAACACATTTATGAAAGGCTACACTTGTTTAGATGCCCTTGTTCTTAAAGAGTCAGTCCAATTTGCGCTTTCTAAGACAGATGGGACTGGCATCCTTTGGCGTGTTCCAAACATTTGCCACGCTGTTCATACATGCCTTCAAACACCTCTGGGGCCATCCAAGCAGCACTTCCTTTGTTGTTGGTCATGTGGGTCTGAATGTCACACGCTGTCCCAAAGTCACATATCTTCAGCACGGTGCCACCGGCAACCAGGAGCAGGCTGAAACAAACAAGTAAACAAAAGATCCACCCAAATGAGTGACGTGTGAGACAACGTAAGGGTAACTAAAGGCTACTGAGGTCTAAATGGGTTACAAACACATAATAAATCCACTTTAGCTTCAAAGCCAACATTTCTAATCATAAAAAAAAGGTGAAAAAAAGGGAATACAGCTAGTCAGATTAATTTTATGCATACAAAAGGAAAGTCAGATCCCTTACAGCAAATAACTTTACAACCACACAGTCTGGCAACACCCGCTGTGTCACACAAAGAGCGTGAAGGTTAGGTTCCAGTATTTTCCGTCAGAGCCAAATATATAACCTCTGGAGCCGATACAGCTACTCTAAGCATTTCAGTCAGGGGCACACTATGAAAACACTAAGGCCTTACTACTGAAGCCAGATTGTTCCATTTCTGTTCATAAGCAAAATACTTTTGCACGCAGACGACTGGAGCACGTCCATTGACTATTCTCATTAAAAATATATATAATAAAACTATGCTATTTTGGTTAATAAAGTCAGACAAATATTCTGATGCTATTGCATAATATAATATATCACACACATCTATTAAATGACACCGTGAGTGGGGGTGCAAGGCACTTTATTGGCAGTGAAACAAGAGAGGGGGGGAGGTGGTGAGGAGGAGCATACTTGGGTGGCTTGAGGTCCCTGTGAATGAGAGCCTTTGGTTTCATGCCATGGAGATAGGCGACCCCTTGGGAACACTGAAAACACCAGCTCATGGCATGGGAAGCAGTGTAATAGGGGAGGGGTTCAGCACCATGCAGCACTGTGGACAGAGAACACAGTCACTACCACAGACACCTCGAAATAAACACAAAACACACCTGCATGCACATACGCACACTTCCATAGCCATAAAAGTCCAAACACACTTTCACATACACCAATTTTTACTATCCTTGTGGGAACATAAAATGCCATTCAAAATGATATTTTCTATAACTCTAACCCCTAAGCCTAAAATAGCCTTTGTCCTTGTGGGGACCTGGGAAATGTCCTCACCAGGGAGAACTTTCCTTGTTTACTACTAATATGCACGTGCACACCCACACACACACACACACACACACACACACACACAGAATACCTTCAAAGTTACAGTTTCAAGCATTCAACAAAGTTGTGACGACCACAACTAAGAACACCAACTTTAAATAACTTTGACAGAGATTCAGAGGTAGAAAAGCATACAAGGGGGTAAAGTGCTTGTACAGGTAAGAGTCAGACCTGGGTTCAAATACTATTTTGAATACCTCAATTAATTTCACATACATTCAAAGTAAGTATTATGATTTTATTTATTAAAGACAAGTAGTTTAATATTTTAATGTATATATTTGAAAATAGTCAAAAACACTGCCTCAAACACTCCAATGCGTTTAACCGATGTACTTTAAAAAAGTATTTTAAAATACCACACTCAAATACACATGTATTTGAACCCCTTTCTGGTAACGGATCCATGAACACCTAACTCTGCAATACTACATAACAGGTCATTGTGAAAGTACTGACCAATCTAAGGAATCATGTCAATAGTAATAACCCTTTACACTCATGGGAATTGACCTATATGGATGAGGCGAAATTTAAATGGAACAGTTAGGAGATAACAGAGAAATTAATAGAACAAAAGGTGACGACAACAGTTAATGTCACACAAGACTGAATCAAAACATAGCACTGTTGATGTGTGCATTTTACATTTACATGAACGAAATCTGAAAATACTCTGGATACATTCCAACAACAGTCCATTATAACATCGCAATCTGGGTCTGGTGGGCATGATTTGAAAGCTTGTTCTATTGCCAACATGCCTAGCTAAATTATAAAATACGATCTCACAGTGGTAGGCTTTCACAGGGCAATTCAGAGAAACAGATCATAGAAATGAGTCATGAGAACATTCAGGTGTGTGCGCCTTGGCAAATTTTCTTCACAATAAACAAATAGGGGCTCATTCGGTTCAGAACAACCCAGGATATGACAACACGTCGTCTGTAACTGTACATCAAACATAGTGATCCTGAATGTTGACACTGTATATGACATGAGTTATGATGTGCACATTTGGACTCAAGGGTGTTTGACATCAAAACGGTATTTATTATAATCCTCAACATCACATCTTTCAAATTACATCAAGTCATCTTAATTGACAGAATTTCCCTCACTAAGACAACAAGAAAATTGCCCAAATACCTGGAGGGATGGGGGCAACTTGTTGTCGTGAGCTGTGCTCAAGTTCAGAACGGCTGTAATTCAAAACCCATATAACACTGAAGCGCAGAGCCTGAGCTCTGATGTAACTTATAGCATGTCACTGTACAGCCACTACATTCCAATTTAGGTGCTTATTAGCGCCCAAATCTGCAATTTTATACACGTATAAGGGTACGAGTGTAAAGGGTTGATAAGAGCATAGTTTGCATTTGGGTATTGGAGTTATTGACATTGATTGCAATATTTCCACTTGTTTGACATGGCATGTATTTACACAAATTTACAAGCCATGTCAATGTGTGTGGTAGAGAAGTAGGTCGGCTTGGGCGGTATACCAGGGAATTTGGAAATAGCCACAGGATGGTTTCTCAATACCGTCGAAAACCATTTCTTTGAAGCTTTAAAAATATATATATTATTTGTGGATACTTGATTAAATACCTGCCGTCAAGGTCATGTGTGCAATACGTTAGGAGATAAAGCAGATTGCGTTCTTCATTTCACTCGTCACATTTTACTGGTAGTCTCCAGTCACGTTGTTTTGTTTACAAGCACACAACAAAGAGACCGAATGCTTTAGTCACTCATTCATTGTTGTGCAGCATGCGCCAGGTGGCATGGTTACAATATGGAATTCAAAACGTTTGCCAGCTAGATATCTTATAAATATCAAGTTGATCGTCTAAAATGTGCTAAATGCTCTGCAGTTGTGCAACTGGTTTGCTAACTTAGTCATCTAGTTAAGTGGTTAAATGTACGCTACATGGCCAAAAGTATGTGGACACCTACTTGTCGAACATCCCATTCCAAAATTATGCTCATGAATATGGAATTGGGTGCCCCCTTTGCTGCTATAACAGCATCGACTCTTCTGTGAAGTCTTTCCACTAGATGTTGAAACATTGCAGCGGGGACTTGCTTCCATTCAGCCACAAGAGCATTATTGAGGTCGGGCACTGTTGTTGGGTGATTAGGCCTGGCCTCGCAGTCGGCATTCCAATTCATCCCAAAGGTGTTTGATGGGGTTGAGGTCAGGGCTCTGTGCAGGCCAGTCAAGTTCTTCCACACAGATCTTGACCAGTTCTGTATGGATCTCGCTTTGTGCACGGGGGCATTGTCATGCCTCCACCAAACTTTACAGTTGGCACTATGCATTGGAGCAGGTAGCGCTACGCTCTTCAGCATTTGGCTGTCCCATTCTGTGAGCTTATGTGGCCTATCACTTCATGGCTGAGCCGTTGTTGCTATTATACATTTCCACTTCACAATAACAGCACTTACAGTTGACCGGGGCAGCTCTAGCTGTGCAGAAATTTGACAAACTGACTTGTTGGACAGGTGGCATCCTATGACAAAGCCACATTGAAAGTCACTGAGCTCTTCAGTATGGGCCATTCTACTGCTAATGTTTCTCTACGGAGATTGCATGGCTGTGTGCTCAATTTTATACATCTCTGCGCAACCGTTGTGGCTGAAATAGCCAAATCCACTAATTTGAGGTGTCCACATACTTTTGTATATATAGTGTACTTAGCATTGCTAACCTTCAGATTACAGACTCAGTGGGGTTTGAATATAGCGCCCCTTGTGTTCATATCCTAGGATGGCACAAGGTCAGTATGAAGGTACGACAATCTGGATACTGCCCAAGCCTAGTAGTAGGCTTGCCTACAACATCATCCAGGGACTCACCATTGTACAGAGACCCCCCTTCAGCATATTCCATCACCAGGCAGACCTAGATTGGAAATTGTGCCGTCAAAAATGAAAAAAATATCTAGTTATTAGGGTATACAGTATCCCACGATGTTCTGGTCATTTGTCTACCTTGATTTTATTGCAGAAACACCAATAGCAGTAACAACCCACTGTTCCAAGGTATTTACAACAACTGGCAAAAATCATAGGCTACAACAACACACTGAAATATCAGTGTGTTAAAAAGATGACTTACCGGAATATTGCATGAGCCATACAACTTCACAATGTTGGGGTGATTCACACGCGAAAGCTGTCGCAGCTTGGGAGGGGAGAGGAGGAGGGAAGAGAATCAAGAAGGATCTCTTTGGGTTGTAATAAACTGCCCTGCCATAACTTTACAGAATCTCTCTACTAGTATCCCAGTACAATGTGGCAATACCTCAACTATGAATGCTTTCCTTTCAGATTCACTCTCTATTGTCTTGATTGCAACGTCTTTGCCTTTCCATTTGGCCTTGCAGACAACACCAAATGCACCTCTCCCCACGACCTGAAAGATAACAGGTAGATGACATAAGCCAAGTGTGTTGGATGCAATGTTATTTGTCTATTATTATCATGACCCTACTAATGACACTTTCCATCTGGGTGTTTTGGGAATTAGCCAAGCTAACGCCGTTGTTGTGGACAAGTTCCATTACACAATCCAGCATATCAATCAAACTCTTGTGTGCAGACTGTCAAAGTCAGCTGATCTGATGGAGGGGTCTGATGTGTGGGGCCCACCTGTGGGGAACTGCTGCTAGTTAGCTAGCTACAATCAAAACAAGACCTGTCAAATAGATTTGGAGCATAGCTAACTGACCATTCTCCATAACGTCTATGGCAAAATAATTGATGAATGGCATAGTTATTAGTGAGATAGTTATGGTAATTTAATTCCCAGGCCTTTTCAAAACCATAATACACAAAACGGATTACTGCATGAGCCATACAACTTCACAGTGTTGGGGTGATTCAAACCCAACATCACACCCCATGCTGGGGTGATTCCCACCTAGCCAGCAAGCTATTTTTGACTTGCTAGCTAGCTCAGTCCAACATAGCCAGCTGGTAGCTGGGCTAACTAGACAGCTAGTAAGGCAGTTTGCTAACGTTAGCTAAAAAGTAGATTAACAATGGTAGAGCTAGCAACCATGACAATTGCGATATCACGCATTGTGGCAACTTCTGCGTCATAGGATCCCTCACGTCCCAATCAAATGTTGAGATAGCTAACTTGTTACTTACCTCTTCAACTTCAATATCCACATAATCTATTTCTTCAAAGGGATATCCAGGGGGAGTTTCGATCATATCGGCGGATGGCAGAGACATTGCTAACTGGCTAACTAGTTATTCATTAAAATCAAGATGTAAAAAATGATAATATGCAAGACGCGTACACGAAGAAAAAGAAAAATAATCTTACATGACAACTTGCCAAGACACTGGCGGACCTAAAACGGAAATAAATCTAGTTTAAAAACTGGAACTCGCAAGCTGTGTTTACTGGCTAGCTAGCTCAGTCCAACATAGCCAACTGGTAGCTGAGCTAGCTAGTAAGGTAGTTTGCTAACGTTAGTTAAAAAGTCGATTAACAATGGCTAGTAGTAGCCACAAATTGAAAACAGCAACTTTCAATTGCCACATCAGGGACGTTGGTTGACAAAAGTAGTTCAGCAAGTTAGCTAGCTGGCGAGCAAGCTACATCTGACACTTTGGGAGTCACTTGACTAGGCCGATTGCTGGCCTGATCACGCCAGCCCTTCGCCGCCGTAGACCGTGTACCACCGGTGGTGGCTCGAGACATGGGGTGATTGATTTCCTCAACATTTAAAACTCAAACAATCAAAGTGTCCACCGTTTTTCTAAACATCTGACTCGCGTACACACAACTTTATAATTACGACTTTGCTTCCATTATAAACTACTTTTGTTTTATTCCGCAGTTGTTACAGGCAGCAGCTCCAGAAATGGTGTGCTCCCCTGAATTCTGCCCCACCAGCTTTGTGTCCCGAACTTTGTAAGTAGAGACGCTATAATAAAAAGGATGCGAGGTTATTGTTAACCATATTACAATAAATGCATGCGTATGTATGTCCCTATAAGTAACGTTATTAGCATCTTAAATGTAAACAGTATACGTAGCCTACAGTGTAAAGTACTTGAGGTATTTATACTTTACTTTTTATATTTTTGACAACTTTTACTATTACTTCACAATTTACGTTTTACTCCAAACATTTCCCTGACACCCAAAAGTAGGCTACTCGTTACATTTTAAATGCTCAGCAGGACAGGAAATTGGTCTAATTCACGCATTTAGCAAGAAAACATCCCTACTGCCTCTAATCTGGTGGACTCACTGAACACAAATGCTGAAGTGTGACCCTGGTTATCAGTTAAGCAAAAAAACAAGACAATTGTGCCTTCTGGTTTGCTTAAAGTAAGAAATAAAAAAATATTTATTTTTAATTTTGATACATTAGTATATTTTTGCAATTACATTTAACTTTGAAACTTAAATATATTTAAAACCAAATACTTTTAGACTTTTACTTAAGTAGTATTTTACTGGGTGACATTTACTTGAGTAATTTTCTATCTTTACTTTTACTTTACTTTTACTCAAATATGACAATTGGGTACTTTTCCCACCATTGGTAGCCTACAGTTGAAAAACGCAAGTGACTGTGACTTACTGTGAATGTAAACTTTGTTAATTCAATAAAATGCTATTCATTTTAGTGTTTCAAAATAAAATTGTCCATTTATCAAATGGACCATCAATCATGATCTATCCAACCATGGTTTGTCTGGTAGTCGGGACAAAATACAATTCAGCTGTTTCCCATTTGTCAATTACATCTGTAAAGTCCCTCTTCATCCAAGAAACAGAGTAGGACCCATAGTTTTGGTCATCGTTTCCCAGGGGAGCCTACTTAGGCTGCGAACAGTTCAAAAGGTATTAAAGTGTCAAAGGTGGTGGGTGAATAAAGATCGTTCACTCAGGCAGTTTACCATTGAAAAAGATAATGTCAGTTCCGGACTACTTAATGGGATCAGTCTCCAATAGACACCAGTGTAATAGCAGCTGGGTCTGGTCTACTTAGTTCATTGACTTTCATTGAACCAGAAAAAACCAGCAAGTGGGGTATCTCCAGCGGCGTACCGTCGTTTTGCCTGGCCCTGCAAGGTCTGAGCAAGGAAAACAGCTAACTTCTTACAATTCTACACATTTTGCTATGGGGCAAAGAGAAAAGAAAGAAGAAAAGTTATTTCCACTACAGATTGAGTCTAGGATTAGGATGTATCAGATGCTCCAGTCCTTAACCAAAATGTATAATGCCATTATCTTGGTTGGATTAACTGTTGTGTTTGATTAAAAGTCCATGGCTAACCGTTGAATATATTGAGCCACTACAATACACTCAACACAATACACTGTTTATTTTAATATCCGTGAAGCATCGATAGGAGTTTCTTTGAAAGAGACTGCTTTTCAACATACTATTCCGATATCTATTTAATATCTATTCTACATCTACTAATAAGTTGGCCAACCAACAGATGTTCTCCATGTCACTTTCAGAAGGACCATGAGACCAAATGCAAGTCTGAAAAAGGATACAGCTGATGTCTCTTCCAACTACTTTATCAGCTGAGGCAGACAGCAGTACAGGTCACGAGAATACTTTCCACATATAAGTGAATCAGTGCTTCTCCATAAGAACAATATTTAAAATAAGTAATATAGATAACATTGTAATAATGTCTAACAATCAATATCCTAACTCTGCTTTAATATGAATTTGAGCAGCAACACTTAAAGAAATAAATTAGGCTATGTATTATAAGAAACACAGCACATAATGAAACAGGAACACATTCCCTATTTACAAAGATTAATAAAAGGAGTTCATATAGGAAGCTTGGTAAATCACAACCACAAGGCAATCATAACTCATACTAAAGAGCATAAATGATTTGTTGTATATTGAACTGGAAGTATGCAAGTGCTATCCAATTCCCACTGCAATAAATAATACTTTTTAGTCACTTGACTGAAAGGCTGTTTAAAATGCTCTTCAATGAGTGTTATCTAAGACTACCAGCATTGCCATACGCATGGCTGGGGATCTGTGCTCTTCAAAATCTAGCAGGTTTGTTTGCTTTCTGTAGCATACCTGTAAAGTTTTGGATAATCATGATGATTGACCAACTATATTAACTTATCACGTTTAGTCATCCATCACAGTCAATTAGTTTATATTTGTAGAGTTTATGAGGTATTTAATCATGATGAATTTGGCCCTTTTGAAAGGTCTGCCCTTGAGTTGGTATCTCTTTTGGAGCATTATGGTCTTGCTGTCTTGCTGATGCTAATTAGGCATAGCATTCAAGATCATGGAGCATGAATTCAGCTGAAGTGAAAAGGTCATGCACTTTGGAATCCTTCAGAAGGCATTGTGGTGGAGCTCCTGTAGATGGTGTCATGTGATTTTATCATCACCACAGGGTGATGCTGGTGTACTTCTGAGAGGAGGCCTTGGTCTCTCCTGGGTCTTTGCTGAGAGTGATGTGCTTCTCTCTTTATGGTGTTATCAGTGAAGAAAAGGAAAACATATTTCAGGCATTTGGGTATAAGAACAGATCTTATACAATTAGAATGCCTTCATTAATATCGTTCATTAATAAAGTCAGATGATTGATGACATAACACTCTTGCAGCTGATGAACATTTGTCTTATGTTTATGGCTTTTAGTTGCTACCAGCTCTCCTAGGTTGGCATTATGAATATCTATGTCCTAAATAAGAACTTACATTGTTTAATTAGAGTGGTGAGAAAAAAAGACCACTCTTTGCAAATATTCACACAAATCATTTGGTGTAAGTAGAGCAATTCCCAGGGCTGCATCCCGACGAGTAAACAGCGCTGGCACCAGGGACCACTGTGCAGTCATTTTGCTAAATCATTTTAACTTGATCCAAACCCTCCATTCATTTACACTGAATTTATGTGACATACTAAATAAATCAGCTGAAAAATAATCCTGCAGCCTAATCAGTATTAGTCTGAGGTAGTCTGCCTGCAGTTTGCAGTCGCTGAACCCCTACTAGAATAGTAGCCTCTGTGAGTCAGCGGACCTCCTGAATGGGAGCCTAAAGCTGTAGTCTAGACCAATGAGTGGAGCTGTTCGATTAAATCAGGTTAAAGAATGGGCCAGGGAATAATAAGGTCCATACTTATAGGTAAATCCAGGGTTTTATTTGAAGCCGGCTTCATAGACCATGTCATTTAAAGTGCCTGCCCTCCATTCTCGTTCAGGCATCTGATTTGAATCAGACTGGTAGGCCTACCTGGCCGACAAGTGACAAAGCTCCTCTCTCCCTGCACAGCTGGTGGCTGCTGTTTCTTTCTCACAGATTGACTGCTGTGCACAGGGGACCAGCTGAGAGTGACCTTTCCCGATTGTTCAATGCGGGCTCAGATACATCACACTTGATAAGTGGTGGTGCTGAGCGTGTGGGCTGAGGGAGCAGCGCAGCAGCAGCCTCTCTTCTCTCTGCACCACACCACGTCATGCCGCCACCTTCCCGATCCCGGTGATGAGGCCTCCATCTATTGTTTCTCCTCTGTGATAATTCCTCAGCTCCGGCTTAAAGAGGTTAGAACTGACGGGAACGAGTGACCTTTATCATTTTGACGCAAGTGACATTGACTTTTTGGAGACGGTCTCATCTCTCAGAGAGGAGAGGGCCTCCGACACACGGCTAATTGTTTATCCTCTGACAAGTTGGGAAAATACTTTTTTTTTAATGAAGGAAATATGTGTCATTGTGGTCTTCTATAATGATACAGGGCGAGACCCAGATGCAGACACAGGAGACAGATGGTTCAAGTCTCTGATATTTATTTATAAACAAGGGGCAGGCAAGAGACAGGTCGAGGACAGGCAGAAGATCATAAACCAGTCAGAGTCCAGGAGGTACAGAGTTGCAGGCAGGCTCGAGGTCTGGGCAGGCTGAATGGTCAGGTAGGCGGGCTCAGTGTCAGGGCAGGCAAAGGTCAAAACTGGGAGGACTAGAAAAACAGAGACTTGGAAAAAGCAGGAGAACGGAAAAACACGCTGGTTGACAAGACAAGGCAAACTGGCAACAGACAGAGGACACAGGTATAAATACACTGAGGGTAATAGGGAAGAAGGGTGACATTGGAGGTGGAGACAATCACAAGGACAGGTGAAACAGATCAGGGTGTGATGTCTTCGTCCTCTATATTCAATTCAAACCACTTCAGTTTCCTTTTCAGCATGTTTGAAGTAGTACGGGCCTACTGTTTCGTTTCATGATTCACTCAGTAAGAATTGTGTTGTTGTTAACCACGTTAATCCAAACGGCATAAGCACAGTCTTGCAGCTCAAGAAAAAATATATGTTTTTCTTCACTTTTTTATCTATATATTTTTTTGTAAGTTTTGATTGAAGGTGCTTGGCTTTTGAGTTAGGCCTATCCATGGAGGCATTTTACGAGGTAATATAAAAAAATCTAGCTCAATGTTTCTGCTCACAGAATGCTAACAATTTACTGGAATGTCATACCACAGAAGAAATGGTAGAATAGAATGTAGACTAGAAAGCATGTGCTCCGTTAGCATGTTTAGAAAACCACATTAGTGCCCAGATTCCAACAGTCTGGGTATCACCATTATCAGCCATGTGGGAACATGCGCCTGTTGATTATCTCTGCATGGTGCACTGTTCTTTGAAATACTTTGCTTATTTTCTTGCTTATTTCCTCTGTTTAGTTCAGAGTACGTATATCTGATTTCAAAGAGAATCAATCATGTTTAAAGTGATTTCAGACAGATGGACAGTGTCAGGAGTTGTAGATTACCTTTCTAAAATCCTCCCTTGGGACCCAATTCAGTAAACCGCCCTTTCATTCAGAGTCATGCAGGTCAACATATTTCTGTGATTTTATTTAGGCTATATATACGGTGATAACTGAAACAAATGACTCATTACCTTCAATATGGAATACTGGTTCAGAATCCATGCTTTGTGTTATCATTGGAAATGTAAGGTGCAGTTATTTCAGGCCTCGTTGGTTACATCGCCTGAAAGAATTTTCTATAATTGAGTCATGAGATGAGATCAAGATTACATTTCCAGAGCCTCTGATGAAGAGCAATTTATCACATATTTGTTGACTTGTCTATTTCCAAGAATTGCATGAATATATGCGGTCTGAATAAGATAGACTGGCTTTTCATTTAATGACAATTTTCCTTTAGGAACCATCACTGTTGCCTTTCAGAGGTTTCTCAGATGCACATAGGGTTGCATCTCAGATGCACATAGGGTTGCATCTCAGATGCACATAGGGTTGCATCCCAAATGGAATCCTCCTCCTTATATAGTGCACTACTCATAGGACTCTGGTCAAAAGTAGTGCACTATAAAGGGAATAGGGTGCCATTTGGGACTCACATTGGACATTTCAGTGTTGTCAGATGCCTGGAGGACAGTGGTGTAGCACCGTTTCGAGGGGCCCCCGCAACTAATTGGATTCATGTCAACTTCGTCAGATACCATGAAAGGAATTTAATTTGTTCAATTATTGTCCAACAAGTGTTTAACCTTTTTACTGCAGTGGGCTAAATCAGGGTCACACAGAGTGTTGCTTGGGAGTCTTAAATAAATCTACTTTGAAACAAAGGTATACTGTACACTATAACACATGGGCTTAAAAAAAGGAGGCACTTGTATCATGTCAGATATAGAGTTGAAATGTATTCCATGTTGTGTTTGAATCCCAATATTACACTTTATATACATCACAGAAGACTGACATATAACAAAACCGTTTGACATAGAAACAACAGAAAAGAAAAGTAGATTAATCAAATATTAATAACATTGCACCCATGAGACCACTAGGCCATTTGACACATCTTCCAGCTGACATGGAAATGAATCATATTAAAATAATAATATTGAACTATTTCGAAAATTCCCAAAACAAATATTTTCCCCTTATGAAATTCTCCTAACTGTACATTTTAAGCTCAATTAATGCAACAAAATCCATTATTTTCAAATATAAAATAAAGTTTCCCTGCCGGATAAGGATTGTCATGACTTTCAAGAATCTCTGAGCTAATTTCCTGCTATTCTACCCATTTTGCCATGAGGCTTAGAGAACATTTCCTGTCATTCTAAACATTTTGCCATGAGCCTTAGAGAACATTTCCTGTCATTCTAAACATTTTGCCATGAGGCTTAGAGAACGTTTCCTGTAATTCTAAACATTTCTTTTATGGCTTATTATGTGATCATATGTTATCTGGGGGACCCAACCTCCAAAGCTTGTGGACCCCTCCGCCTTGCGGGGGCTGTGGGGGCTGCGGCGGACAGTCTCACCTATGCCAGTGTTGGAGGAGCTGGGCAAGTGGACAGTCTCACCAATGCCAGTGTTGGAGGAGCTAGGCAGATAGACAGAGGGACAGAGGGTGTCAAACAGACGGCCAGCCTCAGAAGGTGGTCAGACAGACAGCCAGGCTCCAGAAGGTGGTCAGACAGATAGCCAGCCTCCAGAGGGTGGTCAGACAGACGGCCAGCCTCCAGAGGGTGGTCAGACAGACAGACAGCCTCCAGAAGGTGGTCAGACAGACAAGCAGCCTCCAGAAGGTATTCAGGCAGGGATCAAGGACATCCTTGTTATTTGTGATGACTCCTCTGAGTGTCTGCAGGAATCCCTATTTGAGGTGATAAGAAAAAGGCTGAAAAGTAAAGAAGACTCTTAGAGAGTGGCTCAAGGCCAAGTTGTAACTGTACAGCGTAGGGAACTAATTTATTTTCAGTGCCATCGGGTCAGGTATACAAGCTCCCAGGGATTTAGGAGGATTATGACCACCCCTTAGCACCAGCTCGCCGTCTGACCACTGACTTTAACGACAGCAGGCTGAGCAAAGCCTCAGTTTTCCCCTTGTCCGCATTCTCGGAATGTGGCTGTGGGATCACTGGGAAGCATTTGGAATTGGGGGGGCAGGTGTGCAGAACCTCCGCACCCCACGGCGATTGGATGGAAGGATAGGAAAGCCCTACAGAGATGAGGGCTGTATCAGATTGGCCCAAAGATATAGGCACGGTGAGATCAGACAGGAGGACATGGAAGACTGCTAGGTCTCACTACCTGCCAGGGTTTGTACCTTTTTCACAGCACCTCTACATGCCCCTCCCACCACCCTCTACACGCCCCTCCCACCGCCCTCTACACGCCCCTCCCACCACCCTCTACACGCCCACTTGCCTTTGGCAGGTCATGTGTTTCATTAAATGTTTTTGCTCTTTACAGTATCTATTAAAGCTGGAATTTGTTGAGGTGAAACTGCCACGCCCATTTGCAACATTACAACAACAAAGACGTTACATCAAACACCTAACACCTTTTTATCCCCTCGGACATCATTGCACATCATTGCATATGCGATACAACAGTGGAGTATGTACTACACTTTTTATTTTACCACATTGCAGGATGCTCCTTTGCCCTGTTTCAAAAACAACAACAAAACCAATAACAAATATGCATGTGGCACTATTTCACCTTATGCAGATTTCAGCTTTAAAGGCCCAGTGCAGTCAAAAACGTGCTTTCCTGTATTTTATAAATATTTCCACACTTTGAGGTTGGAATAATATTATGAAATTGTGAGAATTATGATAATGCCCATTTAGTGTAAGAGCTGTTTGAAAAGACCATCTGAAATGTCAGCCTGTTTTGTTATTATGGAGTTTTGGTGACATCACCTGGCAATAAATTAGTTAATAGACCAATAGGAAAAAGTTCCAAACCTCCCGGACAATAATAGCTAGTTTTCCCCTTTCCACTCTTACTACTCATACTACTCACAGACAGTCCTTACAAAATTCTTGCTTGAGATTTTGCCCTTGCTAAGACGCAATTTTTTGTTTCTTGTTCATTGAAAACAATCACAGTAATATGCTTAATTGTTACCCAGAAATGATTTGATATTGAGATAGGTCCAATGCAGCCGTTTCTATGTTGGGCCATCTGGTGGTCTTCAGGTCTCACTACTACTGTCCTTGAGGTAGGGATTTAACTAAGGATTCTGGTCATTGTATGCCTCTTTAATCTTTGTATACATTTTATTTACTGGTTTCCAACATATTTCCCAACAGCATGGAGGCAAAATAATCATACGTTGAAACACTATCTTATTACATAATAGTCAGACGTTTGGAGAGTTTTCTAAATAACAGTGCCTCAATGTTCACCTGTCTGCAGCTCCAGTGCTACTGACCATTCTTCTGGCAGCTGTTTATTTTGCCCCTACCTTGGCATGGTTGATGAACTGTGACAGCTGATGTCTGAACAACCAGTCAAAGTAACTGCCTGTAATGAGCAGTCTGCTGCCTGAGAGACAGATGCCATCGTATCTCAGATAAAGTTATTCCCCTGCTCTCTTTTTACAATACAGACTCTGACAGCCAGAATATATGCATGCCGGTGGCTGCCACTTGGGAAGCTATTCTGAGATCCGGTTTCTGTTTGTCTAAAAAAAAAAAGAAGAAGAAAAATGGGAATGGGTGGCGAGGTGTCTGTAAAAATGACATGGATGCTAAGATTGTTGATTAGCTACGGCTCTGTCCTCAGACAGAGGGTTCATTTACCTCCCATTGCTATCCATTGTATGAAAAGTTAAGGTCTTGCAAAGTCTGTATGTGAAAGTGAAATTAGTTGTGTAATTCCAAGTTGATGTTTAAAGATTGGCATTTGTTTGCAGCTACTACAGTGCTACAGTATGGGTTAAAGGTGAATATCGGCAATGTCATTTAGAGAATGTTGTGTAGGCTGCCGTGCGATTAAGAATGAAGGAGGGACATCCCAATGTACGGCAGCAAGCTTAAATGCCAAGACACGTCCAGTTAGAAACAAATTTATAGTGACACTTAAAATTAATAAAGGAAATTGAGAGTCATTTATACATGCCATCCTCAGCAGGCATATCATCAAAACTGTCAAGCAGAGGTCACATACAGCCAATTCCTATATGGAGGGCCCAAGCCAAGTTCAAAATGGCTTATTTTTCAGATATGCCCACGATGCAGTCAGTGTTGGCAGCATACATTTTTTCCCCATGTAAAAGCAACAAATCAGCTGTTTTAAGAAAACCTGCCAGGCTCTTGTGGATTTTTGCGGAAGTGTCAGTCATTATGCATCTGGTAGAAATACAACCCACTGTGACAACGTGGGAAAACAACTCTGTGATAGCTAGACAAATATCAAATCCTTCAAACCTAGTGAGTATTTTGATGCATCACTTGTCACAATGCCCCATCTAATGGACGTTTTCTTTGGCAATTTGGGCTTACAGTATGTCTTTCGGATCCTCTGACATCGATGTGGATTCCCATTTTTCATTAACCTCTTAGGTCTGTGTTCTAAATGGCACCCTATTCCCTTCATCGTGCACTACTTTGTCCAAAATAAGTGCACTATATAGGGAATAGGGTGCCATTTGGGAATCTCAGTGGTTTTCAGTTTGACTCAACAATCCAACGTGAGTGATTCCATGTCTATGACCTTTAATTTGTCTTTAATTAGTCAAGCAGAACATTCTAGACTCCAAAGAAAGTACAATAATTGAGTTTGATTCTTTCGATTTAAAGTCACCCGATTTGCCGGCCAATGCGAGTGCATTTCCATTCATGTAGTTTTTTACATCACCAATATGACCATCAAAATGAGTGACGTATGCCATGGTGTTTATTTTTAGAAGCCTGGAATGGACATATATTTCTAAAGGTGAAGTGGTCTTGGCCAGAAAAGGATCTACTCTTATGCATTATTTTCACCACCCCTTTATTCATTGCTAAATCAAGTAGCCTACAATTTCCCATTGCACCCAGAAGGTCCAATCACTCCAGTAAACCATGGTAGACCACTAATTGATTCAGAGAGAGTTGCTCGTTCACTGCAAGTGGGACTCCCGTAGATCCAACTTACAATTATTTTTAGAATAAGGACAGAGTACTTTGGACAAAAAGCTGTTTTCATATTCATTTAGAGCTAGGAATCTAACTTGGAACGAGAGGAGTTGCAGAGCTCTACTCCCCAAAGTCCTATGTTGCATGCTCACATTGACGCGCTCACATACACACACGCATGCACACACACACACACACACACACACACACACACACACACACACACACACACACACACACACACACACACACACACACACACACACACACACACACACACACACACACACACACACACACACAGAGCAGACAGCCGTTATCGCCACACACCATTGGCACAATATGGTCCTCCACCAACGAGAACTGACGCCCTGGTGCTCAGATGGAATAAATGTAAATTATCCCAGATGGATTCTCGTTCCAGCAGAACATGACTTGTGTGATTGTCTTCTGAAGGCTCATTTTTTGAATTGTTTAAAAACCTTTTAAGTGAAAAATTAGGTTGATGCATGAAAATCATTGTGAGGGTCATCATGATGTCCATTGAATTATATATTTTGTGAATGGTGGTAACTAAGCCTTCAAAAGGGCAGTACCTCCTTCCCTCTTAACCATTGGAATTGATATGTATGGCACATCTCAGCTCCTTGATTGAATACTTGATTAATTGATTGATTTTGTGATGCTTTCCCCAAGATGTGATGACATTGGGAGAATTTCAATTGCATACTCCTTGCATTCTCTCTCCTCTCTCCTCCTTCTCAAAACCAATTGCAGGAGAAGGTCAGAGGGAAGGGACCTCTGGCTTTCTCATCCAATGGGTTTTAAGAAGGAGGCGAGGAGAGAGGGCGAGAGGAGTATGCAATTGAGATTTTACCCATAGAATGGTCCAGCACAGGGACTCTGAGAGTCATGGTGGTGGAAAACCTTACTGTACCCTCCTTCAATGCACCACAGCGTCTAGAACAGGGACCTGTCTCTCCATCAGCCCATGTTCAGGAGCCTTCAAACAGCAGAGACATTTTATCCAAGGCGATCTAGCACCACCCACTCACAAGTCACTACATTTGGATAGAAAAATGTCAAATCAAATTGTATTTGTCACATGCGCCGAATACAACAGGTGTAGTAGATCTTACCATGAAATGCTTACTGGGAATTCACAGCTAGCTTGGCTCAATTATTCTCTCCAGAGCATTTTCATGGTGCGGCTGGTGTATCCATCAACCCACACGACTGAGTGTCTCTTTCAGATGGGCCACTAGTGTTTTTAATACTAGCTCCGTGGATGTCAGACAATGGTTCTGGGAACACCACGGAGTAGGCCCGCCATGGGTGTCCACAGGAAACCTTTTTTCAAAGGATTCTTGCATCCAGGTTGAGAAATGGAGACTATGTAAATCAGTGTTTGTCAATTTCCTGAATGTCACATACTGTAGTTGTCGGCTGACAAGCAGTTGCCTGGCCGAATGCCTTCTCCCTCTCTGCTTTGAGGGTCTACATTGGTCTGTTAAAGTGACAGTTCTTAGGGGAAGAGACAGTGTTTCTATGGGGCCTCTCTCCCAGACTTTAAATGTAACATTATCATCTGTTTTACTATGTGGGCATTTCCATAATGAGTCTATCTGAAACAATTTATGTTAAGTGATATGGTTGGATAGATGTAGTATAATGGACCAACCCGTTCCTCATTCCTATGTAAAACATACACCATCTCAGACAGTGAATAGCAATTGAAATATGTCCACTGGCAACCAGCAGAACGATGTCATTGACATATTTGCATGTCAATGCTATTAATGTGCTGTCATAGTCAATGCATAAACATGTTCCTCCCAGCCTTTTCGATTTGTTTATTTGTGAAAGTTGCCAGCTGAGTTGCTGTTGTTATATCCCAGAGTGCTGTGAAAAACAGGCATTATCAAGACATATGTGCCTTCCTTTCATGCCAATGTGAAGGAGGAGCAATTTACCTTCAAGTCACTGTGACAAGGTTGATATTGGTAGTTTTATTAGTTTGGAACTCTGCATTTCTAGTTTTACAAAAACTCCCTAACCATTTTAGAGCACCAACATCAACTTCATTCAGGAATTGAAAGAGGGTTTAGAGAGAGGGTTTAGAGAGAGGGTTTAGAGAGAGTGAGAGTGAGAGTGAGAGGGAGGGAGTGAGAGAGAGGGAGGGAGTGAGAGAGAGGAGTGAGAGAGAGAGAGAGGGAGTGAGAGAGAGAGGGAGTGAGAGAGAGAGAGGGAGTGAGAGAGAGAGAGGGAGTGAGAGAGAGGGAGTGAGCGAGAGGGAGGGAGGGAGGGTTAGCGAGAGAGAGGGACTGAGAGAGAAGGAGTGAAAGAAAGTTTCAGTGTGTGCTGTTGGTCTGAAAATAATGACTTGACGAGCAAGACTGAAACTGAAACTCAAACTGGGGATTAGATCAAATATATCTGAGAAGAAACACTGCTGTTTAATCTTTTTAAAACGTTAATCCTCCCTTTTTTCCTCTTTGGGCTGAAGGAGATAGTGCCAAAAAAGGAGACTCGCCGACTTAGTTTGTTACATCTCATATTTCCCAGCGCTAAGACACTTTTCATTATCCAGCCACAAAGGGAATGGCAGGGAGAGTGAGGGAGACGGAGCCAGTGAGTCCTATCCAGGCTTTTGGTCTCAGGGAACTTGAAAGGAACACAATGACACAGCCTGGGATTCATCTGGAACAGTCATGAGGGGCAACCTGTGTACAACGCCAGGGACACAATCCTGTTAATCTTTAATAAGAAGAACACCAATGACAGCCGTGTGGTGAGGCAGAAGCCATCATGATGAGAGAATGAGAGAAAATAATCAAACTCTCTTTCCCCTGCGTTAGGACAATTGGCCTAGAGGATTTCTGATGTCCATTGAAGTGCACCATAAAGAACGAGCCTCCCTTTTCTCTCGTAAACGATGTAGCTCAGAGGGCAGCAACTCCTCATAAATAATATTATATATTTTCTCTGCTTCTCATTCCCCACGTGTCACTGATATTTTCTACAGAGATGGAGATGATGATATGCCAAATGGGAAAAAGAGGATCTGTGGATCTCGACTCGTGACATTCCAGACAATGTCTGTCTGATGCATGTAAGTGAGGTTCAGAAAACTACGGAGGACTAGCAGACAAAAATAAACAATTAGCCCTAAAGGCAAAGGACCCGGGCAGCAAGCAATCATCCAATAGTTCATATCTGATCTGTGGTCAAGATCTCCTAAATAAGCTTAACAAGCAGCACATTTAAAACCATTAGACACTAATAGTGCTTTCTAGCTGATAGAAGACAGAAAGATGATTGTTGTGGCTTGTGTTCAGTGTTCTGTATGATGTACCTAGTTGGAGGAGTGGAGAACATCCCTGCTGTCCTGATCTCAGGGCACTCAGTGGGAGCAGATGAGCGAGCTCCCTCTCCCAGCAGTAATGATGGCATACAGTATGCAACATTTAATTAGACGAACACTGCCTGGGCTGGGCTGTGCTGGGCTGGGCTGTGCTGTGCTGTGCCAGGCTACAGCAGCAGCAAGCATCACTGTAGTGTAGTGAGCATCATTAACGGCTCATTCATCTTCTGGCTGCTACAAGCAACTGGTGGCTGACTGAGGGGCGGGCATATGAAGCAATTAGGCCATTTCTAAAACATATTAGGAATTAATTACCATTTGATTTCCAAGATTCAAATGTTAAGGAGAAGAAGTGGTATTTGCCTGGTTTACTGGCATTGATTATTAAAGAGGTTGAATTGATTATTATGGCTTAACTCTGACATGACCTATGACATTGCTTACTTACAGTTAATGTTTCTCATTTGATATTTAGTGCTGTTTTTCCCACATGGAAAATGCTCATGCTTGATATTTGCATTGCTGGAAAGGTAATTACATATAAATTCAAATCTCTGTAATGCTTTAAAGTGAGTTAAATCAATTTCTTAGGTAATTGGTATTCAATTGTATGTGAGTTTTAGTCTATAAATAGTTAGACAGTGTACCCAGGCAATCTGTGCTGTACCTTTCTTAAATGATGGTCATATCCTCCACAAATGACTTTATGCCACTGTCTCCCCAGCAGTTTCATTTAATCTAAATGGTTCCTAATTGCTGGCCAATTGCTTTATGAATGTCTTTTGTCAAGACATTTGAAGCAGACGTTTATATTTTCATATCTAAAACTGTTTCAGTGAATGATGACTCAACTGTTGGATGTTTTAAAAGTACTTTCTTTATAATGTTTTATTTTAGCTTCAGAAGTGTAATGGTTCTGAGTACCACAGCTTTGTGTCATTATTGCAGTGACCCTCATATAAAGTCTGACTAGAATTGATGCTTTCTCCAATCGAACTGAAACAAAATGCGCATTGCCGTCATTGTGTATCCTCTTCCAAACCCTTTTGTGTGCGTTTAACAGGTTAACAACGTGTCTGTGTGTGCCATGTGCTAGTACGCCCACACCCAGCCGCATTTGACATTTCAATGCACTATTAGTTATTACAGGTGTCTTATTAAACTGTGTCTTCCATATTGTCTACAGTATGATTTATCCCACACCTGTTATCCAACGGCAACACCTTCATAAATTCCCACTCCAAGTGCACTCAGCCAACATGGAGCCTTATTTCTTTGCCTGGTGATTACAAAAGTTCATCCCATGGAGGCAAAGAACAATCAGAATGAAATTCTTTATCTGTCTGTTGCCAGGCAAGATATGCATTTGAAAGCTGTATGTTTCCTTACTGCCGGTCAGTCATGAGAAGCCCTGAACCACTGCATTCCTGTCCCATCCCCATGTAAAGAGCTCATTTGAGGAGACATAGTAGATAAACCCCTGCAGTTCCTGAGCATTCCCAGAGAGCTCCTTGATATAACCATCTGAGATGTGGTTGAGCTCCAGTTCTTTAGCCTTAAAGACCGCTGTGCTGCTCCACTACTGAGTGCCGCAAAGTAGTAGAAAATGAGGCCTCACCTGAAAGTGGTGTAGGCAATGTGAAAAGCCAAGGAGAGGAGACATGTTTACTCTGAACTTGCACAGTTCACCCAATGGGGAACAAGCCAAGCAATTTTGTAGTAAATAATAATATTTCCCTCCAGGAAATGAAAACACTATTTCTGTGAAAGATAACATGGGTCCACACAAGATGATTGGCCACGTTTTCTGGGGGAAATCTACTCACCCAGCTTTGGTAATTCTCAAAGACTCTGACTGCAACGATCCACTGTGTCCATCATGCTGTACAACAGACAGCCAGCAGAGAAAAAGATGTCTCGAACGAGAAAATTTAAAACTGTGTCCAACCAGACTTCGATATGAAACGTGACATGAGTGTACCCATATAGAGTTTTTGAATTGAACCAACAGGCATGCCCACCCATGGTGAGTTACCTATTCCTAATGTAACCCTTACCTGCAGTCATTCAGGAAAGGGTTACATTGGGAACAGCACCCTCTTTGGTCTCATGGGTGGATTGCTATTAATATTTGTTTTAATTTCATCATTAATAAAGGTTATTTAAAAAACCTGACAAACATCTGGTGTTTCTATGTCAAACAGTTTTGTTATATTTCAGCCTTCTGTGATGTACAGTACATAAAGTGTTTAGCCCACCGCAGTAACAGGTTTTAAGAGTAAAAAAAATAATCAAAGAACAGATTTTCAACCAGGTTATTATTCTGATTATTATGCAAGAGATTCTCGGATGGAAATCTACAATGCTGCAATACTAACAAGATGATATTCCCTCAGTTGGTATGTACGTAGTGTTTTAGTTTGGGTTATCATTAAAAGTGAAAGCCATTCTTTATAGAACTCTTTATATACATCTGAAACAAATCTCAAAGGGCTCCTGGGGTTTGCTCTTTACTGGATAGCAGTTTTCAAAGTCATGCCAGTACTGTAATTCTGAAGTTTTACAAAACCTTCACTAGTACAGCTGGGGCTAGAAAGACAGCAACAAACACCGGCCTCTTTTCTGCAAATGGGACTTGCTGTCACCATACAGTAATTACATAGCGTTTTGACAAAAGAGAAGGAAAATATGACAGAGAGTGTTTTTTGTTCAGAAGGCTAGCAAGTGCCATGCGTGTGTCTGACTGCGCTAGCTGGATGGAGCAGATGTTACTGTAGTGAATAGAGCAGGAGCCACAGGAGATCCTGTGAAACTGATTAGACTTCCTCCATCTCAGCCAAATGAATTCACTGTAATTGAGTATGAGATGACAGCACTCCTCACTTCTCCTCGTCCCTGTCCGTCACTCTTCATTGTTCTGACCCAGCTCTATTCAGTTTGTGTGGCGTCAAACAGCTAACATTAGAGGAGCTCATTGTGACAGAAGGCAGCCAAGTAATTCTGTTCAAGGGACTTGATCTGGATGTCCAGGTGACCTGATGCTAGTATCTGACCATTACATACATACATATATTGTATGATTAACTGTATGGCTTTGAGTATTGAAATGAAGAAGATGTGCTCAGTTACATGCTTCCTATCCCCACCCACCTAAAGTGTGGATGTTTATTGCATAAAGCACTGTGGTGGGGTTATAAGTCAATTGAAGGGAAAGACATTGCAAGCCCACAGTCACTAAAAGAAAGCCTGCGTCAACATTACACGAGCCACATTTTATTTTCTCTTACCCCCTTTGTCAAACTCCTCCTGTTGACTTGGCTCACCGTCTGCTTGTTGAGGTGCCAACACAAGTCCCTTGGGTCACCTTCGTGTTTTATGACTGGTATTCAAAAAGGAGGAGGATTGGAGTGGCACTGACAGCTCTCATTTGAAACGATTTAATTTAGTAGAAAGTGAAGAACTGCTGGAGGAGAACAGTGAGAACTTGTTTCCACATGGCTTGTAACATAGACAGCTTCAACGTCAGGGAAGTAGCTCGCTGTGAATCACTGGGACATCCAGCCAACTACCTCTCCCTCAATGTCAGCAAGACCAAGGAGCTGATTGTGGACTACAGGAAGGGGGAGGGGGGTGAGCATGCACCCTCCACATCGACGGGGAGGCACCGGAGCAGGTTCAAGTTCCTCTGTCCAAATCACTGAAGACTTAAAATGGTCCAAACATACAGAGTCGTGAAGGTGGCTTGACAGCACATCTTCCCCCCCAGGAGGTTGAAAAAGTTTGGCATGGGCCCTCAAATCCTCAAAAGGTTCTACAGCTGTACCATTGAGAGCATATTGACTGGTTGCACCGCTGCTTGGTATGGCAACAGCACCGCCCTTGATCGCATGGTGCTACAGAGGGTTGTGCGGACAGCCCAGTACATCACTTGGGCCGAGCTCCCTGCCACCCAGGACCTCTATACCAGGTGGTGTGAAAAGAAGGTCCGGAAAATTGTTAAGGACTCCAACCACCCAAAACCATAGACTACTTCAAGTCTGACACCAACAGGCTCTTGAACAGCTTCTATCACCCAGCAACATGATGAATAGCTATCAAAATAGCCACATGGACTAGTTAACACTGTATCTTTATTGACCTTTTATTTGATTTTTTTGCACTGTCTCTGAGCACACTCACAGGACCCTACACACTCACAGCACCCTACACACTCACAGGACCCTACACACTCACAGGACCCTACACACTCACAGGACCCTACACACTCACAGGACCCTATACACTCACAGGGCCCTACACACTCACAGGACCCTACACACTCACAGGACCCTACACACTCACAGGACCCTACACACTCACAGGACCCTACACACTCACACTACACACTCACATGACCCTACACACTCACACTCACAGGGCCCTACACACTCACAGGACCCTACACACTCACAGGACCCTACACACTCACAGGACCCTACACACTCACATGACCCTACACACTCACAGGACCCTACACACTCACAGGACCCTACACACTCACATGACCCTATACACTCACAGGGCCCTACACACTCACACTACACACTCACAGGGCCTACACACTCACAGGACCCTACACACTCACAGGACCCTACACACTCACAGGACCCTACACACTCACAGGACCCTACACACTCACACTACACACTCACATGACCCTACACACTCACACTCACAGGGCCCTACACACTCACAGGACCCTACACACTCACAGGACCCTACTAACTCACAGGACCCTACACACTCACAGGACCCTACACTCTCACAGGACCCTACACACTCACAGGACCCTACACACTCACAGGACCCTACACACTCACATGACCCTACACACTCACAGGACCCTACACACTCACAGGACCCTACACACTCACATGACCCTACACACTCACAGGACCCTACACACTCACAGGACCCTACACACTCACAGGACCCTACACACTCACAGGACCCTACACACTCACAGGACCCTACACACTCACATGACCCTACACACTCACACTCACAGGGCCCTACACACTCACAGGACCCTACACACTCACAGGACCCTACACACTCACAGGACCCTACACACTCACATGACCCTACACACTCACAGGACCCTACACACTCACAGGACCCTACACACTCACATGACCCTATACACTCACAGGGCCCTACACACTCACACTACACACTCACAGGGCCTACACACTCACAGGACCCTACACACTCACAGGACCCTACACACTCACAGGACCCTACACACTCACAGGACCCTACACACTCACACTACACACTCACATGACCCTACACACTCACACTCACAGGGCCCTACACACTCACAGGACCCTACACACTCACAGGACCCTACTAACTCACAGGACCCTACACACTCACAGGACCCTACACTCTCACAGGACCCTACACACTCACAGGACCCTACACACTCACAGGACCCTACACACTCACATGACCCTACACACTCACAGGACCCTACACACTCACAGGACCCTACACACTCACATGACCCTACACACTCACAGGACCCTACACACTCACAGGACCCTACACACTCACAGGACCCTACACACTCACAGGACCCTACACACTCACAGGACCCTACACACTCACACTACACACTCACAGGGCCTACACACTCACAGGACCCTACACACTCACAGGACCCTACACACTCACAGGTTCCTACACACTCACAGGACGCTACACACTCACAGGACCCTACACACTCACATGACCCTACACACTCACAGGACCCTACACACTCACATGGCCCTACACACTCACATGACCCTACACACTCACAGGACCTTACACACTCACATGACCCTACACACTCACAGGACCCTACACACTCACAGGACCCTACACACTCACACTACACACTCACATGACCCTACACACTCACAGGACCCTACACACTCACACTCACAGGGCCCTACACACTCACACTACACACTCACATGACCCTACACACTCACAGGACCCTACACACTCACAGGACCCTACACACTCACAGGACCCTACACACTCACATGACCCTACACACTCACAGGACCCTACACACTCACAGGGCCCTACACACTCACAGGGCCCTACACACTCACAGGACCCTACACACTCACAGGACCCTACACACTCACAGGACCCTACACACTCACAGGACCCTACACACTCACAGGACCCTACACACTCACACTACACACTCACATGACCCTACACACTCACAGGACCCTACACACTCACAGGACCCTACACACTCACACTACACACTCACAGGACCCTACACACTCACAGGACCCTACACACTCACAGGACCCTACACACTCACAGGGCCCTACACACTCACAGGACCCTACACACTCACAAGACCCTACACACTCACAGGACCCTACACACTCACAGGACCCTACACACTCACAGGACCCTACACACTCACAGGACCCTACACACTCACAGGACCCTATACACTCACAGGACCCTACACACTCACAGGACCCTACACACTCACAGGACCCTACACACTCACAGGACCCTACACACTCACAGGACCCTACACACTCACAGGACCCTACACACTCACACTACACACTCACATGACCCTACACACTCACATGACCCTACACACTCACAGGACCCTACACACTCACAGGACCCTACACACTCACATGACCCTACACACTCACAGGACCCTACACACTCACAGGACCCTACACACTCACATGACCCTACACACTCACAGGACCCTACACACTCACAGGACCCTACACACTCACAGGACCCTACACACTCACAGGACCCTACACACTCACAGGACCCTACACACTCACATGACCCTACACACTCACAGGACCCTACACACTCACAGGACCCTACACACTCACATGACCCTATACACTCACAGGGCCCTACACACTCACACTACACACTCACAGGGCCTACACACTCACAGGACCCTACACACTCACAGGACCCTACACACTCACAGGACCCTACACACTCACAGGACCCTACACACTCACACTACACACTCACATGACCCTACACACTCACACTCACAGGGCCCTACACACTCACAGGACCCTACACACTCACAGGACCCTACTAACTCACAGGACCCTACACACTCACAGGACCCTACACTCTCACAGGACCCTACACACTCACAGGACCCTACACACTCACAGGACCCTACACACTCACATGACCCTACACACTCACAGGACCCTACACACTCACAGGACCCTACACACTCACATGACCCTACACACTCACAGGACCCTACACACTCACAGGACCCTACACACTCACAGGACCCTACACACTCACAGGACCCTACACACTCACAGGACCCTACACACTCACATGACCCTATACACTCACAGGGCCCTACACACTCACACTACACACTCACAGGGCCTACACACTCACAGGACCCTACACACTCACAGGACCCTACACACTCACAGGACCCTACACACTCACAGGACCCTACACACTCACAGGTTCCTACACACTCACAGGACGCTACACACTCACAGGACCCTACACACTCACATGACCCTACACACTCACAGGACCCTACACACTCACATGGCCCTACACACTCACATGACCCTACACACTCACAGGACCTTACACACTCACATGACCCTACACACTCACAGGACCCTACACACTCACAGGACCCTACACACTCACACTACACACTCACATGACCCTACACACTCACAGGACCCTACACACTCACACTCACAGGGCCCTACACACTCACACTACACACTCACATGACCCTACACACTCACAGGACCCTACACACTCACAGGACCCTACACACTCACAGGACCCTACACACTCACATGACCCTACACACTCACAGGACCCTACACACTCACAGGGCCCTACACACTCACAGGGCCCTACACACTCACAGGACCCTACACACTCACAGGACCCTACACACTCACAGGACCCTACACACTCACAGGACCCTACACACTCACACTACACACTCACATGACCCTACACACTCACAGGACCCTACACACTCACAGGACCCTACACACTCACACTACACACTCACAGGACCCTACACACTCACAGGACCCTACACACTCACAGGACCCTACACACTCACAGGGCCCTACACACTCACAGGACCCTACACACTCACAAGACCCTACACACTCACAGGACCCTACACACTCACAGGACCCTACACACTCACAGGACCCTACACACTCACAGGACCCTACACACTCACAGGACCCTACACACTCACAGGACCCTACACACTCACAGGACCCTACACACTCACAGGACCCTACACACTCACAGGACCCTACACACTCACAGGACCCTACACACTCACAGGACCCTACACACTCACACTACACACTCACATGACCCTACACACTCACATGACCCTACACACTCACAGGACCCTACACACTCACAGGACCCTACACACTCACATGACCCTACACACTCACAGGACCCTACACACTCACATGACCCTACACACTCACAGGACCCTACACACTCACAGGACCCTACACACTCACAGGACCCTACACACTCACAGGACCCTACACACTCACAGGGCCCTACACACTCACAGGACCCTACACACTCACAGGACCCTACACACTCACAGGACCCTACACACTCACAGGACCCTACACACTCACAGGACCCTATACACTCACAGGACCCTACACACTCACAGGACCCTACACACTCACAGGACCCTACACACTCACAGGACCCTACACACTCACAGGACCCTACACACTCACAGGACCCTACACACTCACAGGACCCTACACACTCACAGGACCCTACACACTCACAGGACCCTACACACTCACAGGGCCCTACACACTCACAGGGCCCTACACACTCACAGGACCCTACACACTCACAGGACCCTACACACTCACAGGACCCTACACACTCACAGGACCCTACACACTCACAGGACCCTACACACTCACAGGACCCTACACAGTCACAGGACCCTACACAGTCACAGGACCCTACACACTCACAAGACCCTACACACTCACAGGACCCTACACACTCACACTACACACTCACATGACCCTACACACTCACAGGACCCTACACACTCACAGGACCCTACACACTCACACTACACACTCACAGGACCCTACACACTCACAGGACCCTACACACTCACAGGACCCTACACACTCACAGGACCCTACACACTCACAGGACCCTACACACTCACAGGACCCTATACACTCACAGGACCCTACACACTCACAGGACCCTACACACTCACAGGACCCTACACACTCACAGGACCCTACACACTCACAGGACCCTACACACTCACAGGACCCTACACACTCACAGGACCCTACACACTCACACTACACACTCACATGACCCTACACACTCACAGGACCCTACACACTCACATGACCCTACACACTCACAGGACCCTACACACTCACATGACCCTACACACTCACAGGACCCTACACACTCACAGGACCCTACACACTCACAGGACCCTACACACTCACAGGACCCTACACACTCACAGGGCCCTACACACTCACAGGACCCTACACACTCACAGGACCCTACACACTCACAGGACCCTACACACTCACAGGACCCTATACACTCACAGGACCCTACACACTCACAGGACCCTACACACTCACAGGACCCTACACACTCACAGGACCCTACACACTCACAGGACCCTACACACTCACAGGACCCTACACACTCACAGGACCCTACACACTCACAGGACCCTACACACTCACAGGGCCCTACACACTCACAGGGCCCTACACACTCACAGGGCCCTACACACTCACAGGACCCTACACACTCACAGGACCCTACACACTCACAGGACCATACACACTCACAGGACCCTACACACTCACAGGGCCCTACACACTCACAGGACCCTACACACTCACAGGACCCTACACACTCACAGGACCCTACACACTCACAGGACCCTACACACTCACAGGACCCTACACACTCACAGGACCCTACACACTCACAGGACCCTACACACTCACAGGACCCTACACACTCACAGGACCCTACACACTCACAGGACCCTACACACTCACAGGACCCTACACACTCACAGGACCCTACACACTCACATGACCCTACACACTCACAGGACCCTACACACTCACAGGAGCCTACACACTCACAGGACCCTACACACTCACAGGACCCTACACACTCACAGGACCCTACACACTCACATGACCCTATACACTCACAGGGCCCTACACACTCACACTACACACTCACAGGGCCTACACACTCACAGGACCCTACACACTCACAGGACCCTACACACTCACAGGACCCTACACACTCACAGGACCCTACACACTCACAGGACCCTACACACTCACAGGACCCTACACACTCACATGACCCTACACACTCACATGACCCTACACACTCACAGGACCCTACACACTCACAGGACCCTACACACTCACACTACACACTCACATGACCCTACACACTCACAGGACCCTACACACTCACACTCACAGGGCCCTACACACTCACACTACACACTCACATGACCCTACACACTCACAGGACCCTACACACTCACAGGACCCTACACACTCACATGACCCTACACACTCACAGGACCCTACACACTCACAGGACCCTACACACTCACAGGACCCTACACACTCACAGGACCCTACACACTCACATGACCCTACACACTCACAGGACCCTACACACTCACAGGGCCTACACATTCACAGGGCCTACACATTCACAGGACCCTACACACTCACAGGACCCTACACACTCACAGGACCCTACACAGTCACAGGACCCTACACACTCACAGGACCCTACACACTCACAGGACCCTACACACTCACACTACACACTCACATGACCCTACACACTCACAGGACCCTACACACTCACAGGACCCTACACGCTCACACTACACACTCACAGGACCCTACACACTCACAGGACCCTACACACTCACAGGACCCTACACACTCACAGGACCCTACACACTCACAGGACCCTACACACTCACAGGACCCTACACACTCACAGGACCCTACACACTCACAGGACCCTACACACTCACAGGACCCTACACACTCACAGGACCCTACACACTCACAGGGCCCTACACACTCACAGGGCCCTACACACTCACAGGGCCCTACACACTCACAGGACCCTACACACTCACAGGACCCTACACACTCACAGGACCATACACACTCACAGGACCCTACACACTCACAGGGCCCTACACACTCACAGGACCCTACACACTCACAGGACCCTACACACTCACAGGACCCTACACACTCACAGGACCCTACACACTCACAGGACCCTATACACTCACAGGACCCTACACACTCACAGGACCCTACACACTCACAGGACCCTACACACTCACAGGACCCTACACACTCACAGGACCCTACACACTCACAGGACCCTACACACTCACAGGACCCTATACACTCACAGGACCCTACACACTCACAGGACCCTACACACTCACAGGACCCTACACACTCACAGGACCCTACACACTCACAGGACCCTACACACTCACAGGACCCTACACACTCACAGGACCCTACACACTCACACTACACACTCACATGACCCTACACACTCACAGGACCCTACACACTCACATGACCCTACACACTCACATGACCCTACACACTCACAGGACCCTACACACTCACAGGACCCTACACACTCACAGGACCCTACACACTCACAGGACCCTACACACTCACAGGGCCCTACACACTCACAGGACCCTACACACTCACAGTACCCTACACACTCACAGGACCCTACACACTCACAGGACCCTACACACTCACAGGACCCTACACACTCACAGGACCCTATACACTCACAGGACCCTACACACTCACAGGACCCTACACACTCACAGGACCCTACACACTCACAGGACCCTACACACTCACAGGACCCTACACACTCACAGGACCCTACACACTCACAGGACCCTACACACTCACAGGACCCTACACACTCACAGGACCCTACACACTCACAGGACCCTACACACTCACAGGACCCTACACACTCACAGGACCCTACACAGTCACAGGACCCTACACACTCACAGGACCCTACACACTCACACTACACACTCACATGACCCTACACACTCACAGGACCCTACACACTCACAGGACCCTACACACTCACACTACACACTCACAGGACCCTACACACTCACAGGACCCTACACACTCACAGGACCCTACACACTCACAGGACCCTACACACTCACAGGACCCTACACACTCACAGGACCCTATACACTCACAGGACCCTACACACTCACAGGACCCTACACACTCACAGGACCCTACACACTCACAGGACCCTACACACTCACAGGACCCTACACACTCACAGGACCCTACACACTCACAGGACCCTACACACTCACACTACACACTCACATGACCCTACACACTCACAGGACCCTACACACTCACATGACCCTACACACTCACAGGACCCTACACACTCACATGACCCTACACACTCACAGGACCCTACACACTCACAGGACCCTACACACTCACAGGACCCTACACACTCACAGGACCCTACACACTCACAGGACCCTACACACTCACAGGGCCCTACACACTCACAGGGCCCTACACACTCACAGGACCCTACACACTCACAGGACCCTACACACTCACAGGACCCTACACACTCACAGGACCCTACACACTCACAGGACCCTACACACTCACAGGACCCTACACACTCACAGGACCCTACACACTCACAGGACCCTACACACTCACAGGACCCTACACACTCACAGGACCCTACACACTCACAGGACCCTACACACTCACAGGACCCTACACACTCACAGGGCCCTACACACTCACAGGGCCCTACACACTCACAGGGCCCTACACACTCACAGGACCCTACACACTCACAGGACCCTACACACTCACAGGACCATACACACTCACAGGACCCTACACACTCACAGGGCCCTACACACTCACAGGACCCTACACACTCACAGGACCCTACACACTCACAGGACCCTACACACTCACAGGACCCTACACACTCACAGGACCCTATACACTCACAGGACCCTACACACTCACAGGACCCTACACACTCACAGGACCCTACACACTCACAGGACCCTACACACTCACAGGACCCTACACACTCACAGGACCCTACACACTCACAGGACCCTACACACTCACAGGACCCTACACACTCACATGACCCTACACACTCACAGGACCCTACACACTCACAGGAGCCTACACACTCACAGGACCCTACACACTCACAGGACCCTACACACTCACAGGACCCTATACACTCACAGGGCCCTACACACTCACACTACACACTCACAGGGCCTACACACTCACAGGACCCTACACACTCACAGGACCCTACACACTCACAGGACCCTACACACTCACAGGACCCTACACACTCACAGGACCCTACACACTCACAGGACCCTACACACTCACATGACCCTACACACTCACAGGACCCTACACACTCACATGACCCTACACACTCACAGGACCCTACACACTCACAGGACCCTACACACTCACACTACACACTCACATGACCCTACACACTCACAGGACCCTACACACTCACACTCACAGGGCCCTACACACTCACACTACACACTCACATGACCCTACACACTCACAGGACCCTACACACTCACAGGACCCTACACACTCACATGACCCTACACACTCACAGGACCCTACACACTCACAGGACCCTACACACTCACAGGACCCTACACACTCACAGGACCCTACACACTCACATGACCCTACACACTCACAGGACCCTACACACTCACAGGGCCTACACATTCACAGGACCCTACACACTCACAGGACCCTACACACTCACAGGACCCTACACAGTCACAGGACCCTACACACTCACAGGACCCTACACACTCACAGGACCCTACACACTCACACTACACACTCACATGACCCTACACACTCACAGGACCCTACACACTCACAGGACCCTACACGCTCACACTACACACTCACAGGACCCTACACACTCACAGGACCCTACACACTCACAGGACCCTACACACTCACAGGACCCTACACACTCACAGGACCCTACACACTCACAGGACCCTACACACTCACAGGACCCTACACACTCACAGGACCCTACACACTCACAGGGCCCTACACACTCACAGGGCCCTACACACTCACAGGGCCCTACACACTCACAGGGCCCTACACACTCACAGGACCCTACACACTCACAGGACCCTACACACTCACAGGACCATACACACTCACAGGAGCCTACACACTCACAGGACCCTACACACTCACAGGACCCTACACACTCACAGGACCCTACACACTCACATGACCCTATACACTCACAGGGCCCTACACACTCACACTACACACTCACAGGGCCTACACACTCACAGGACCCTACACACTCACAGGACCCTACACACTCACAGGACCCTACACACTCACAGGACCCTACACACTCACAGGACCCTACACACTCACAGGACCCTACACACTCACATGACCCTACACACTCACAGGACCCTACACACTCACATGACCCTACACACTCACAGGACCCTACACACTCACAGGACCCTACACACTCACACTACACACTCACATGACCCTACACACTCACAGGACCCTACACACTCACACTCACAGGGCCCTACACACTCACACTACACACTCACATGACCCTACACACTCACAGGACCCTACACACTCACAGGACCCTACACACTCACATGACCCTACACACTCACAGGACCCTACACACTCACAGGACCCTACACACTCACAGGACCCTACACACTCACAGGACCCTACACACTCACATGACCCTACACACTCACAGGACCCTACACACTCACAGGGCCTACACATTCACAGGACCCTACACACTCACAGGACCCTACACACTCACAGGACCCTACACAGTCACAGGACCCTACACACTCACAGGACCCTACACACTCACAGGACCCTACACACTCACACTACACACTCACATGACCCTACACACTCACAGGACCCTACACACTCACAGGACCCTACACGCTCACACTACACACTCACAGGACCCTACACACTCACAGGACCCTACACACTCACAGGACCCTACACACTCACAGGACCCTACACACTCACAGGACCCTACACACTCACAGGACCCTACACAGTCACAGGACCCTACACACTCACAGGACCCTACACACTCACAGGACCCTACACACTCACAGGACCCTACACACTCACAGGACCCTACACAGTCACAGGACCCTACACACTCACAGGACCCTACACACTCACAGGACCCTACACAGTCACAGGACCCTACACACTCACAGGACCCTACACACTCACAGGACCCTACACACTCACAGGACCCTACACACTCACAGGACCCTACACACTCACAGGACCCTACACACTCACAGGACCCTACACACTCACAGGACCCTACACACTCACAGGACCCTATACACTCACAGGACCCTACACACTCACAGGACCCTACACACTCACAGGACCCTACACACTCACATGACCCTACACACTCACAGGGCCCTACACACTCACAGGACCCTACACACTCACAGGAGCCTACACACTCACAGGACCCTACACACTCACACTACACACTCACAGGGCCTACACACTCACACTCACAGGACCCTACACACTCACAGCACCCTACACACTCACAGGACCCTACACACTCACAGGACCCTACACACTCACACACACTGTCAGTCCAACACACACACAAACCCTCACTCCATCATCTGCTCACTTACACATAATATGCACATACATTTATACTGACTCTACACACACGCACACCCACTCACATACTAGCTGTTGTTACTCTGTTTATCTGACATCCTGTTACCTAGTCCCCTTACCCATATACATATCTACCTTCATCACTCCAGTATCCCTGCACATTGTAAATATGGTATTGGAACTGACTTTAACAAATATATTTCCTGTATATAGTATGCTTACTTGCTTACCTACTTTATTGTGTATTTCATATTTCATATTCTTATTTTTTTTTAGTAATACATTGTTATTGATTATTGTATTGTTGGGTTTTGAGTTTGCAAGTAATGCGTTTCACTGTACTTGTGCATGTAACATTAAAACTTGAAAGCGTGAAGGAGTGAGTGGAGAGGTGGGGCTGGAGGGGATATTTGGTGGGTTATTGGGTATATTCAATAGATTGATCTACTGTTTAGCAATGTTAAATATGACACAATTGTTAAAATTGTTTTGTTAATCTGTGTAGCAACCTGTAGAAAATGTATACAAAACCGAGTAGAATGTTGGCATACAGTGCCTTCGGAAAGTATTCAGACCCCGATGACTTATTACACATTTTATTACGTTAAAGCCTTATTTTAAAATTGATTAAATAAATAAAAATCCTCAGCAATCTACACACAATACCCCACAATGACAAAGTGAAAACAGGTTTTTAGAAATGTTTTCAAATTCATTAAAAATAAAAAACAGAAGTATTTACATACGTATTCAGACCCTTTGCTATGAGAATCAAAATTGAGCTCAGGTGCATCCTGTTTCCATTGATCATCCTTGAGATGTCTTGATTGGAGTCCACCTGTGGTAAATTCAATTGATTGGACATGATTTGGAAAGGCACAAACCTGTCTATTTAAGGTCCCACAATTGTCAGAGCCAAAACCAAGCCATGCGGTCGAAGGAATTGTCCGTAGAGTTCCAAGACAGGATTGTGTCGAGGTACAGATCTGGGGAAAGGCACCAAAAAAGAATTCTGCAACCTTGAAGGTCCCCAAGGACACAGTGGCCTCCATCATTCTTAAATGGAAGAAGTTTGGAACCACGACAACTTCCTTGAGCTGGCCACCTGGCCAAACTGAGCAATCGGGGGAGAAGGGCCTTAGTCAGGAATGTGAGCAAGAACCTGATTGTTACACTGACAGAGCTCTAAAGTTCCTCTATGGAGATGGGAGAACCTTCCAGAAGGACAACCATCTTTGCTGCACTCCACCAATCAGGCCTTTATGGTAGAGTGTCCAGGCAGAAGCTACTCCTCAGTAAAAGGCACATGACAGCCCGCTTAGAGTTTGCCAAAATGCACCTAAAGACTCTCAGACCTTGAGAAACAAGATTCTCTGGTCTGATGAAACCAAGATTGAACTCTTTGGCCTGAATGCCAAGCATCATGTCTGGAGGAAACCTGGCACCATCCCTAAGGTGAAGCATGGTGGTGGCAGCATCATGGTGTGGGGATGTTTTTCAGCAGCAGGGACTGGGAGATCAAGATTGAGGGATTCAAGATTGAGAGAAAGATGAACGGAGGAAAGTACAGAGAGGTCCTTAATGAAAACCTGCTCCAGAGCGCTCAGGACCTCAGATTGGGGCTAAGGTTCACCTTCCAACAGGACAACAACCCTAAGCACACAGCCAAGACAACGCAGGAGTGGCTTCGGGCCAAGTCTCTGAATGTCCTTGAGTGGCCTAGACAGAGTCCGGACTTGAACCTGCTCGAATCTCTGGATATAACTGATAATAGCTGTGCAGCAACGCTCCCCATCCAACCTGAAAGAGCTTGAGAGGATCTGCAGGGAAGAATGGAGGAAACTCCCTATGTGCTTCAACAAAGTACTGAGTAAAGGGTCTGAATACTTATGTAAATGTGATATATATATAATTATTTTGTAATTACAAAAATGTCTAAACCTGTTTTTGCTTCGTCATTATGGGGTATTTTGTGTAGCTTGATGAGGAATGAAAACAATTTAATCCATTTTAGAATGAGGCAGTAAACTAAACAAATGTGGAAAAAGTCAAGGGGTCTGAATACTTTCTGAATGCACTATATGTAAAAAAAAAAAAAAAGAGAGAGAAAACCCACCAATTCCCTTGCCTTCTTTACACTAACATGCTGACTAACATGCTGACTGTGTGCGTCTGCATGCACCATCACTCGCATGTTGATTTTTGTCCAGACGCGATCAGGACACGCAGGTAAAAAACAATCTCTGAACCAACTATATTAATTTGGGGACAGGCCGAAAAGCATTACACATGTATGGCAACTTAGCTAGCTGCTGTTGCTAGCTAATTTATCCTGGGATATAAACATTGGGTTGTTATTTTACCTGAAATGCACAAGGTCCTCTACCTCGACACTTAATCCACAGACAAAAGGGTAAACCGAGTTAATTTCTAGTAATCTGTCCTCCTTCAGGCTTCTTCTTCTTTGGACTTTATATGCCAGTTAGCAACCAACTTTAAAGTGCATTACCAACTGGACTGGAGTGTGGACCTCAGTTCATCTTTTAGTCACCCACGTGGGGATATGCTCCTAAAAACCAATGAGGAGATGGGAGAGGCGAGACTTGCCGCACGTCACAAATAGATCCAAGATCTATGTTAGCTGTTGGCTATGCAGACGCTCGTTGACGTATGCGAGAAGTGTGGGTGCAATGATTGAATAACATGTATCTGTACATTTATTTTACAATGCTCGCGGACACAACCCGAGCGGTGTGGTCAATGTAACACTTTAATGAGGAAGAATGTACTATGACTGCGATATGTGATTGTCTCACCGAGCTATCTTAAGATAAATGCACTAACTGTAAATTGCTCTGGATAAGAGTGTCTGCTAACTTACATGAAAATAATGTATATTCACAATTCAGATATGGAGATCTAGGATCCAATGGCAGATATGTTATTATGTAGTACAGTATATTCTGTATTTACTAGACAACTGCTTGTATAATATTATATTTCTGTGTGAATAAAGTGATCTGAAAATCATTAAGGTGTTGAATGTCAAAGTGTCTGAGGGCATCGGGCTCCTTAAATACTTCCCTATAATTGTTATGACACACAGAGGCCCTTGCATTCATGTTGCAGGCTTTAGAATCATGCTCATGGAGTGTGTCACTCTCACAGTGTTGTAATGTACATCACAGAGAGAGCCCTCTTCCCCTCCACTAGCTTGTACCAAGTGTTAACTCTATTTACATAGCTACCGCCTGCCATCTTATCATTGGACTGCAGAAACCATTTTGAAAGTGTTTGATGCCATTTTAATCCACAGAAAGAGTCATTGTGTTCTCTGGAAAGCTCTGATTTAAGGTAAAGTGTACCCATAGGGCCTGTAAAACTCTTTAATCGCCACTCCATTCCCTTTGCCTATTATATTCCATGCAAGCAGTGGATTATTTCAAACTCTACCTCCTTGAAGATTTAATACATTTCTATTAGAGAATAATATCCCGGGATTGTTGTTTATTTTCCCTGACTTATTCTTTCTTTGAAGATATAATTGTTTTTGCTGTTTCAGCAGGTCAGTATAATGTATAAACTTTTAACAAAAAAAAAATGTTATTCTATATTTCAGATTTCAAAGGGCCCATTTCAGTTGAAGGGATTGCAGCGCTACGTTTCTTTGTCCACAGATGTGAATTCTGCAAATGATTATAATAAAAACAATAAACGGTAATATCCTTTAGTGTTCCTTGTCAGTTGTTACTGTTATTGTTTTAATCATCACCAGTGAAGAGAAGGACTAGTGCTGTACGTTGATCTCCATCTAGCCATACGTAAGTGTATCTTCACCCAATTGAGCTGTAATAGCATTCTGGTGCTCAGGCTCCAGGATTTAATATGAAGCCATGCCCCGACCCAACATTGTGAATGTCCTTGTGTATACACAAGATAAGGAACTCAAAGGCAGGATGACTTGTAAAGGCCAGCAACTATCTGCAGCATCCCCCCCACACACACCATACACACACCACCACCCCACACACACTTCTGTGCAGGCTCATGAACAGCATGCTAACACTGTGTGCTTGTTAAGGCCTATTCCCAAGGGTTGTGTGAATAATTGGTAAATATTTTACTTGATGTAGGGGCTAGCCGGCTTCAATTGCTGTGTGTCACAGAGAAATTAATCAAAGTCAGACGACCAACAGTGACATGAGTCACTTGAAGTGAGCTAAATTCCTGACAGGGATCTGGAGCACTTTGTGTTTGCTTGTTATTGAGAGTGAAGAGGGAGGATGACAACACAGAGGAGGAGAAGTGTGTGTGTGTTATTTCATGATTTGCTCAGGCAATTACAAAAAGTAATTTAAATGCAAAAAAGTTAAATGAGAGAGTGAAATAGAACTGAGCAGAGTCAACCTGCCAAATAATACCTGTTATCAAGTAGAAGAAATGAGAAAAGAGTTAGGCTCAGAACAAACTGAAAATGTTGAGATGTTTAGACAAGGATCTTCAAAGGATCTTCTGATGGAAAAATGTATAATTCGGTTGAATTGGTGATGGGCAGGAGTCATGCAGCAGTCGTTGACAGGCTTTATTAATGTGATGTAACTGGCAACATAGGTATTGGTGGATTGGAGACCAAATGAACAGTTGGTGCTACAGGATGATCCTCCCCTTGGTGACCTTTGAGCACCTGCCGAAACAATTTGATAAAATTAATCCTATTTTTGTCACCTTTACTGATCTTGTGTTCAACATTCGGGTAGTTATGTCTTTTCAATTGTCACAAAGTCTGTGCTAAAATGCTTTACCTGTCATGCCAGAATCACTGAACATCATTGCGTCTCCTCTGCAGGAAATTTGAACCACTGATACAGTATTTGTGGAATATTGAGGGCTGGCTTTGACTGAGCTGTTTCTCATTAATTATTTTGCGCTGATTAATTGGGAGGCCGGATAAAAGGTGTTGCTGGGAGAATAAATGGGTAAAGCAAGAGCCATTTAATTAAATATTGAGCACTCTCAGATGAATGTCTGTGTTGGTGACCCAAACCGCTAGCAATGCTAATTAAAATTTCAGTTCTGTCTAGGGACCTAGCTACACCCTCCCTTTATGCCCACAAAGCTGCCTGCTCACCTGCTAAAGCATTGATTCCACCAGATAAACATTAAACAGTCACGTGTAGTCGCGTAGGCAGTGCTTTTCAGAGCTTTTTGGGAACTGATAATAGGTAGACCGGTGAAAGTGTAACTTTTGTTTGCGTTAATGATCATAGTCCCACAGGAGCGTTGTGATGACCTGAACTAAAAGTTAGTACTGAAGTGGTTTCTGGGAATAATAGGTTGGTATTGATGATGGTATGTTTCACTTTAATACAAATAACTTTATTTCTTTCTATTATATATCAGCTGACTACATCTCTCGGGACCAAGTCCCAGGACTGTCAGAAAAGGTAACTCTATGCTCGGGCAAAGCAATCCACCTGCAAGTAATGAAGATGTCTGGAGAGCCAGAAACTACAGAGAGAGAGTCTCAGGAAAATATCAGGAATTGTATTTTTGACTCTGCAGAGCTAAAGTGACAACTGGTGTCGAGCTGAAAAAATAATGAGGAAGAAATGCTCGCTCATCACTTCGGGAGCGGCTGTCTTTGCGATTAGACGGTGTGGTGAGGCCAGACCAACCCTGCTACCCCGGCAGAGTGTTGTGTTATAACTCCTGAAGTTGCTCAATTGTGCCCGCACCCAGGATTCAGGGCAGGTACTTCCCCTTATGAGTCCACTGGTTGCAGCCAGATACTTGCCGCCTGAACGAGTCTGCAGAAAACCAGAACAGCATGCAGCCCTATACATGGATAGATGAGGTAGAACGTTGTCATGGTTCAACATCTGTCGTTGTGACATCTTGTTAATACGTGGTTTGATGGAACACCAAGATACGTTACTGTTGTTGTTACATTGTATACACTTTCTATTTTTAACGCTTCTTTCAAAAGTGGTTAAATTAGTTAATTACTCTTGTATAACTAAGAGAGGTTCCACCGTATCTGCTTCTCCCGATGTAGAATGGATGACAGTGCAGACACATGTAGCTAACTGAATCAAACAGGATTTAGATTTAGTCACAAGCCAACATATGGTGATTTCAAACACCCCAAAAATAAGGTGAGGATATAATCCTCTCAAACAGTTTTACAGAGGGGTAAAACCTGCCCAGGAGCAGTTGAATTAAGATGTCAGGAGGATGCTTGGGGATTCAGTGTGGTGTCACATCAGCCATATTGTTGGTTAGTTAGAGGGAAAAGGAGGGAGAGACAGGGAGAGCAGTCTAATAACCATAACATTAGATCCTCACACCACATTAGACTCAGAGGAAACAGCTCCCATTAATGACACTTTGGCTTTTACATGCATTCTCTATTAGGCCTGGAAACTTCAATTTACATCACGCTGATATTAGTGACAGTATCGTTTTCCTCGTCTTTCAGAAGAACCTCTAGTCCACATGCAGCTGTCCTAATATGGACACTGTGCATTGTGTTAAATTCCACCTACAGTTGTCCAGGTACTGTATCTGGGTGGTGAAGAGCTTAATTCACTGAAATTATAACACAGAGAGGAGGTTGCAGACAGGAAGGACGGAAGGAAGGGCAGGTATGGCCTCTAGTACTGAACCTGCCTAAGACGGGGAGGTTCTGCCACTTATGAAAGAAATGTCATTCAAGTTGTCATATTCAATAAAAGAGGTGCTTTTCGAAGATAATTATCTCATTAACCACTGGAGCTCTCCCGTCTCATGTGACATGTTTCACTAAGGGCACTTCTTTATATGTGGAAGAGGCTGCTTTTTTGTGTTCTATATCATGTCAGGGTCCAACAGCAAAGAGGCTCATAACGGAGTCATTTTAAAGTTTTATATCTTGAAAACGTAAATGGCTGACATGCAAATAATTTTGGTACTAAACTCAGCAAAAAAAGAAACTCACTCCTCTCACTGTTAACTGCGTTGATTTTCAGCAAACTTGACATGTGTAAATATTTGTATGAACATAACAAGATTCAACAACTGAGACATAAACTGAACAGGTTCCACAGACATGTGACTAACAGAAATTGAATAATGATGTCCCTGAACAAAGGGGGGGTAAAAATTTAAATCAACAGTCAGTATCTGGTGTGGCCACCAACTGCATTAAGTACTGCAGTGCATCTCCCCCTCATGGACTGCACCAGATTTGCCAGTTCTTGCTGTGAGATGTTACCCAACTCTTCCACCAAGGCACCAGCCAGTTCCCGGACATTTCTGAGGGGGATGGCCCTAGCCCTCACCCTCCGGTCCAACAGGTCCCAGACGTGCTCATTGGGATTGAGATCACTGGTCATGGCAGAACACTGGAGATTCGCTGGCCATGGCAGAACACTGACATTCCTGTCTTGCAGGAAATCACGCAAAGAACGAGCAGTATGGCTGGTGGAATTGTCATGCTGAGGGTCATGTCAGGATGAGCCTGCAGGAAGGGTACCACATTATGGAGGAGGATGGTTTCCTTGTAACGCACCAGCGGGGAGATTGCTTGCAATGACAACGAGCTCAGTCCGATTATGCTGTGACACACTGTCCCAGACCATGACGGACGGACCCTCCAACTCCAAATCGATCCCGCTCCAGAGTACAGGCCTCGCTGTAACGCTCATTCCTTCGACCATCACCCCTGGTGAGACAAAACCGCGACTCGTCAGTGAAGAGCACTTTTTCCAGTACTTTCTGGTCCAGTGATGGTGGGTTTGTGCCCATAGGCAACGTTGTTGCCGGTGATGTCTTGTGAGGACCTGCCTTACAACAGGCCTACAAGTCCTCAGTCCAGCCTCTCTCAGCCTATTGCGGACAGTCTGAGCACTGATGGAGGGATTGTGCTTTCCTGGTGTAACTCGGGCAGTTGTTGTTGCCATCCTGTACCTGTCCCGCAGGTGTGATGTTCGGATGTACCAATCCTGTGCAGGTGTTGTTACACACAGTATGGACATTGCAATTTATTGCCCTGGCCACATCTGCAGTCCTCATGCCTCCTTGCAGCATGCCTAAGGCACATTCACACAGATGAGCAGGGATCCTGGGCATCTTTCTTTTGGTGTTTTTCAGTGTCAGCAGAAAGGCCTCTTAGTGTCCTAAGTTTTCATAACTGTGACCTTAATTGCCTACCATCTGTAAGCTGTTAGTGTCTTAACAACCGCTCCACAGGTGCATGTTCATGAATTGTTTATGGTTCATTGAACAAGCATGGGAAACAGTGTTTAAACCCTTTACAATGAAGATCAGTGAAGTTATTTGGATTTTTACAAATTATCTTTGAAAGACAGGGTCCTGAAAAAGGGACGTTTCTTTTTTTGCTGAGTTTATATCAACAATGGACCAATGAAACAAATACCAAAAGATAGTTTTTGGGTGGAGTTTTCCTTTAACATATTGGAAGCTGAGTGAAGCTGGTGACAGTCTGATACAGGAGTTGGCCAGTAGATAACGATAAATAAATTCATAAATTCACATCAATATCAATATGTCATGAAGTGAACCTTATGTGAAGTATTATTTCACATGATTTCTCTGTTAGACTGTTGAGATCGCAGACTTACTCATTCTGTAATGCTTGGTTGTGTACTCAGTTACATTGATAATAGACCTACAAACGTTGACAATAAGCACAAAATAATCGTATGAGTGAGTGAATTTGGTACACCATCTGTAAATGCATAATTGGGGAATAATTTTCTTGTATTTCACAATTATTTCATTCTCTTCAGCAGTTTGGGGATGTAGGCCTGTTCCAAGGATTTCAATACATGTGTAGTGATACTGTACCATGCTAACACAACTGTAGAAAAACAGTCTGGCGATTTAATTACCCATGAGAAAATAAGAAAAAATAACACAACTGCTTAGCATTCATATTTTCTTACCAAGGCAACAAGCATTTCTGTTTCTACTACAGCTGTGCCAGTTCCATTCTCACCACATGATTCACCAGCTGTGTAAAAACTAAAACCCTCCTACCATCTGCTGTGTGTGGGGGACCTGTTGGATGTTACACCCATCCGGTATCAAATCAAATCACATTTTTATTGTCACATGCGCCGAATACAGTGAAATGTTTACTTACAAGCCCTTAACCAACAATGCAGTTTTAAGAAAATACCGCAAAAAAAGTAAGAGATCAGAATAACAAATAATTTAAGAGCATCAGTAAATAACAAGAATGGGGCTATATTTGTAAGATGGTGTATTCATTTTCTTAGTCAACCTTGTGTTCTGTTTCTTTGTGTTCTTGAACGTAGCCCTGTCTTTCATTTTGTTCATTGATTTCAACTGTGTTAGTTACTCACCTGGTCTTATCAGCTCCTTATGTCACGAATCCCGTTTCCTGAGTCTGTTTTTTGCCTGTGTTCTGTCCTGGAGTGTTTTTTCCGGCATCCTGGAACGCACCCTGTCTGGTTGCCGGGCAAGGTAGCCAGTTGGGAGTTCTGATTACCCGCACCTGTATCCCATCAGCTATCTGCACACCTGGTCCTGATCAACATCTCTCCTCTTCATAAGCCCGGACCTGACATCCATTCCCTGCCGGATCGTTAGCCATGAACAGTATGTCGTGCCATAGTATCAGCATCAAGGTAGATAGAATTTGTTTTGTTGTTTTTTTACGTATTGCTTGCCTTAAACTTACCTCCGTTTGTTCTGTCTTCAGTTACTCACCCGGATCATTTATCCCATTCCCGCCTGGTCGTCGGAGAATTCCGCTACCCCATTGGATCCACCTATTTACTCCCATCAACTCACCACCGCTGCCCGCTACGCCACCTGGATAAATCTACCCATTCATATTCACTTGTAAATAAATACTCACCTTCTTCCTACTCTCCTTGTCCTTGACTTACTGGGCCGTACGCACTACCCTCTATAGTGCCTTGCTTTTGGAGGCTGAGCAGTTGCCATACCAGGCAGTGATGCAACCAGTCAGGACACTCTTGATGGTGCAGCTGTAAAACCTTTTGAAGATTTGAGGACACATGCCAAATATTTTCAGTCTCCTGGGGGGAATAGGTTTTGTCGTGCCCTCTTCACAACTGTTTTGGTGTGCTTGGACCATGTTAGTTTGTTGGTGATGTAGATACTAAGGAACTTAACCTGCTCCACGTCAGCCCTGTCGATGAGAATGGGGACGTGCTCGGCCCTCCTTTTCCTGTAGTCCACAATCATCTCCTTTGTCTTGATCACGTTGAGGGAGAGGTTGTTGTCCTTGCACCACACGGTCATGAGTGAACAGGGAGTACAGGAGGGGACTGAGCATGCCAGTGACTGATGTGGTGTACTCCTCAATGCCATCGGAAGAATCCCTGAACATATTCCAGTCTGTGATAGCAAAACATTCCTGTTGTTTAGCATCGGCTTCATCTGACCACTTTTTTATAGACCGAGTCGCTGGTGCTTCCTGCTTGACTGTTTTCCTGTAAGCAGGAATCAAGAGGATAGAATTATGGTCATATTTGCCAAGTGGAGGATGAGGTAAAGGTGGTCTAGAATTTTCTTTCCCCTCTGGTTGCACATTTAACATGCTGATAGAAATGAGGTAAAACTGATTTAAGTTTCCCCGCATTAAAGTCCCCGGCCACTAGGAGCGCCGCCTCTGGATGAATGTTTTCCTGTTTGCTCATGGCAGTATACAGCTCATTGAGTGCGGTTTTAGTGCCAGCATCGGTCTGTGGTGGTTTGTAGACAGCTACGAAAAATACAGATGAAATCTCTCTCATGTTGATAGTAAATTGGTTGAATGTAAATTAGAAGCCAATGCCACTCCTACATACAGTATATGAAATATAGGCACTTGTCTCACCTGACTGACAGCATGTAGAAGGAGCCACATTCCCTGCGTGAAGCCATCAGTTAGAATTCACATATCTCTGTTTCATATCCACCGGTTTACATCTCTCAATCCCTTTTGGCCATACCCTGCCTGCCATTGATAACTTTTAGCTTAAAGCAGGTAAGAACCCAGTGCTGTGATGTGTTATTGGTATAGGCTACAGGTAAAAATACTTTATATGGCTCCTATAGATAGTAAAACTATAAAAAACATTAGCGTAAGAGGAGAATTAGTTGAACAGTTTGTCTTGATATCATCTATTTGAGACTCCAAATAAATTCTTCCAGAATATTTAGATTACGGCTCATGTTTTAGAGATTAAATCTATTAATGCGCTTCAAATGTATTTAATTGCTCCATTAATTCATCTAGATTCCAACCAATCATTTTCCAATTGCAGTTATTGTCCCTTTTGGTTATCTTCCTATGGTGAACTGAGCATGAGAATTCATTAAATGTATTTTCCAAGCTTCTCTGAATACATCACTCTCTCATTTGCATCTCATAACAAAGGCCAAAAAAACAGGTTCTGCATTTAGCTCTGATGAGTCCCCTGCCATACTCAAGCCCAGCACTAAAGGCCTGAAGTGCGGAAACACCTGTCAGTGCTGTGATGCATGGACTCATCCAGGCATTGGGATCAAAGGCATTGCCAATCCCTCACTCTTCCCTGACTTTTATGTGATTGTAACCCTTTCTCTGGACTAGTAAACAGCAGTGCATAAGCAAACATAGCAGCAGAGAAGCATCAGGTCTGGTTCCAGCTGAAGGGTCTGAGGGGGAATCAATGAACAAACAAACTGGTGTTTTCACACCCCATTCTCCCCTGGGCCAATCCTTCAATAGTACACAACAGGAACACCAATTCATGAATTAACATAAAGTGCTGTATAAAAGTTAGAGGTCTATTTATCTTTTTTCCCAGTAATTTGTTACAATAGTCTATTGTTTTGGAATGTTCCAATGCATGCATGAAATTGTGACAGGTTGGAAACCGTGTCTCTCTGAGTGAACATTATCTCGGCACCCAGAACCAAATCTCATGCATGTGCGCTTCGATGTCATTTCAATGTAATGTCATTCCTGCCAGTGCTTGTTAAGTATCTGTCTTTCACTGTCTTACCCAGTGCAGTTGAGAGGCCCATGGAGAGCTGCTGAATCCCAACAGTTGTGGGCTAATAAAGTTGTTTCCTGCTCTTGCCTTCAACCCTGCAGAGAGCTGCCTCATAAATGTGTATGATAATCTATACACTATGTCAGACCTCAATATAGAAATTCTTTAAAAGGAGCTACTCCGCAGTCTGCTGTCCAGTGGTTCTTCTTAAGGTGTTATCACAGGTGCAAAAAACAGTGTCTCCTTGTCCTTCAATGTCTAATACCAGCCTTCGCTGTGGGTCTATGTGTTTTTGCTATGGGCCTATCTGTGAGTCCTTTGCTGTCTGTGTGTCCTTTAATGTGTTGGTCTCTGGTGATGCTTTAACCGGAGTGAGTATTCCCCCTCCGAGCCTGTAGCTGCATTATTCACTACAGCACAGTGTTGAGTTCATGAGCCTCTCTCTTCTCTCTCCCCTTCATGTCCTATTCCAACCTCATCCTCAGCTACAGTATGTACACTATCCTACAAGACTTCATTTGTTTCTACATTCTTAGGAAAATGGGTTCCAAAAGGGTTCTTCGGTTGTCCCTATAGGAGAAAACTTAGGTTCCAGAGAGAACCTTTTTTGTTTCCACTTAGAACCCTTTTGGTTCCATTTAGAATTCTCTGTGGAATGGGTCCTACATGTAACCCAAAAATATTATTTATACCTGGAACCAAAAAGGGCACTTTAAAGGGTTCTCCTATGGGGACAGCCGAAGAACTCTTTTAGGTTCCAGATAGCACTTTTTTTGCTTAGAGTGTACTCTGGAGACCAACTGGGGAGAAATCCAGTGTCTGTATGTGTTAACTTCCCTCCCCCCTACCTACTTCCCTCCACTCACTCACTCACTTACTCACTCACTCTCCAGCGCACCCACTGGCTCCCCTCCAACACCCAAAGCCGGACTTTAGCATTTGATGATTGTGGTTCACCAAGATGTCAGGACTACTAAAAGTGTGAGGTGGCATTATTGGTTCTGACAGGCAGCAGGAATTTTGTATGGTGAATGCAAGCTGGAAGAGCTCAAAGAGAGGACAAAGTGGCGATATTGATGCCTGCCAACTGTGCTTGCTGACAGCTGTGGTGGTGTGATGCATTCATTTTGTTTTTGGTGTGAGCTGTGATCATATACAGTATAGTGATGTAAAGGAAGCCCTATCTCTTGCCATCTTGTATATGCTTTATCTTCAGGAATTCAATGTGCACTACCCAGCAAACGGGAATTCCTGAGGACATTTGGCAACATTCCCATAAGGTCCCTTAAGAGTTTTGGCGCAACGTTATCACATGGACATTCTGAGAATGTTGCGTGATGGTCTCAAGGGAACGTTCTCTATGGGACCTTTTGTGTAGTTCCCTGTCTGTTCCCAGGAGACCATGACATGTCCCAAGAATGACATAATATGGACTTGGTCTTTTGCCAAATAGGGCTATCTTCTGTATACCACCCCTACCTTGTCACTACACAATTGATTGGTTCAAACACATTAAGAAGGAAAGAAATTCCACAAATTAACTTATAACAAGGCACACCTGTTAATCGAAATGCATTCCAGGTGACTAACTCATGACACTGGTTGAGGGAATGCCAAGAGTGTGCCAAGCTGTCATTAAGGCAGAAGGTGGCTACCTCAGAATTTATTCAGACCACTTTGACTTTTCCACATTTTGATAGCTTACAGCCTTATTCTAAAATATATTAACTCATTTCTCCCCCTCATCAATCTACACACAATACCCCATAATGACAAACCAAAAATATGTTTTTAGAAATATCGAATCAAATCAAATTTTATTAGTCAAATGCGCAGAATACAACAAGTGAAATGCTTACCTACCTAACCAACAATGCAGTTTAAAAAGAATACAGATAACAATAAGAGATACAAGTAATTAAAGAGCAGCAGTGAAATAACAATAGCGAGACCATACACAGGGGGGTATCGATACAGAGTCAATTATTACCGGTTATTTGAGGTATTATGTACATGTTGGTAGATATTAAAGTGACTATGCACAGATGACAACAGAGAGTAGCAGTGGTGTAAAGGGTGTGTGGGGGGGGGGGGGGGGAATGCACTGCAAATAGTCTGGGTAGACATTTGACTAGATGGTCAGGAGTCTTATGGCTAGGGGGTTGAAGCTGTTTAGAAGCCTCTTGTACCTAGACTTGGCGCTCCGGGTACCACTTTCTGTGCGGTAGCAGAGAGAACTGTCTATGTCTAGGGTGGCTGGAGTCTTTGACAATTTTTCCTCTGACACTGCCTGGTATAGAGGTCCTGGATGGCAGGAAGCTTGGCCCCAGTGATGTCCTGGGCCGTTCGCACTACCCTCTGTAAGTGCCTTGTGATCGGAGGCTGAGCAGTTGTCATACCAGGCAGTGATGCAACCAGTCAGGATGCTCTCGATGGTGCAGCTGTAGAACCTTTTGAGGATCTGAGGACCCATGCCAAATTTTTCTGAGGGGGAATAGGTTTTGTCGTGCCCTCTTCACGGCTATCTTGGTGTGCTTGGACCATGTTAGTTTGTTGGTGATGTGGACACCAAGGAACTTGAAGCTCTCAACCTGCTCCACGCCAGCCCCGTCAATGAAAATTGGGGGCGTGCTCGGTCTTCCTTTTCCTGGAGACCACAATCATCTCCTTTTGTCTTGATCATGTTGAGGGAGAGGTTGTTGTTCTGGCACCACACGGCCAGGTCTCTGACCTCCTCCCTATAGGCTGTCTCGTCGTTGTCGGTGATCAGTGTCATCTGCAAATTTAATGATGGTGTTGGAGTAGTGCCTGACTGTGCAGTCATGAGTGAACAGGGAGTACAGGAGGTGACTCAGCACGCACCCCTGAGGGGCCCCTGTGTTGAGGATTAGTGTGGTGGATGTGTTGTTACCTACCCTTAACACCTGGGGGTGGCCCGTCAGGAAGTCCAGGATCCAGTTGCAGAGGGAGGTGTTGAGTCCCAGGGATCTTAGCTTATTGATGAGCTTTGAGGGCACTATGGTGTTGAACACTGAGCTGTAGTCAATGAATAGCACTCTCACATAGGTGTTCCTTTTGTCCAGGTGGGAAAGGGCAGTGTGGAGTGCAATGGAGATTGCATCATCTGTGGATCTGTTGGGGCGGTATGCAAATTGGAGTGGGTCTAGGGTTTCTGGGATGATGGTGTTGATGAGAGCCATGACCAGCCTTTCAAAGCACTTCATGGCTACAGACCTGAGTGCTATGGGTCAGTAGTAATTTTGGCAGGTTACCTTAGTGTTCTTGGGCACAGGGACTATGGTGGTCTGCTTAAAACATGTTGGTATTACAGACTTGGATAGGGAGAGGTTGAAAATGTCAGTGAAGACACTTGCCAGTTGGTCAGCGCATGCTCGCAGTACAGGTCCTGGTAATCCGTCTGGCCCTGCGGCCTTGTGAATGTTGACCTGTTTAAAGGTCTTACTCACATCGGCTGTGGAGAGCGTGATCACACAGTCTTCTGGAACAGCTGGTGCTCTCATGCACATTTCAGTGTTATTTGCCTCTAAGTGGGCATAGAAGTGGTTTAGTTCATCTGTTAGGCTCGTGTCACTGGGCAGCTCTTTGCTGTGATTCCCTTTGTAGTCTGCAATGGTTTGCAAGCCCTGCCACATCCAATGAGCATCAGAGCCGGTGTAGTATGATTCGATCTTAGTCCTGTATTGACGCTTTGCCTGTTTGGTGGTTCGTTGGAGAGCATAGCGGGATTTCTTATAAGCTTCCAGGTTAGAGTCCTGCTCCTTGAAAGTGGCAGCTCTAGCCTTTAGCTCAGTGCGGAGGCTGCCTGTAATCCATGGCTTCTGGTTGGGGTATGTACGTACAGTCACTGTGGGGACGACGTCATCGATGCACTTATTGATGAAGCCAGTGACTGATGGGGTGAACTCCTTAATACCATCGGAGGAATCCCTGAACATATTCCAGTCTTTGATAGCAAAATAGTTCTGTAGCTTAGCATCTGCTTCCTCTGACCACTTTTTTATTGATCTAGTCACTGGTGCTTCATCCTTAAATTTTTTATTGTAAGCCGGAATCAGGAGGATAGAATTATGGTCAGATTTGCCAAATGGAGGTTGAGGGAGAGCTTTGTATGTGTCTCTGTGTGTGGAGTAAAGGTGGTCCAGAGTTTTTTCCCTCTGGTTGCATATTTATCATGCTGATAGAAATTTGGTAAAACGGATTTAAGTTTCCCTGCATTAAAGTCCCCGGCTGCTAGGAGTGCCACCTCTTGGTGAGCGTTTTCTTGTTTGCTTATGGTGGAATACAGCTCATTCAATGCTGTCTTAGTGCCAGCCTCTGACTGTGGTGGTATGTAAACAGCTACAAAGAATACAGATGAAAACTCTCTTGGTAGGTAATGTGGTCTACAGCTTATCATAAGATCCTCTACCTCAGGCAAGCAATATCTCGAGACTTCCTTAGATATCGTGCACCATCTGTTGTTAACAAAAATACATAGACCACAGCCCCTTGTCTTACCAGACGCCACTGTTCTATCCTGCCAGTACATCGTATAACCAGCCAGCTGAATGTTTATGTTGTTGTCGTTCAGCCAAGCATAAGATGTTACAGTTTTTAATGTACTGTTTGTAGTTTCATCTCCCACGTAACTTATACATTTTATTGCCCAAAGATTGCATGTTTGCTAGCAGAATGGAGGGAAGTTGGGGTTTATTTGATCACCTATGAATTCTCAGAAGGCAGCCCAACTGTCACCCCCTCTTTCTCCACCTCCTCTTCATGCAGATCACGGGGATCAGGGGTTGTTTCTGAAGAAGCAGTGTATCCTTCTCATCGGGCTCGTCAGAGTTGTGAAAGGAAAAAGAGGATTCTGCTTGTCAGTGGTGAGTAATCACTGTCCTCATGTCTTGAAGTTCGTTTCGGTCATAAGAGATGGTAGCGGCAACATTATGTACAAAATAAGTAAAAAAATAAGTTGCAAATAAACAAACCTAAAAACACAATCGGCTGGGGGAACATAAAACGTCTGCCATCCTCTCCGGCACCATCTTACAACATAAGAATTATATAAGCATTCAGAACCTTTACTCATTACTTTGTTGAAGCACCTTTGGCAGTGATTACAGCCTTGAGTCTTCTTGGGTATGACGCTACAAGCTTGGCACACCTGTATTTGGGCAGTTTCTTCCATTCTTCTCTGCAGATCTGCTCAAGTTCTGTCAGGTTAGATGGGGAGCATTGCTGCACAGCTATTTTCAGGTCTCTCCAGATATGTTTTATCAGGTTCAAGTCTGGGCTCTGGCTGGGCCACTCAAGGACATTCAAAGACTTGTCTCGAAGCCACTCCTGCATTGTCTTGGCTGTGTGCTTAGAGTCGTTGTCCTGTTGGAAGGTTAACCTTCACCCCAGTCTGAGCGCTCTGAGCAGGTTTTCATTAAGGATCTCTCTGTACTTTCCTCCGTTCATCTTTGTCTCGATCCTGACTAGTCTCCCAGTCCCTGCCGCTTAAAAATATCCCCACAGCATGATGCTGCCACCACCATGCTTCACCATAGGGATGGTGCCAGGTATCCTCCAGACGTGACGCTTCTCATGGTCTGAGAGTCTTTAGATGCCTTTTGGCAAACTCCAAGCGGGCTGTCATGAACTTTTTACTGACCACTCTACCATTAAGGCGTGATTGGTGGAGTGCTGCAGAGATGGTTGTCCTTCTGGATGGATCTCCCATCTCCACAGAGGAACTCCAGAGCTCTGTCAGAGTGACCATCGCATTCTTGGTCTCCTCCCTGACCAAGGCCCTTCTCCCCCAATTGCTCAGTTTGGCCGGGCGGCCAACTTTAGGAAGAGTCTTGGTGGTTCAAAACTTCTTCCATTTAAGAATGATGGTGGCCACTGTTTTATTTTTTTACTTTATTTAACCAGGTAGGCCAGTTGAGAACATGTTCTAATTTACAACTGTGACCTGGACAAGACAAAGCAAAGCAATGTAACGCAAACAACAACACAGAGTTACACATGGGATAAACAAACAGTCAATAACACAATTAAAAAATCTATATACAGTTTGTGCAAATGTAGTATGATTATGGAGGTAAGGCAATAAGTTGGCCATAGTTGCGAGATAAGTAAAATTTAGCAATTAAACACTGGAATGGTAGATGTGCAGAAGATGAACGTGCAAGTAGAGATACTGGGGTGCAAAGGATCAAAAACATAAACAGCAATATGGGGACAGCTCAATGAGTAGTTTTAGTGGTTCCAAACTTCTTCCATTTAAGGATGATGGCTACCACTGTTCTTGGGGACCTTCAATGCTGCAGAATTGTTTTAGTACCCTTCCCCAGATCTGTGCCTCGACACAATCCTCTCTCGGAGCTCTACGGACATTTCCTTTGACCTCAAGGCTTGGTTTTTGCTCTGAAGTGCACTGTCAACTGTGGGACCTTATATAGACAGGTGCATGCCTTTCCAAATTATGTCCAGTCAATTGAATTTGGACTCCAATCAAGTTGTAGAAATCTCTTATGGATGATAAACGGAAACAGCATGCACCTGAGCTCAATTTCAAGTCTCATAGCAAAGGGTCTGAATAGTTATGTAAATAAGGTATTTATGTTTTTATTCTTCATAAATTTGCAAAAATTATAAAAACCTGTTTTCGCTTTGTCATTATGGGGTGTAGATTGCTGAGGATTTGCTTTTATTTAATATGTTTTAGAATAAGACTGTGAAGTAACAACATTTTGAAAATGTCAAGGGGTCTGAACATTTTCTGAAGTCACCGTACATATTAAGTGGGTAAAACATTATGTAAATATTATTAAAGTTACCAGAGTTCCATTATTAAAGTCTATTAAGGTCTATGTAGGGTAGCAGCCTCTAGGGTGCATAGTAGCGTAACCGGGTGGTAGTCGGCTAGTGACTAAAGTTTAGAGCAGGGTACTGGGAGGGAGCCGGCTCGTGGTGACTATTTAACAGTCTGTTGGCCTTGAGATGGAAGCTGTTTTTCAGTCTCTCGGTTCCTGCTTTGATGCACATGTACTGACCTCGCCTTATGGATGGTAGCAGGGTGAATAGGCCTTGGCTCGGATTGTTGAGGTCCTTGACGATCTTCTTGGCCTTCCTGTGACACCAGGTGCTGTAGATGTCTTGGAGGGCAGGCAGTGAAGCTTTGAGCGCCACCCTCTGGATAGCCCTGTGGTTGTCGGACTGTGCAGTTGCCGTACCAGGTGGGGATACAGCCCAACAGGATGCTCTCAATGGTGCATCTATAAAACTTTGTGAAGGTCTTAGGGGCCAATACGAATTGTAGGTGTTGTTGCCTCTTCTTCACCACACTGTCTGTGTGGACGGGCCATTTCAGATTGGCAGTGATGTGTACACCGAGGAACTTGAAGCTTTTCACCTTCTACACTATGTCCCCATTGAAGTCCATGATTAGCTCCTTCATTTTGTTGATGTTGAGGGAGAGGTTATTTTATTTTTTACCACTACACCAGGGAGTGGTAATCAGGCCTACCACTGTTATGTCATCTGCAAACGTAATGATTGAGTTGGAGTCGTGCGTGGCCACACAGCCATCGGTTAACAGGGAGTACAGGAGGGGGCTGAGCATGCACCCTTGTGGACCCCAATGTTGAAGATAGGTGTAGTTGAGATGTTGTTGCCTACCTTCACCACCTTGCTGTGGCCTGTCAGGAAGTTCAGGACCCAGTTGCACAGGGCAGGGTTCAAACCCAGGGCCCAAGCTTATTGATGAGCTTGGAGGGTACTATGGTGTTGAAGGCTGAGGTGTAGTCAATGAACAGCATTCTGCATCCTTTTGTCCAGACGGGATAGGGCAGTATGCTGTGAGATGGCGATTGCGTCATCCGTGGATCTATTGCAGTGGTATGCAAATTGCAGTGGGTTTAGTGTGTCGGGGTAAGGTGGAGGTGACATGATCCTTAACAAGCCGCTCAAAGAACTTCATGATGACAGAAGTGAGTGCTACGGGGCGATAGTCATTTAGTTCTTGAAGCAAGTGGGGCCAACAGACTGGGATAGGGAGAGATTGACTATGTCCTTAAACACTCCAGCCAGCTGGTCTGCACATGCTCTGAGGACGCGGCTCGCGATGCCATCTGGACCAGCAGCCTTGCATGGGTTAACATGCTAAAATGTCTTCTATGGATAACGGAGAACGAGACCTCACAGTCCATGGGAGCGGTGGTGGCACTGTGTTTCCCTCGAAGCGGGCAAAGAAGGTGTTTAGCTTGTCCGGGAGCATGACGTTGGTGTCCGCAATGTGGCGGATTTTACCTTTATAATCCGTGATTGTCCCTGTCACATACGTTTTGTGTCTGAGCCGTTGAATTGCAACTCAACTTTGTCTTTGTACTGACGTTTTGCCTGTTTGATTGCCTTATAGAGGAAATACTGTAAATGGACTGTTTATACTCCATGTTCCATGTCCCATTGCTGTGGTTAAATGCGGCCATTCGTTCTTTCAGTGTTGCACGACAAAACCTCCAGGGGACCATGACGCAATGTCCTGATGACTAGGTGACCATTTCGTGACGTATTATTGTTTGCAGGGTATGCTATAAGGAATTGATAACATAACATATGCAATGGAGGTTATACAGCTATACTCCCCTCCACTGTAGTTTCCCTAGTTACTGTCTCATTGATTTGTTCCTGATCAGGTCTGTGTAACATCAGTGACATTACATGGTCATTTGAATAGATGTAGGGGGTAATTGCTAGCCTGCGGGCCACTGTTGCTGTCAAAGTCTGTAAATACTTAGGGCCTGACGATTGGGTTGTTCTGATGAAAGATGGCTGGGAATACCCCAGGAAGTTATTGTCAGGGGACAAATTAATAACGGATTTGGAGTCTGACCTTGACAAGTGGCTCTCATTTGGAAACAGGATTAGTAAGAGGCCTGCTGCGCCTATTGTGCTCAGTTCAGAACATTTAAACCATAGTTACCTGTGCTGGAAATCATTAAAAGGGAATCTTAATACCATGGGATGCCCTGGTTGTCCAGACATTCAAATAGAAAGAATTCTGAAGCAATTGATCTTTGGAAAGCCTCATAAAGTGGTGGCTGGAGATGGCGAACTCTCACCTACCCACTGAAGTATATTTTCTATTGGCTCATGTAGCATTGAGGGCCCTCATCCAATGATCTTCCTACTTGCTGAACTGAATTTAATATAAAGCACTTAGGGGAAAGAAGGTGTATCCAAAATACTTCATTTTATGTAAGATTTAGAATATTCACTGCACAATCACTTTTTGCAGCTATTACTTTATGAAGCATGTATATGGTTCTGTCACACGGAAGGTATTTCTACTCTGTCGGTTCGTTCATTGTGTGCCCACAGAGCCACTCAGGGCACTGATGAATCTTTGAATGTTCTAAATGATGGATACAGGGGCTGAGAAGCCGTGTCAATGCTCTTCATCATACAGATATGGCAAATGGGTTGAATATCATTTACTGTACTGGAGTACTATAGTACCCACCCGCTTTAAATACAGGTGGTTTAAAAACTTTCCCTCTGTGTGTGGAGGAATGCGGCATTTTAGCTGCTCAAACGAATTAAGTGTTGCAAGTAAAGGATGTGTGAATAAGATGGGCCGTGTTTTCTGTCAAGTCGTAATGTAATACTATAATAGTCCTGTTACAGGGTAGTTAGGAATGAATGTGGCAGTCTTTGAAAGAGAAGTTAAAGAAAACATTCTCTCGTCTGAAGCTCTATATAGGAGTCTGTTTCAAACAGCCACCACTACGGTTGTGGGATTTTCCTACACGCTTAGAAAAAAAGGTGCTATCTAGAACCTATAATGGTATTTGGCTGTCCCCAGAGGAGAATAACCCTTTTTGGTAGAACCCTTTCCACAGAGGGTTTTACATGGAACCCAAAAGGGTTCTACCTGCAGCCAAAAAGGTTCTCCTATGAGACAGCAGAATAACTCTTTTGGAACCCTTTTTTCTAAGGGTGCATGTTAGGAACTGAGATGCAGACTGAGAAAGTGGATTATATTTCTATGGGAAAAACCATTTAGTGGTAGGCCTATTTACAGTTTGAAACATGAGATGGTGAGACTGGCAGTGGAGGTAGCCTGCAGTATGACAGCACATCAACCTGGCCATGTAAATACATTGCAGTGTCAGTAGACAGATCAAGAGAAGACAACACCAATTACGCCAGGGAGAGCTAGAATATTTCTCTCATGGCATTTCTTGTTACTTCCACCCAGAACAAAATCACTTTCTCAACTGTAAGCCATTGCTGATTAACTATTCATTCTTTGCAGTCCCCAGTTATTATTTTGTTGAAAAGAGTAAATCCTGAATTCTCTGCTTTTAAAGCATAGGCTACTGATTTGAATTGGTGTGTTAAATGGAATAGTTTTGATTTACTATATTGTCATGTGAATTGATATTGTGAGTGTAACCTCGTCTCTCTAGACATCAGGGTTGCCTCCCACAATCTTCCAATATTCGAATGTTCTGGCAGAACATGTCAGTACGTAATAGAACGCCAGTTTGGTATAGACACTACGTCACTGCCTACATCGCTGCCTTATCAGCTTAAATAAAATACAAAATAGTAGCTAGCAAGCTGGAGACCAGAGGTTATTTTTAATGAGTGCATTTTGCGAGTAGTTAGTTTGCATCAACTACCTTCACTAAAACAACTGAAAAGGTTTTGCCAGCATGTCTGCCTTGTGATTTGATGGGAACCGTAACTTCTAGGCACTGCTGCTGCCTAGGTTGGGTTTACGAGACTAAGACAGACCATATCTTTGTGTTTCACTCTCATAACATTTAAAAAATAGATTTTTACCCCTTTTTCATGATATCCAATTGGTAGTTACAGTCTTGTCCCATTGCTGCAACTCCCGTATGGACTCAGGAGAGGCGAAGGTCGAGAGCCAGGCGACCTCCGAAACACAACCCTGCCAAGCCACACAGCATCTTGACACACTGCTCGCTTAACCCGGAAGCCAGCCACACCAATGTGTTAGAGGAAACACTGTACAACTGGCAACCGAGTCAGCTTGCATGCGCCCGGCCCACCACAAGGAGTCGCTAGAGTGCGATGTGACAAGGACATCCCGGCCGGCCAAACCCTCCCCTAACCCAGACAGCGCTGAACCAATTGTGCCTCATGGGTCTCCCGGTCGCGGCCTGCTGCGACATAGCCTGGAATCGAACCCGGGTCTGTGGTGATGCAGTGCCTTAGATAGCTGCACCACTCGGGAGGCCCCATTCTCTGTTTCTTTTTGAGAAAAGTATTGCCTCTAAATTAAAAGAGGACCCGACTCAAGGTGAACTTCAATTGTAGGATCTGGCACTGCTGTAATCTGTGGAGCCAATATCATAAAATAGCAGGCTTGACATCGATGTAAATGGAGCAGCAATACACCTGCTGCCCTATAGGGGGCACACTATGAACAAGGAAGAAAGGAGAGGAGAGAATTATAGTGCTGAAAAGATAAAAGCGGAATATATATACAAATCTGAGATACTCTGTCCATCTTTCTCATCTATTGGGACTCACCTCTGTTTGATTCATATTTAAGGGCAGAGCAATGGAGCTTGCAATGGGGACAGTAAATAGGAGGTATCACTCTATGGGTCCATGACCAGACCACATTCTATTAAATTATTTGTCAGAGCTGACAAAATGGATGATATGGCCATTTGCTAATGACTGCATTCTGTTACAGTGCTCTGCTGCTTTTGTGTACTCGGCTGTGTGTGTGTATGTGAATGTGTGCGTGTGCGTGTGTGTGTGTGCGCGTGTGTTTATGTGCATGTGTGAGATCAGACTGGTATTTATGTGTGGGTGAGAGAGTGAGCGATAGAAGGATAGAGAGAGGAGGGAGAGAGAGGAGGCAAGAGGGAGGACAAGAGTCACCTAAGGTTGATTAGAAAGGGAAAACATGCGTCTATGTTATCCCCTGTTTTATAACCCTGTCATTTACGATGTGGCCTTGTGAAAAAACTATATAATATCATCTTTCCTCAAAACCCCAATTGATCTGTCAGACCAAGAATAATCATTTGCACACGGATGAATGACTCGAAAGGTCTAAAGGGATTAAAAAATGCTTGCCCGGGGCATGGAAATGACTGTCCATTTTCACAGGTAATTTGCCTAATATTTCCTTATTAAGCCGACTGCTGTGACGCTGTGCTCAGTGCAGGGCTGGCTGGTAGTCACACCGGGTTTTCACATGAAATATAGCCACTTCCATTTTCCTACAGGGGTGCTTCCTGGTTGTTATAATTTACCCAAGATCACTTGTAATTATCACAGATTTAAGATTGGATTCCACAATTAGCCAGCTCTAGCGTGGGCTAATACACCCCCCCTTAATATCTCCCTAGCCTGTCCACTGACTGGAGTTAACATCTGGCTGAGCAATATCCTCACTTTTTCCCCATCCTAAGTCACACATCAAGCCAAACTTCAAGGGATTCTAATTCACTGCCGCAAACCAACCAGCAACCAAACAGGCTTGCATTACAGTACATGTGTCGCAACCTGTCGCCAACACATTGCTCGTGGCTAGATGTGGCCCCGATATGAGAAAGTCTCTTCCTGCCGCTGTTGAGTTGTAGCTTGAGGGGACAAGATGCTAGTGTCCGGGGACTCCGAGGGAGCATCAATATGTCTGAAGAGCCCCTCACCATGATGGCCATCAGGCTTCCTGAGCACTCTTGTATTTTGAGTCTAGACGGGGGTGACAGAGACTAAAGAGGGTCTTGAAGCCACAGGCAGGGGAATTTAGCTCTGTAATAGAAATATACACACTCTGCTCCATTGTAATCTTACAATTCCTGCTTCACTTATTGGAAAGATGCAGAGGGAATGGAATAGAGACAGAGAGAGGCTAGAGTGGTAAGCATGGACCCCATGGCACAGAAAAAAAATAAAAAATAAGACAAGTTAAAGGTTTTGCAAAAGTTAGCAAAAACAGATGAACTCAGTGCTGTTCTACAGTCTATACCCACAGAATATTTGAGATGTAATGAAATGGACATGTCTAGTAATGCTACAGGAGTAGACCTTGAACACAGGTACATTTACACCATACTGTATACATTTCACTATAATGACTGGGATAAGAACATTTGGGTATTTCATTACATTTACGATTGCAGACATTCGCATTAAGCAGATAGTGTTTCTTGCAGACATGGGGAAGGCAGACGAAGTGTAGTGCTGTATTTGTATTCACGGTGCCTTGCTCAGGTGTTTGGAGAGTTACAGTATCAGCTTCACCGGTAAAGAAGCAACAAAATGTTTTGTCAGGATGCAATCATATCGGACCTCTCCGGGCAAAGAAAAGCCATTTAAACCCTGTGCTCATTTCAGCGCTCGCAAAGCCACAAAAAAAGCCATCTAGCACCCAGAATGAGATCTCAACAAAGCAATATCACAAAACTTAGGAGTTCTGAATTCGATGAGCTACTTTGTCAGCGAGAGACAATGAGAGAAGATATATCTTGGATATCTGTCATCTGCATGTTTGAAATACATTTTGTTTTTCAATGCCAGAGTAATAACCGACACGATAATACACAGAATCATACACAGAATGAGTTAAGGGGGTTGAGAGTGGACACTGAACCATTTATTCTAAGGGCGTTGCTTGTGGGCAATTCCACGATAACAGAATTGAGCTGAGACTCCAATTTATCACTTAAAATGTATGCCAAACAAAAACCACTGATTTCAAAGTTTGACAAACCATACAACTCTATGCACAATGACTATTTTTTAACAATAGACATAGAACATTTTACAAAAACATTTACTGAAAGAACTGTGCAGATGCAAAGTTTGGTAACAGTATTTTTGTAAACTCTCCCTCAGTTTTTTAAGTGTACACATTTTAAAAAACTGTTAAATCTGCTCTGAATTAAGATTCAACAATGACTGCAGAAAGAATGGGGTGTCAGCTATAACATGACACACTGACACACTGACAGTGAATCTTCCTCTTTGGTTATTGAACTACAGTAAGTGAAGTGGATTTACATCCTGTAAAGGCATTGCGGTAATGTGATTTCATCATGGCTCCCTGATCTGTACTACAGAGCAATGCATAATTATGGATATGAATGTCATTTCACAAGTTTGAACATCAAAGTACAGCACAGTAGAGTACAGTACAGCAGAGTTCAGTAAAGTAGAGTTCAATACAGTACATTACAGTAGAGTACAATGCAGTAGACCCCAAGCATACTTCCAAAGTTGTGGTAAAATGGCTTAAGGACAACAAAGTCAAGGTATTGGAGTGGCCATCACACAGCCCTGACCTCAATCCTATAGAATATTTGTGGGCAGAACTGAAAAAGTGTGTGCGAGAAGGAGGCCAACAAACCTGACTCAGTTACACCAGCTCTGTCAGGAGGAATGGGCCAAAATGCACCCAACTTATTGTGGGAAGCTTGTGGAAGGCTACCCGAAATGTTTGACCCAAGTTAAACAATTTAAAGTCAATGCTACCAAATACTAATTGAGTGTATGTAAACTTCTGACCCACTGGGAATGTGATGAAATAAATAATAGCTGAAATAAATCATTAGTTCTGGTATTATTCTGACATTTCACATTCTTGAAATAAAGTGGTGATCCGAACTGACCTAAGACAGGAAAATGTTTACTAGGATTAAATGTCAGGAACTGTGAAAAACTGAGTTTAAGTTGTATGTCAACTTCTGACTTCAACTGTATATGGGGGGGGGGGACTAAATAAAACATGTTAGCAGACATGGGCTAGTTGATCTGAACATTTCTTAATAACCCATGAATAACATTGATACCAGTAAAAGCATTTCAACTAATCGATAAGCCTATCTTTACTTGCTACTTCTGTGAACGTTATAACTCCTCATGAGGGAGAGAAATGAGAAAATATCTTACAGATATGTGGGTTTTTGGTAACAGAATCTCAAAGCAAAAGTTAATGTTTCTTGAACTTACAGAAGGTAAATCATTTATCCAAAACTCAATCTAAGTGTTGATATTAGTTGGCAGGGGTCTTCAACATTATTATGTTTTGATGTATTTCTAATAACTTTGAAGACTTTTTCTCATAGGCGTTTTCTAAGACTCCTTTCCCATCTATTTGACCAGAAAATAAAGCTTTTGCTTATTCCAAATGTTTAGGATGGAAAAATTGTAACGCCGTTCTTCTTTTGTTGAAAGAGAGTCGGACCGAAATGCAGCGTGTAAGTTACTCATGTTTATTAGGAAGACAAAACGAACGAACTATACACGAATAACTATAAATACGAAAACAACAAACAGAACGTGAAACCTATTACAGCCTGACTGGTGCACATTACACAGAGACAGGAACAATCACCCACGAAATACAAGGCGAAAACCAGACTACCTAAATACGGTTCCCAATCAGCGACAACGAGAATCACCTGACTCTGATTGAGAACCGCCTCAGGCAGCCAACCTATTAACACACACACACCCCTAATCAACTACAATCCCAAACACTACAAACCCCAATACGAAAATACAATACATAATAACCCCATGTCACACCCTGGTCTGACTAACTAATAAACTAAAACACAAAATACTAAGACCAAGGCGTGACAAAAATGCTGAAAAATGTACAGTGTATATATTCCTTAATTCCTCAAAAATGTTGATTCAGCTTTCATTTGACACTCAACTTGACATGCACCTATGAATCTCACATGTTGCTGCTCATGTGTCCTTTTACATGGAAATGACCTTGTACACTGACCCATTTATACTAAAGGAATATTTTCTCTTCAAAAATGTCCCTCTCCAAAAGGTCCATGGATGGAGAAACCATAGCTACTGTATATTAGATATAAAGCAAACCAATTGAAAGGCCTCGACTCCGCTGACATTCCACCTTTGATTTAAGCATGGTGCCTGTCCAGATTTCCTTCCATGCTCCAGTTGGATGTTACACCCCCCTTCCCCTCCACCGCCCAGCAGACCTGCAGAATCATGCCTTGGTCTGGCCCTGCTCCTTTTGAAGCTATCCCAGGAGCACAGCCTTATTTCACGTTGAATAAAATTGAGTTCAGGAGCAGAGCTGTTCAATTATGTGGTCTGACTGTGACCAGCCTGAAGGAGAGCTCAATCCAACACACCAGGAAAGAAGTAATACACCACACATCCCACACAGAGCCCAGGGAGAGAGGGAAGAGACCGCAGCCAGAGAGAGGGAAGAGACCGCAGCCAGAGAGAGGGAAGAGACCGCAGCCAGAGAGAGGGAAGAGACCGCAGCCAGAGAGAGGGAAGAGACCGCAACCAGAGAGAGGGAAGAGACCGCAACCAGAGAGAGGGAAGAGACCGCAGCCAGAGAGAGGGAAGAGACCGCAGCAAGAGAGAGGGAAGAGACCGCAGCCAGAGAGAGGGAAGAGACCGCAGCCAGAGAGAGGGAAGAGACCGCAACCAGAGAGAGGGAAGAGACCGCAACCAGAGAGAGGGAAGACACCGCAGCCAGAGAGAGGGAAGAGACCGCAGCCAGAGAGAGGGAAGAGACCGCAACCAGAGAGAGGGAAGAGACCGCAACCAGAGAGAGGGAAGAGACCGCAGCCAGAGAGAGCGAAGAGACCGCAGCCAGAGAGAGGGAAGAGACCGCAACCAGAGAGAGGGAAGAGACCGCAGCCAGAGAGAGGGAAGAGACCGCAACCATAGAGAGGGAAGAGACCGCAGCCAGAGAGAGGGAAGAGGCCGCAACCATAGAGAGGGAAGAGACCGCAGCCAGAGAGAGGGAAGAGACTGCAACCATAGAGAGGGAAGAGACCGCAGCCAGAGAGAGGGAAGAGACCGCAACCATAGAGAGGGAAGAGACCGCAGCCAGAGAGAGGGAAGAGACCGCAACCATAGAGAGGGAAGAGACCGCAACCAGAGAGAGGGAAGAGACCGCAGCCAGAGAGAGGGAAGAGACCGCAACCATAGAGAGGGAAGAGACCGCAGCCAGAGAGAGGGAAGAGACCGCAACCATAGAGAGGGAAGAGACCGCAGCCAGAGAGAGGAAAGTGACCGCAGCCAGAGAGAGGGAAGAGACCGCAGCCAGAGAGAGGGAAGAGACCGCAACCAGAGAGAGGGAAGAGACCGCAGCCAGAGAGGGGGAAGAGACCGCAGCTAGAGAGAGGGAAGAGACCACAACCAGAGAGAGGGAAGAGACCGCAGCTAGAGAGAGGGAAGAGACCGCAACCAGAGAGAGGGAAGAGACCGCAACCATAGAGAGGGAAGAGACCGCAGCCAGAGAGAGGGAAGAGCCCGCAACCATAGAGAGGGAAGAGACCGCAGCCAGAGAGGGAAGAGACCGCAGCCAGAGAGAGGGAAGAGACCGCAGCCAGAGAGAGGGAAGAGACCGCAGCCAGAGAGAGGGAAGAGACCGCAACCAGAGAGAGGGAAAGAGACCGCAACCAGAGAGAGGGAAAGAGACACACAACCAGAGAGAGGGAAGAGACTGCAACCAGAGAGAGGGAAGAGACTGCAACCAGAGAGAGGGAAGAGACCGCAACCAGAGAGAGGGAAGAGACCGCAGCCAGAGAGAGGGAAGAGACCGCAACCAGAGAGAGGGAAAGAGACACACAACCAGAGAGAGGGAAGAGACCGCAGCCAGAGAGAGGGAAGAGACACACAACCAGAGAGAGGGAAAGAGACACACAACCAGAGAGAGGGAAGAGACCGCAGCCAGAGAGAGGGAAGAGACCGCAGCCAGAGAGAGGGAAGAGACCGCAACCAGAGAGAGGGAAAGAGACCGCAGCCAGAGAGAGGGAAGAGACCGCAACCAGAGAGAGGGAAAGAGACACACAACCAGAGAGAGGGAAGAGACCGCAGCCAGAGAGAGGGAAGAGACACTCAACCAGAGAGAGGGAAAGAGACACACAACCAGAGAGAGGGAAGAGACCGCAACCAGAGAGAGGGAAGAGACCGCAACCAGAGAGAGGGAAGAGACCGCAGCCAGAGAGAGGGAAGAGACCGCAACCAGAGAGAGGGAAGAGACCGCAGCTAGAGAGAGGGAAGAGACCGCAACCAGAGAGAGGGAAGAGACCGCAACCATAGAGAGGGAAGAGACCGCAGCCAGAGAGAGGGAAGAGACCGCAGCCAGAGAGAGGGAAGAGACACACAACCAGAGAGAGGGAAAGAGACACACAACCAGAGAGAGGGAAGAGACCGCAACCAGAGAGAGGGAAGAGACCGCAACCAGAGAGAGGGAAGAGACCGCAACCAGAGAGAAGGAGGAGACCGCAACCAGAGAGAGGGAAGAGACCGCAACGAGAGAGAGGGAAGAGACCGCAGCCAGAGAGAGGGAAGAGACCGCAACCAGAGAGAGGGAAAGGGACACACAACCAGAGAGAGGGAAAGGGACACACAACCAGAGAGAGGGAAGAGACCGCAACCAGAGAGAGGGAAGAGACCGCAACCAGAGAGAGGGAAAGAGACACACAACCAGAGAGAGGGAAGAGACCGCAACCAGAGAGAGGGAAGAGACCGCAGCCAGAGAGAGGGAAGAGACCGCAACCAGAGAGAGGGAAAGAGACACACAACCAGAGAGAGGGAAGAGACAGCAACCAGAGAGAGGGAAGAGACCGCAACCAGAGAGAGGGAAGAGACCGCAACCAGAGAGAGGGAAAGGGACACACAACCAGAGAGAGGGAAGAGACCGCAACCAGAGAGAGGGAAAGAGAGACACAACCAGAGAGAGAGAGACTCGTAACCACACTTTACAGTGGATTAATGAGTGCTTTGTAGAATGTTAAAGAGACAAATCAAATCGTATTTGTCACATGCGCCGAATACAACAGGTGTAGGTAGATCTTACAGTGACCATTTTAGGGCCTTCCTCTGACACTGCCTAGTATAGAGGTCCTGGATGGCAGGAAGCTTGGCCCCGGTGATGTACTGGGATGTATGCAATACCCTCTGTAGACAAGCCCCAGGGTGAAGATAATTATGGTACAGCAATGTAGTATCTCCTGCCAGAACTGACTGAATTTATTTCTATCTCTCTGCCTTTGAGACCCTCAAGTCTAGTTCACTTTGAACTTTGGACACACGGTCACCGCTGACCACAGGCTCAAAGTGGCTGGTTTGTGGATTGGGGTTGCTTTCTTCGATGTAGGCCTAATCAAAGGAAGACTGCTGTGACTGTTCTCTAATTTAGAGAAAAACATTGGCACCTACTGTTTTCATAATACTCACCATTGAGAAGTTGATTCTGTGATTTATATGACTGTTGAAAATAGTAGTCGTTTTGTGTTAACAACTTTATTTATTTCATCATACGTTATGTGTCACCAGTCAAAGGGGTGAGGGAGACGGGGGGATCCAACACACACTGGATTGCGTGCAAATAAAAGGTTGAGACTCCCTGGGGTGCCTGCTCGTTGCCAATATGACCCCAGAATTGAATCCTCTGTCATTGATTCCCCCACACACTCCTACACAAGTGTATTCATCCCAAGTCGATTTCCGCATCTTTGCCTTTTTTGAGCATTTCCATAAAAGCCTTTTGATTGATCTGTAAATTGTACCTGACTTAGGTGTTTTTTGTTGCTCTTGTTCTGGTTCCAGACTGTTCCAGGATCTGTCCCTTGATTATATATGAGTGAGCAAGCCCACATCTATGATTCATTTTCACCGTAATTGTAACCTGTGAGCTTTATTGATTTTCCAGACATAGCTTTGCTCCTAGCTACACAAAATGTGTCTAAAACTAAAACTGAGACCTTAAAATGGATGACCATTATAAAAACTAAAATACTGCTTTTCTGACAAAACTCACTCTTTTCACAACCTTGAATTTGACAAGCAGGAATAAATCCAGAAAGGAGCTGGATCCAGCCTTCTTTCTGATTTGTAGCTGGATTTCCAAGCCTGGGACTATGAATTGCCGTCCCACTTTAAACGAAGTACAACTTATAAAGGCTTTATATAGTATACATAACGGCTTCATAAGCACCACATACATGCTTTACAAATAATCTATAAGCATATGTCGTATTCTATAAATGGTTTATAAACATACATAGTATGTCATGTCACATTTGCAATTCACCCTACTGTGGAGATTGTTACGTCACCCTTCATACAGTATTCATAAAGTATGAAATAGGCTTATAGAACATTTGTGAAGCATTTATGTAGTGAGTGCTTATGAAGCCTTTATGTACGCTATATAAAGCCTTTAAAAGTTGTACTTGGTTTAAAGTGGGACTATGAATTGCCTTTACCCACTGCTCTTGAGGGCCGTGAAGCCATATTAAAAAGATAATTACTGATACCAGAGTTATCTAACAGGGGAGATTTCAGATCAGATGTGCAATTTGTACGGTAGTAAGATTAGTTATCCTCTTTATATCAAGATTAAAGGTTCAAATCAACAGTATTATATAGTGTTTTGATAGGACAACCATTATAGTCTCAAAGGTAATCCATCCTGAATAATCCATCCTGAATAATCCAATTCACGTGACAGGCTAAGATTGCAATAATGACCAAAGAAGGTCATCACACATAAGACTTGTTTGCTTCTGTCTCTACTGTTCATTCAAGCACTCAAACAATAACATATTAACCAAATCTATTAACACACACTTTTGCCTCCACATGAAGTACATTCAATCTCTTCCTTATGGGGTAATGAAGTGGTTCTCCGATCACACTTTGCTCATTCCAGAGGTGGTTTGGTTAACTAATTGGGCCAGTCTTTCTCTCTGGACACAGTAGCGTTCCAGTCAAGTCCCAGTCCTGAGGAAGTAACAGGAGCCCAGCCGTGCCTGTGGAGGTGACCTAGTCCTGTGTCCTCAGTCTATCAGGGGACCAGGGGAGGCCTGGCAGAGCGCTTGGAACCGACGAGGCCCAGCGCCCCCAGCCTCCCCAGCCCAGACAGGCCCACTGCGAGGATTAATGGGAAACTTCTGCCGTTTTCACCTGGTATTGGCATTTCAGTTCCAGCCGCATGGGAGAGAATTGGCAGCTCCAGCCCTCAATGTAACAGAACTGGAACTATCAGATGTGCACACAGAGACACACACAGAGAGAGAGAGAGACAGAGAGAGAGAGACAGAGAGAGAGAGAGAGAGAGAGAGACAGAGAGAGAGAGAGAGAGAGACAGAGAGACACACAGAGAGAGACAGAGAGAGACAGAGAGAGAGAGACAGAGAGAGAGAGAGAGACAGAGAGAGAGAGACAGAGAGAGAGAGAGAGACAGAGAAAGACAGAGAAAGACAGAGAGAGAGAGAGAGACAGAGAGAGAGAGACAGAGAGAGAGAGAGAGAGAGAGAGCGAGAGAGAGACAGACAGACAGACAGAGACAGAGAGAGAGAGAGTGAGAGAGAGACAGACAGACAGAGAGCGAGAGAGACAGAGAGAGACAGAGAGAGAGTTAATGCAGAAAGAGTTCTTCAGGTTTGTGATTTTCTGATACCTGAATGGAAACGCTTGGTTTCAACTTGAAGCCATTGTTTGGAGTGTTGTGAGCCAGACAGATGTATGACCTCACCCAGTCAGGGATCAGATCACCAAAACATGGCAGGTACAGAGAGAAGAGTCCATTTCTTATGTGGAAAATGTGAAATCATAGCAACCAGGCCTGGACTGCAGCCTGGTCTCATGGACTAGACATAACATAGTAAACATAAATCCGGACACAAATAAACATGATATCAAATCAAATCAAATGTTATTGGTCACATACACATATTTAGCAGATGTTATTGTGGGTGTAACGAGAGCAGAGTCCCTGTTCCCAGCTCCAACAGTGCAGTACTATCTAGCAATTCACAACAATAGACAAATCTAAAAGTAAAATAACGGAGTTAAGAAATATATAAATATTAGGACGAGCAATGTCAGAGTGGCATTGACTAAATACAGTAGAATAGAATATGGTATATACATGAGATAAGTGAAGCAGTATGTAAACATTATTAAAGTAACTAGTGTTCCATAACTAAAGTGGCCAGTGATTCCATGTCTATGTATATAGGGCAGCAGCCTCTAAGGTGCAGGGTTGAGTAGCCGGGTGGTATCCGGCTAGTGATGGCTATTTAACAGTCTGATGGCCTTGAGATAGAAGCTGTTTTTCAGTCTCTCAGTCCCAGCTTTATGCACCTGTACTGACCTCACCTTCTTGATGATAGTGGGGTGAACAGGGCGTGGCTTGGGTGGTTGATGTCCTTGGTGATCTTTTTTGCCTTCCTATGACATTGGGTGCTGTAGGTGTCCTGGAGGGCAGGCAGTGTGCCCCCAGTGATATGTTGGGCAGACAGTACCACCCTCTGGGGAGCCCTGTGGTTGCGGGCGGTGCAGTTGCCATACCAGGTGGTGATACAGCTCGACAAGATGCTATCAATTGTGCATCTGTAAAAGTTTCTGAGGGTCTTATGGGCCAAGCCAATTTTCTTCAGTCTCCTGAGGTTGAAGAGGAGCTGTTGTGCCTTCTTCACCACACTGTCTGTGTGGGTGGACCATTTCAGATTGTCAGTGATGTGTACGCCGAGGAACTTGAAGCTTCCACCTTCTCCACTGCGGCCCCGTCGATGTGGATAGGGGCGTGCTCCCTCTGCTGTTTCCTGAAGTCCACCATCAGCTCCTTTGTTTTGTTGACGTTGAGAGAGAGGTTATTTTCCTGGCCCCACTCTGCCAGGGCCCTCATCTCCTCCCTGTAGGCTGTCTCAACTTTGTTGGTAATCAGGCCTACTACTGTTGTGTCATCTGCAAACTTGATGATTGAGTTGGAGGCATGCGTGGCCATGCTGTCATGGGTGAACAGGGAGTACAAGAGGGGGCTGAGCACGCACCCTTGTAGGGCTCCTGTTTTGAGGACCAGCAAAGTGTAGGTGTTGTTCCCTAATCTCACCACCTGGGGGCAGCCCGTCAGGAAGTCCAGGACCCAGTTGCACAGGGCGGGGTTAAGACCTATGGCCCCAAGCGTAATGATGAGCTTGGAGGATACTATGGTGTGCCAGGCTGAGCTATAATCAATGAACAGATGTCACGTTCATCTTAATGAGACCAAGGTGCAGCGTGAGTAGAGTTCCACATCATTTTAATGAACCGAAACTCACTGAACAAAAACAACAAACAACCAAACAAAACGTGAAGCTACTGTTGTGCACTCAGGCAACTAAATGTAGACAAGATCCCACACCAGAAAGTGGGAAAAGGGCTGCCTAAATATGATCCCCAATCAGAGACAACGATAAACAGCTGTCTCTGATTGGGAACCATATCAGGCCAACATAGAAATACACGACATAGTATGCCCACCCCAAATGACACCCGACCTAACCAAATAGAGAAATAAAACGGCTCTCTAAGGTCAGGGCGTGACAACAGAATTCTGACGTAGGTATTCCTCTTGTCCAGATTGGATAGGGCAGTGTGCAGTGCGATGGCTATTGCATCGTCTGTGGATCTATTGGGGCGGTATGCAAATTGAAGTGGGTCTAGGATGTCAGGTAAAATAGAGGTGATATGATTTTTCCATGTTGTGGGATTAAAATTGATTTAGTTGTCATTTTTTGTCAATGATCTACGCAAAATCAAAAAAGAGGAAGAACTATTCTAACATTTGTAAAAAAATAAAATAACACAAAAAATAAAACAATATATCTTGATTTTTCAACCCCCTGAGTCAATACATGTTAAAATCCCATTTGACAGCCAATACAGCTGTGAGTCTTTCTGGGTAAGTCTCTAAAGGCTTTCCACAGCTGGATTGTCCGCCATTTGCCCATTATTCTTTAAAATTTTCTTAAAACTCTGTCAAATTGATTGTCAATCATTTCTCGACAACCATTTCCAGGTCTTGCAATAGATTTTCAAGCAGATTTAAATCAAAACTCTAACTGGGCCACTCAAGAACATTCATTGTCTTCTTGGTAAGCAATGCCAGTGTAGACTTGGACTTATGTATTAGGTTATTGTGCTGTTGAAAGGTGAATTCATCTCCCAGTGTCTGGTGGAAAGCAGACTCAACCAGGTTTTCATTTAACATTTTGCCAGTACTTAACTCCATTCTATTTATTTGTTATCCTGGAAAACTCCCCAGTCCTTATTAACATTTACAAGCATACCATAACATGTTGCAGACGCGGCTATGCTTAAAAATATGGAGAGTGATATTGGATTTGTATTCAGGACAAAAAGTGAATTGCTTACTTTAGTGCCTTGTTGCAAAAATTATGCTTTGGAGTATCTTAATTGTGTGCAGGCTTCCTACTTTTCACTTAGTTTTAGAATTTAATGGTTATGATGGGAGAAAGCTGAGGATGGATCAACAACATTGTAGTTACCTCACAATACTAACCTAATTGACAGCTTTAAAGTCACCATTGGTCTCATGGTGAAATTCCTGAGTGGTTTCCTTCCTCTCTGGCAACTGAGTTAGGAAGGACGCTTGTACCTTTGTAATGACTGGGTGTATTGATACACCATCAAAAGTGTCATTAATAACTTCACCATGCTCAAAGGGATATTCAATGTCCGCTTTTTTTATACCGATCTAACAACTTTCCTTGTGAGGCATTGAAAAACCTCCCTGGTCTTTGTGGTTGCATCTGTGTTTGAAATGCACTGCTCGACTGAGGGACCTTAAAAAGTAATTGATGTGTGGGCTACAGAGATGAGGTAGTCATTCAAAAAATCATGTCAAACACTGTTATTGCACACAGAGTGAGTCCATGCAATTTATTATGTGACTTGTTAAGCTCATGGCTCCTGAACTTATTTAGACTTGCCATAACAAACAGGTTGAATACTTATTGACTGAGGAGATTTCAATTAGTTTGTAAAAAAAACAAACACATTTTCCGCTTTGACGTTATGGGGTATTGTGTGTAATACATTTTGGTGTAATACATTTTAAATTGAGGCTGTAACACAACAAAATGTTGAAAAAGTCAAAGAGTGTGAATACCTTTTAGCTAGCCATATGCTTTCTTTCTAACATTTTCTCATATTTTTAGCTGATATGGGAATATACAAGCAGAATATCAAACTGGGATAATGTCTAAAATTACAAAAATAATATTTGCAAGGGCATATTTTTTTGGGGTATAAATCTGATGATTTCACATGGAGATGTGGGAAGCTAAAAAGGCTAACTTTTTTTGCCAGGCTAAAGCCAACTAGACAAGCTGCCAGCTAGGTACTACTAGCAAGGGAAGGGGACTGTTCCTATCGCCCCCTTGTGAATAAGAATGGGAACAGTGGGGATATCATGTTACCAAAAGGTGTCAGCTATTCCAAAAACCCCTCTCCATCCACTTGCACGCATGCACTTAGATCAACGGAGTGAAGCTTTGAATTACTTTTACCTGGGAAATCAAGTTCATGTCATTATCAAAAGTCATGACAGTTTATTGTGTCACTTGCTGCGCTCACGTGCTAGTCGGAACAAGGAAACTCAGACACTTACTAACTGGTTTAACGCGGCACCTTTAAAACTACAACCAGTTATCAAGTCCGAAATGTCCAAGTTTCCTAGTTACGACTAGCACATGAACGAGGCAAATGATAAGGAATTCAAGACGAGACTTCATCATTTGACAGAATACGCAGGGTATAATCTTGTGGTCACCTTAAAAGTTTAGCAACCTTATACGTGGGCTATATATTCTGTTGAGGAAGCTACTGTTAAATCCTGGGCTGTGTTTGAACTCATATTAACCACTGTGTGTACTCATATTAACCACACTAACCATATTATTTGTGACGTGAATTGAGTATATAGTATGCTTATTGGTCATAATATGGATATAGTTAGAATGCCAAAAGTTTCAGGATGTCGTACTAAATTTCCCAAAATACGAAGTATACAGTTGAAGTCGTAAGTTTACATACACTTAGGTTGGAGTCATTAAAACTCGTTTTTCAAACACTCCACAAATTTCTTGTTAACAAACTACAGTTTTGGCAAGTCGATTAGGACATCTCCTTTGTGCATGACACAAGTCATTTTCCCAACAATTATTTCACTTAATTCACCGTATCAAAATTCCAGTAGGTCAGAAGATAACATACACTAAGTTGACTGTGCTTTAAACAGCTTGTAAAATTCCAGAAAATTATGTCATGGCTTTAGAAGCTTCTGATAGGCTAATTGACATAATTTGAGTCAATTGGAGGTGTACCCGTGGATTTATGTATGATGTATTTCAAGGCCTACCTTCAAACTCAGTGCCTCTTTGCTTGACATCGTTGGAAAATCAAATGTAATCAGCCAAGACCTCAGAAAAATAATTGTAGATCTCCACAAGTCTGGTTCATCCTTGGGAGCAATTTCCAAACGCCTGAAGGTACCATGTTCATCTGTACAAACAATAGTATGCAAGTATAAACACCATTGGACCACTCAGCCATCATACCACTCAGGAAGGAGACACGTTCTGTCTCCTAGAGATGAACATACTTTGGTGCTAAAATGCAAATCAATCCCAGAACAACAGCAAAGGACCTTGTGAAGATGCTGGAGGAAACAGGTCCAAAAGTATCTATATCCACAATAAAACAAGGCCTATATCGACATAACCTGAAAGGCCTCTCAGCAAGGAAGAAGCCACTGCTCCAAACCCGCAATAAAAAAGCCAGACTATGGTGTGCAACTGCCCATGGGGATAAAGATCATACTTTTTGGAGAAATGTCCTTTGGTCTGAGGAATCCAAATTAGAACTGTTTGGCCATAATGACCATCATTATGTGTGGAGGAGAAAGGGGGAGGCTTGCAAGCCAAAGAACACCATCTCAAAAGTGAATCACGTGGTGGTGGTGGTGGTGGGGGGACAGCATCATGTTGTGGGGGTGCTTTGCCACAGGAGGGACTGGTGCACTTCACAAAATAGATGGCATCAAGAGGGAGGAACATCATGTGGCTATATTGAAGCAACACCTCTCGACATCAGTCAGGAAGTTAAAGCTTGGTCGCAAATGGGTCTTTCAAATGGACAATGACCCCAAGCATACTTCTAAAGTTGTGCCAAAATGGTTGAAGGACAACAAAGTCAAGGTATTGGAGTAGCCATCACAAAGCCCTGACCTCAATCTCATCTAAAATGTGTGGGCAGAACTGAAAAATTGTGTGTGAGCAAGGAGGCCTACAAACCTGACTCAGTTACACCAGCTCTGTCAGGAGAAATGGGCCAAAATTCACCCAACTTATTGTGGGAAGCTTGTGGAAGGCTACGGAAAATGTTTGACCCAAGTTAAACAATTTAAAGGCAATGCTACCAAATACTAATTGAGTGTATGTAAACTTCTGACCCACTGGGAATGTGATGAAAGAAATAAAAGCTGAAATAAATAATTTTCCCTACTATTATTCAGACATTTCACATTCTTAAAATAAAGTGGTGATCCTAACTGACCTAAGACAGGGAATGTTTACTAGGATTAAATGTCAGGAACTGTGAAAAACTGAGTTTAAATGTATTTGGCTAAGGTGTATGTAAACTTCCGACTTCAACTGTACATGCAATGGACACTATTTCTGTGCTTTTAGTACCCATAATGCAATTCTTCATAAAATGGCAGAAAATATCAGACGAGAATGAATACAAATTAATTGCTTTAACTAATTATGACAAATATTATGAAAATGTAGGGCAATGAAATTAAGTCATTTATTTTCAAATAAGTTATGTTACACGTTATGTTAGCTGACAATTTGTTCGTTACGCTATCCTTACAAACCGCATAGCATTACAGCAATATGTACCGGTATGTTAGCTTGTTGCCTAATGTTCATCGAACTTGCCAGTTCTATCTTACTAACTACCCAAAGTTTATTGACTTGATTATTCACATAAATCTTAGCTAAGTGGTATAGTCGTTGTGCGTTTCAATGGACATGCAGAGCACACTCACACAGAATAACTGATGAATTTACGAGCACTCAACACCCGTTGAATATGGGCGATGTCGGCAATTTTTTTTAAATAAAATTATTGCCAGCTGCACAGTTGTAGTCACAAATGCTCTGGATAACATGAAAACAGCCTGCTCGGGCAAGTAAAATGGTTAGAGTGAGGTGTTCTCTCATTTGTGTCTGGAAGTAGTTAGCCAATGTTAGCCAGTTAGCTTGGGTGCTTGACTGCCGTTGAACGCTTGGATCAACCCTACTCTTCAAATCAAATCAATTCAAAATTCATTGGTCACATACACATGGTTAGCAGATGTTAATGTGAGTGTAGCGAAATGCTTGTGCTTCTAGTTCCGACAGTGCAGTAATATCTAACAAGTATTCTAACAATTCCCCAACAACTACCTATTACATACAAATGTAAAGGGATGGAATAAGAAGATGTACAGTTTGCGCATTGAACGCTCCGAGAGCGAAATACTCTTAATTTATGAATGGACAATCTGACAACGCTCTGGATTTACAAACGCCCAGAGTGCACTCTGGTTTGAATTTACAAACACCCAAAATCGTAAAATATTTAGCTAGTTATTTGTTATGCTAACAAGCTAGCAAGAGGTTGCATAGCAACAGCATCAACTTCCGGTAGACAGGCGAAGCTCAACTGAAATTATACCGTTCGTTTAGAGCATACTAAAATGAACTAATAGTAATGTAGTATAAACTCATTACATATGTAGTATACAGTATGTTCGTATGGGTATTCGAACACAGCTCTGGCCTTTCTGTGAACTTTGACTGTTTTTCTCCAGCTAATTAAGCTGGCTTGAATATCAGAAATAGGATGTATTATCTTTCTCTTTTCATCTCCATCTGCAGTTTCCTGACAAGCCAGAGGGGATGTGATTCAATGTGAGATCTGGAAAAGAGCATTAATGTCGTACGCTTATTCCGAAGACATGAAAGGGTAAAGCATGATAAGCCATCTGCCCCAAAGTATTTTAGTCATAGTCAGAGAGAGGTGCTTAATAATCACAGAGCAGCAATCTACTCCAGTCTCACAGAGGTAGATTATTCTACCAGACATGTTCTGCACTATACATCTGAAATGTATGGCACATCTAGGTTTCATTTTGAGTCAATGTAAGTTTTGAAATGTGAACAATTAATATTTAGCTTGAATTCAATGTGCACTCATGTAGCAAATGTCAAAGAAGTGGTGCAGTGTGTGCTATGAGTTTGGTATATAACACATTGGGTGAAAACAAGGTGATGTTATGTCAAGTGTGAACAACTCTGCATCTTCTACAACTTTTAATTGTAACCCAAGTGTGAGGGTGACCCAGCAGGGGAGGGTTTTTCATTCAACACATCTTTTCTTCACACTTGAAATGAGTGAGCATGAGGATAATGATGGCTGAATGCCTAACACGCATTATATGCTGTACATTTTTCTATGGAGCTGCAGAATAAACAGAAGAGAGATGCTATGGTTCATGAAATGTGATACATTTATTTAAATTGTAATTAAAAGATGTCTGTCATCCATGATACATGTAGCCCACTAAATCCTGTATCCCTATTTAAATGCGCAGCCCACTAAAGGAAGAAGTGCAGGCTAGACAAAAAGCAGGAGGCCATAACAAGACCCAGTGATTGTTTTACTAACAGTAAGATGAGTAGATGACTGGCAAATACAATACTCACAAAATGCTAATATACAAAAGAAAATCATATATTTTGGTAACAATAAGATGGATAGAAAGCTTTGGTATTGCATATTCTACAGTATGTTTATATAGCATCTGGGACACAGGGATTCAGATTAGATTGACATCTTGCCAAAATGTTTATCTGAAGAGTGTGAACAGCTGATGTATCCCGCCGATACGCTCCAGTACTGTTTAGCTCTGCTATGATGACGATCCAACACATCCTCATGCTTTGGGGGATTTAGTCTGTATAGGATTTCCGTTGCAAAGCAAAGTCGAAGTTCAAACCCCAAAACCTGGAACCACTATTGGCAGGATTCACTTTATCCTGCCACATACTATATCATTACTGCATGTCTCTCAGCAAAACCAAAACAATCCTTTTGTTCTGTGGTTCAAAGTGGAGATGCTTGGGAGGATCTTGCCATTTTAGTTTGGTGGCAGGAAAGAATGGTAAACAGCTAGAAGCGCCAAATATCAAGTCTCACTGTGTGGTCCATCCTCTAGCATCCAAACAATGGCATATTTTGCCAGTTACCTCAGCTTTCCAACGCTTGAGGGCTCCCAACAATTCCGTCAGTCAGCCAGTCTTTTAGTCTTTGAATATAATGTCAGTGTGAATTATTCCTTTGTCTTGTGTTGATCAAATTGTGGGATACATTGTGAACCACTGGTCTAAAGTGGTGGATTGATGAGTAGTATGTGTATCTGTGATGAGAATAAAAATGTTAAATAATCTGTCATGTAACTTAATCTAATTACAGTATGGTAAATTGAAAGCAACTTTCTTTTCTCTTTCTTATGACACCAACAGGAAAGTAAAAGTGAGGCAGACCAATTGGACATTGCGATGGATTTGTGGTGGCTGAGCTGGAAGAGATGGGTCTCTCATGGGATACTGCACATACTGTGGCCAAAGAGCGACTCCAGTGGTAGAACTCAGAAGATTGTTGCGGCCTTATGTCCCACCTAGGACAAATGGGGTGAGTAAGTAAGTTATGTCCTCATAGTCAACCATCTTTTTCATCTAATACCACCAGGGGATGGAACAAAAAATATTTTCCAATCGTTTCCTTCTGAACAGAACCACAATTTTATCATTCCGTTCCACTGTTCCGACCAGATAAATAAAGTTCTGAACCGGTTCAAACCCCCCTAAAGTACTGGTTTATATCGTTCCTTTCGGTTCCTTTTTTAACCTGTGAAATCAACAGTTTTTTATTTAGCTCTTTAAAATTACTTCACCAGTCAGTGCAGATAGAGCAGGCAAGCTACTTGTTTACATGCATGATGGACAGACAAGTGTAGCCTATGGTGCAAGATGAGACTGAAATGTTACGGGTGGAGAGAGCACCCTAGTCATCTTGTTATGACATGCATTATCTGAATTAGGTACACATAATTATACCAAGTTATACCCAGGTTTCTACTATGTAGGAACTTTCAATATCCTTTGAGCTAGCTAGCTAACAAGCTTCTGTTTACAGAGCGGCACCAGTTAAATACACGTCTTACCTTTTTGTAAGGTATTGAAAAGTGAATCCATTCTAGTATAGCTAATTACAAATCTCTCTCCCCATCTTCTGAATCATGATTGTAACGTCAGTACAGTAACCTATGCTTCTGAGGGGCAGGTAGCCTAAACACTCAGTTACACTGGCAAAGATTTTCAGCTTGCAGGCCGACACTGAAATATGTTTCTTAGTGACAGTGTGAGGGCTTTGAATAGGCCTTTGTTGCGTTATTTTTGTGGGACTAGAAAAAAATGACGTTATTAACCAATTTGCATGCTTTTAAAATTACGATACTGTTCCTGAACAGTATTTTTACATTAAGTCATTTAGCAGACGCTCTTATCCAGAGCGACTTACAAATTGGTGAATTCACCTTCTGACATCCAGTGGAACAGCCACTTTACAATAGTGCATCTAAATCATTAAGGGGGGGGGTGAGAAGGATTACTTATCTTATCCTAGGTATTCCTTGACGTTAGTCAGTATGGATTACTTTCGTTCCCGGGTCCGTTTCTGTTCTTTGAACATTTTTGTTCTTTAGGGTTTTCAGTTCTGTTCCCTGAACCGGTTACAACCCCTGATTACTACTCTACCATATTTGCTTGGCGGGAATCCTTTTGCTAATGATTGCCAGCTCTTGGTTTGTCTTTATGCTGGTCTTGTACTGCGTTGCCCTGGAGGGTCACTGCATGGCTGATACGGTGGTTTACCAACTGACAGAGCACTGTGAGAGAAACCCTGATAAAGATAAATAACTTATACTCAGGAAGATTGTGCGCATCATTAAACATGGAAAACACATTAGCTTACATAGGGGTAGAGGAGAATCCCAGAAGAGATGGGCTAAATCCAATCCAGTGCAGTGATCATAATTAGGTATCTGACTTGCCAACCTCACTAACGTCAAAAGGGAGGAGAAACCAACTATAGTGTGAGCAGAGTAGCTGATGCTTCTGCAAAAGCTAATGGGGATCCAAATAAACAAAACAACGAATAAATGACCTTTGGCACACTTTGTATGAATGAGCTAATAAGTTAAATTCTCTGAGTTTATCATATGAGCCTATTAACCTAATGTCCACAACTTTGTCAGCAAATGACATTGGGTGTGGAAAATGTTTGATTATTCCTTTCTCTCCCCCTTTCCCTTCTAAAAGACTGAACGCACATCATACATTTCGTACGATTTCCATTCTACCAGTGATGGCTAATTGGCAGCTTTTGCGAACTCGAGGGTTGCAGACAATGTCACCCATTGGCCAAAGTTATCAGTGAGTTCTTTTTAAATCCGTTTTACACACTTGGCATAGGAATGGAAAGACAAACACACTGCAGACTATTAATTTTCATTTAATAATCCAATATATAAAATTCATATTTCCTCATGAAATTATTCAATTATCCCCTTGTTCCAATACAGACTTTTTTTGTCAGTGCATAGTCTTAGGTTCAACATCATTGGAACTCAGGGAAAGAGACTAAAACCAATTTCTCAGTTAAGAAAAGAGCTGAATCCAGCATAAGTCTAGCCCTGTAAGGACACGATCTAGCTCCCTTTGTGTTGGCAGAGCTCTTTATCTTTCCCCCAAAGAATAAGTGGACAACAGATTGTGCTAATGAGAATCTTTGGCTCTGGACTGCCCATGGTTCTGGGGATCAGGCCCAAATGAACGAAGCCACAGGGCTGGACGTGAGGTGGCATACCTTTGTTGTGAGTATATATTGACATTTCACACTCTAGTAAATGAGCGGGCCCTGGCCCGTGGCCCTGGGTGTGGGTCCACTGTCACAGAGCAAATTAAACGTTGCACTGGGGAGCAGGCATGAAATAGATGGGCCTTCTCCTTTGTGCTGTTTGTCTTTTAAGGGCCAATAAAGAAAGCATGGAGGTCTGTCTGTGAGATTTTCATTAGGACTGTCCTTGTGGTAAATAAAGTCGGTACTTTTTCCAAAGGTATCATATCTGGATTATCGATTTCCCATCCTCCCCAATTCTCTTAATATGGTTATTAGGGGGGCCCTCCCCAATTCTGTTTATTTGGTTGTTAGTGGTTGTTAGGGGGGCCCTCCCCAATTCTGTTTATTTGGTTGTTAGTGGTTATTAGGGGGGCCCTCCCCAATTCTGTTTATTTGGTTGTTAGTGGTTGTTAGGGGGGCCCTCCCCAATTATGTTTATTTGGTTGTTAGTGGGGCCCTCCCCAATTCTCTTTATTTGGTTGTTAGGGGGGGTACTCACCAATTCTATTTATTTGTTTATTAGGGGGGCCCTCCCCAATTCTCCTTATTTGGATGTTAGGTGGGCTCTCCCCAATTATCTTTATTTGGTTGTTAGGGGGGCTGTCATGCCAAATAATGTCCCCCAGCCAAATAGTGACCCCCTCTACGCCACAATGGGATTTGATAAACTATTAGCGTCCACTGCTATTTCAATGGTGTGATGACCTAATGATTAGAATTCTGGTGATAATTGCAGCATAAATTAAATTCTTTTCATCATCGCTATGCAAACAGGGCTGATTTCTGCGACAATTATGCTGTTTAAACAAGTTTTGTTGAGCTAATAAACTGAAAACATTCATTTGACTACTTTTGGGTACCTTGTTAACATTACAACATGAAATACGTTTTAAACATTGCTACGTTTCGGAAATGGCAAAGAAAACGTGCAATCTGCTTGACACATTAATGTTACTTACCTTACAGACCAGGAAGCCAGCTAATTTCCACTCCATTCATATGCATATCCGCTTGATTCATACACTGGTTTGTCTGGCTGGCATGTTTTTATTTTAACCTGCCCTTATCTACACTGAAATAATATAATTTCAGTAGTCCTCTACTATGATTATTGTTGTTCTATCTCACATAGTTCATATACAGTGGTATTCCTACTTACAAAGCATGTAGAGGTCTGTAATTTTTATCATAGGTAGGATTTCAAAAATCCATAAAATCACATTATGATTTTTAAGTAATTCATTTGCATTTTATTGCATGACATATGTATTTGATACGTCAGAAAAGCAGAACTTTATATTTGGTACAGAAACCTTTGTTTGCAATTTCAGAGATCATACATTTCCTGTGGTTCTTGACCAGGTTTGCACACACTGCAGCAGGGATTTTGGCCCACTCCTCCATACAGACCTTCTCCAGATCCTTCAGGTTTCGTAGCTGTCGCTGGGCAATACGGACTTTCAGCTCCCTCCAAAGATTTGTTTGCTGAGGGGCTGGAATGGAATCAATTGAATGGTATCAACCACATGGAAACCACATGTTTGATACAATTCCATTTACTCTATTCCAGACATTATTATGAGCCATCATCCCCTCAGCAGCCTCCACTGAATTAATCTCAGCATAAAAAGAAATGTCCTCTCACTGTCAACTGCATTTATTTTCAGAAAACACATGTGTAAATATTTGTATGAACATAACAAGATTTGACAACTGAGACATACACTGAACAAGTTCCACAGACATATGACTAACAGAAATGGAATAATGTGTCCCTGAACAAAGGGGGAGAGGGGGGTCAAAATCAAAAGCAACAATCAGTATCTGGTGTGGCCACCAGCAGCATTAAGTACTGCAGTGCATCTCCTCCTATGGACTGCACCAGATTTGCCAGTTCTTGCAGTGAGATTTTACCCCACTCTTCCACCAAGGCACCTGCAAGTTCCCAGACATTTCTGGGGGGGATTGGCCCTAGCCCTCGCCGAGATGTGGTCAATGGGATTGAGATCCGGGCTCTTCGCTGGCCTTGACAGAACACAGACATTCTTGTCTTGCAGGAAATCACGCACAGAATGAGCAGTATGGCTCGTGGCATTGTCATGCTGGAGGGTCATGTCAGGATGAGCCTGCAGGAAGGGTACCACATGAGGGAGGAGGTTGTCTTCCCTGTAACGCACAGCGTTGAGATTGCCTGCAATGACAACAAGCTCAGTAAGATGATGCTGTGACACACCGCCCCAGACCATGACGGACCCTCGACCTCCAAATCAATGTCACGGTCATCGTAATGAGTAGACCAAGGCGCAGCGTGGTATGCGTACATTCTCTTTTAATGAATGAACACCGAACAAACCAACAAAATGAACAAACGAAACGTGAAGCTATAGAAAATAGTGCTGACAGGCAACTACACATAGTCAAGATCCCACAAACACAAATGAGGAAATGGCTACCTAAATATGATCCCCAATCAGAGACAACAATAAACAGCTGCCTCTGATTGGGAACCATATCAGGCCACCATAGAAATACAAAAACACCTACCACACCCAAACCAACACAGAGAACAAACAGCTTACTATGGTCAGGGCTTGACAATCGATCCTGTTCCAGAGTAGAGACCTCAGTGTAACGCTTATTCCTATGACGATAAACGCAAATCCGACAATCACCCCCGGTGAGACAAAACCGCAACTCGTCAGTGAAGAGCACTTTTTGCCAGTCCTGTCTGGTCGGTGGGTTTGTGCCCATAGGCAGCGTTGTTGTTGTTGCCATCCTGTTGCCATCCCGTTGTTGTTGTTGCCATCCTGTACCTGTCCAGCAGGTGTTTATGTTCAGATGTACCGATCCTGTGCAGGTGTTATTACACGTGGTCTGCCACTGCGAGGACGATTAGCTGTCCGGCCTGTAACACTGTCTTAGGCATCTCACAGTATGGACATTGCAATTTATTTCCCTGGCACCATCTGCAGTCCTCATGCCTCTTTGCAGCATGCCTAAGGCAGATGAGCAGGGACACGGGGCATCTTTCTTTTGGCTGTTTTTCAGAGTCAGTAGAATGCCTCTTTAGTGTCCTAGGTTTTCATGAACCTGACCTTAATTGCCTGCCGTCTGTTAGTGTCTTAACGTTCCACAGGTGCATGTTCATTAATTGTTTATGGTTCATTGAACAAGCATGGGAAACAATGTTTAAACCCTGTGAAGTGTGAAGTTATTTGGATTTATACTAATTTTCTTTGAAAGACAGGGTCCTGAAAAGGGACGTTTCTTTTTTAGCTGAGTTGATATGTAGAGCTAGTAACTAGCTAACGTTAGATGGAAAATGGTTGTTGAAAAACATTGCTAAATCCGTCCAGTTATCTAATTTAAGTTAAGTGCCTAACGTTCCCCTGAATTGTGCATTTCTCTGAATGTTGCACCTCTTGTCGAGATCAGTGGTGTCTTCATTGTACTTCTCCAGGTTGGAAAGACAATCAAAAATCTCAGAAGGATGCCATTGAAGTGCAAGCTACATACAAACAGAAAGCAGTTACAGTAGCTTGATTGCTAGCTAGCTAGCTAGCTAACGTTAGTGTGGCAAAGAAGGGGGTCGAGTGATAAATGGCAGATATGTGAGAGCAGAACTAATAAACGGACTAAGCCCTATCACTAAAATGGCCACCCCTGTCAGAACTACAGATCACAAAATGGCCGACCGCCAAAACTACAAGTCCCAGAAGCAAGGGGAACCGTCAGAAGGCAGAGCCAACCCACAGATAAAGGGTCAAGAAAAACCAGGAAGAGAGAGAGTGAGTGCGGAAGGATCTATGAACAATAGAGAAAGAGACAATAGAGACTGGCTGGATTTACCGTGTATGAGCTGGATTGTTTTGGATTTACCTGTTGGCGTTTGGACCTGGACCTACCGAGAACCAGATTTGTGTACCGAACCCTGCTATCCTTGACCTCGCCTACGGCCTGGGTGGACCAGGACGGAGAAACAAACACACAGGTACTGTCCTGTTCGAAAGAACTCTCATTCTTGGGTGATTTGGTGACAGATTACCACTTAATTTGTGACAAACGCTCCTAACCTTGGGGTTTGCCACAGTTAGCTAAATAAAACTGCCTGGCTAGCTAACTAGGCAGGCTGAGGTATATAAGTACAGTAGCTTGCAAACTTCCCACAATAAGTTGGGTGGATTTTGGCCCATTCTTCCTGACAGAGCTGGTGTAACGGTGACAGATTTGTAGGCCTCCTTGATCGCACACGAGAGGAAGTGTTTTCAGTTCTGCCCACAAATATTCTATAGGATTGAGGTCAGGGCTTTGTGGCCACTCCAATACCTTGACTTTGTTGTCCTTAACCGGGATTATTTTCATCAACACCCGCTAAATTGCAGTGCGCCAAATTCAAATTAAATTACTAAACATATTTAATTTTCATGAAATCACAAGTGCAATACAGCAAAACACAGTTTATCTCGTTGTTAATCCACATGGCATGTCAGATTTCAATACAGCTTTTCAGCAAAAGCTGGGGTGGCAGGATAGCCTAGTGGTTAGAGCATTGGGCTAGTAACCGGAAAGTTGCGAGCTCAAATCCCTGAGCCGACAAGGTACAAATCTGTCGTTCTGCCCCTGAACAGGCAGTTAACCCACTGTTCCCAGGCCGTCATTGAAAATAAGAATTTGTTCTTAACTGACTTGCCTGGTTAAATAAAGGTAAAAAAAAAGAACATCTCTCTCAGTAGACAAAATATTACAAACACCTAGCAGCCAAGTAGATTGGTCACAAAAGTCAGAAAAGCAATAGATTATATCGCTTACCTTTGATCTTCAGATGTTTTCACTCACGAGACTCCCAGTTACACAATAAATGTTCCTTTTCTTCCATAAAGATTATTTTTATATCCAAAATACCTCCATTTGTTTGGCACGTTATGTTCAGAAATACACAGGCTCGAGCGGTCACGACATCGAAGACAAAAATTCCAAATGGTATACGTAATGTCCACAGAAACAACATGTCAAACGTTTTTTATAATCAATCCTCAGGTTGTTTTTAAAGTATATAATTGATAATATATCAACCGGGACTGTCACTTTTTCAATAGGAGAGGGAGAGACAATGGCTGCCCCACTCTGTTGCGCAAGCACAACTCATGTGAACACCCAGCTATCCACTGATGCGATGTGATCTTTCTCGCTCATTTTTCAAAATAAAAGCCTGAAACTATGTCTAAAGACTTGACACCTTGAGGAAGCGATAGGAAAAGGAATCTGGTTGATATCCCTTTAAATGGAGCGAAGGCAGGCAATGGAACATGGAGCTTTCAAAATAGAGGGCACTTCCTGGTTTGATTTTCCTCAGGTTTTTGCCTGCAATTTCAGTTATGTTATACTCACAGATAATATTTTGACAGTTGTGGAAACTTTAGAGTTTTCTATCCTAATCTGACAATTATGCATATTCTAGTTTCTGGGCCTGAGAAAGAGGCAGTTTCAAATGGGTACGTTTTTTTGAGCCAAAAACGAAATTCCTGTCCCCTACACTCAAGAAGTGTTAAGACATTTTGCCACAACTTTGGAAGTATTCTTGGGGTCATTGTTCATTTGGAAGACCCATTTGCGACCAAGCAAATGACTGATGTCTTGAGATTTTGCTTCAAAATATCCACGTCATTTTCCTTCCTCATGACGCCATCTATTTTGTGAAGTGCACCAGTCCCTTCTGCAGCAAAGCACCCCAACACATGATTCTGCCCCCCCACGTGCTTCACGGTTGGCATGGTGTTCTTCGGCTTGCAACTGTCCCCTTTTTCCCCCCTAACATAACGATGGTCATTATGGCCAAACAGTTCTATTTTTGTTTCATCAGACCAGAAGACATTTTTCCAAAAAGTATGATCTTTGTCCCCAAGTGCAGTTGCAAACCGTAGTCTGGCTTTTTTTATGGCAGTTTTGGAGCAGTGGCTTCTTCCTTGCTGAGCGGCCTTTCAGGTTATGTCGATATAGGACTCATTTTACTGTGGATATATACTTTTGTACCTGTTTCTTCCAGCATCTTCACAAGGTCCTTTGCTGTTGTTCTGGGATTGATTTGCACTTTTAGCATCAAAGTACGTTCATCTCTAGGAGACAGAACGTATCTCCATCCTGAGCGGTATGACATCCCGTGGTTTTTGTACATGCATTCTATTGTTTGTTCAGATGAACGTGGTACCTTCAGGTGTTTGGAAATTGCTCCCACGGATGAACCAGACTTGTGGAGGTCTACCAAATATTTTTCTGAGGTCTTGGCTGATTTCTTTTGATTTTCCCATGCAAAGAGGTCCTGAGTTTGAAGGTAAGCCTTGAAATGCATCCGCAGGTACACCTCCAATTGACTCAAATGATGTCAATTAGCCTATCAGAAGCTAATAAAAACTTTACAACATTTTCTGGAATTTTCCAAGCTCTTTAAAGGCAGTCAACTTAGTGTATGTAAACTTCTGACCCACTGGAATTGGGATACAGTGCATTATAAGTGAAATAATCTGTCCTAGATGTCCTGACTGACTTGTCAAAACTATAGTTTGTTAACAAGAAATTTGTGGAGTGGTTGAAAAACGAGTTTTAATGACTCCAACCTAAGTGTAAACTTCCGACTTCAACTGTACATGGTCTTTTCGGTCGTCTGAAGCAGCAGGTAGGCAACAGGTTGTCCCGTCAAACACCATTGGAGAGTAATTTTGAGGTAACAATTTTGCGTGGACTGAGTGAGGGTTTATGCGGTGAACTAGAACTGCCCACAACCTGCGGTCAAATAGAGCCAGGCAACCAGCATAGCAACGGACGCTTTGGTTCATCCCTAGCAACAGAAGCTAGAACTCATCGACTCCTATTGTGACGTAGAGGGGGACACTCTTTGGCCGGGGTGACACTATTTGGCATGACGGGGCCCTCCCAGCTCTCTTTATTTGGTGGTTAGGGGTGATTCAATTGGAAATCAAAGGCACCATGAAAGGAATGAGAGGAAAAAGATTCCAAGCATCATGACAGTATGTCAAATCAAATCAAATGTATTTATATAGCCCTTCGTACATCAGCTGATATCTCAAAGTGCTGTACAGAAACCCAGCCTAAAACCACAAACAGCAAGCAATGCAGGTGTAGAAGCACAGTATGTCACCCACTGTACTATTTGTAAACCCCTAAAAGTTTGGGAGTGTTTTCCTTTCTTCCTGATATTGGCTATCCTGATGTGATAATACTATGAGTTGTGTACTGGACCTGACAGTTTGTGGAGGGCAATGATGCATGGTGGTTGTCAGGAAGAGTAACATTCTTATACTTTGACAGGGCATTAGTCTGGCCCCTCTGATAGGCAACACCCCTGTCCTTGAGAAGAGGACACTGCTCCTGCAGTTGGAAGGCTTGGGCAGTGTCTGCCCAGGTCTTTATTGTCTCACTTTATTAAATTAACTGTCAGTAAGTCGAAGACCGTGCCTGGCAGAGTCTTGAGATGAGTTGAAAAACCAGGCTACAAAATACCATATTTTGACATTTAGTGTGTGATTTTAAGATGCTGCACTTAAACCAGTGTTAACTAAGAACAAAAGTGGAACATAGACACAATCTACCTGGAGTAATTGTCCATGGCCAGACCATGACACAGCACCTTTCTTTCCCATATTTGGATGTATACTGTACCCAAGCTGTTAAGTATTCCTTCTTTGATGAATAACCATTTTGATTCATTCCTGTGCTGGTGAAAGTTGACCCCTGTCTACTATCATGATTTATGTATTGCTGTAAACCAACAGGCTAATAAATACAACCAGGACCAATCCAGTGGCAGGTTGATACCCACAGGAAGCCAGAGGACTCCAGTGTCATGGACCAGACAAAAGCACCTGTGCCCCAGACATGCTTAATGTTTCTCTCTGCAGTAATGAATTACTTTATTAAGTGAAGGTTATCAAAGATCCATCTGGATGAGGAAAAGCCTCACATAAACTAGTGTTAAGGCTCTGTTTGTCTTGATGGCCGGATGGGGCTAAATCCATGAAGGGAAGAAAATACAGCGAAACCCTCCTCCTTATTAACTGATGCCTGTCAGGCCATTAAAAACAGATCATCTTCAGGTTCTCCTCGTGTGGGCACTATTTCAAAATGGGCCTTGTCAGCCCATGTTTGACTGGCTTTCCCCCCAAACCAAGGTGGACACGCAATTACTCTTGAAATTGCCAATGAATACTTCCAGAGCTCCCAGGTTCACTCATATCCACTCAGAGAGCAGTAATAAGATCTGCTGGTCAGAGGGGGAGGACAGGGCCTTTTACAGCCACTCCCTGCCTTCCTCAAACCACAAGCTGTACTGCAGTTTCACAGACCTGCAACCACCTCGTCTTCAGCAAAATCTCTACAGTAACCGTATGTAGTGAAATGAAAATGGCTTCCAAATAAATTAACATTTTGATTACTTGTAGGTCTTTGTAGCAATATTGCGCTTGTCTAGTTTGGTAATATGATGAATGGGATGTACGTAATTTCCAAAATAATTTCCTGTAAATTGTTAATATGGTTTTAATAATAAACTTTCCCTTTGGCTGCCTTCCCAAAGAGGACCAGGCCCACTATCAGTAAATTGAATACATTACCACAACACAGGTTTGCACCCATTCATTAGCTACTAATCACTTTAAGTAATACCACTGTGGAAGCCTGCATGCTTTTATGGATGTATTATGTTCTATATTAATAAGGAAGTGGCAAATGCTGACTATGGTAACTGAAAGGTCAGTTAAGAGTCAATCAAATGCACTATACAGAAAGAAATAGCCACACAATTATATCAAATTACTGGTATACAACACAGTATTTACTCTTTTCAGACTACTAATACTAGACATGCTATCAGAAGTGATGGATCGTGGCCCTCCCTTCAAAATTATTTTTTGGTATTTTGAGATTTAGCAGCAGAAGGAACCAGCACGGATTTAAGTAACTTTCCTGTAAAAAGCTCACTTAAAAGCTCATTCTGTGAACAATATTTTTATTGACCACTATAAGCCCATACCATTCTGTTGGGGTAGGCCCACACCATTCACACACAAAGGCTGCTTTATAACATACAGTTGAAGTCGGAATTTTACATAGGTTGGAGTCATTAAAACTAGTTTTCCAACCACTCCACAAATTTCTTGTTAACAAACTACAGTTTTGTTAACAAGTCATTTTGCCAACAATTGTTTACAGACAGATTATTTCACTTATAATTCATTGTATCACAATTCCAGTGGGTCAGAAGTTTACATACACTAAGTTGACTGCACCTTTAAACAGCTTAGGAAATTCCAGAAAATGATGTCAAGGCTTTAGAAGCGTCCGATGGGCTAATTGTCATCAATTGAGTCAATTGGAGGTGTACCTGTGGATGTATTTCAAGGCCTACCTTCAAACTCAGTGCCTCTTTGCTTGACATCATGGGAAAATCAAACGAAATCAGCTAAGGTCTCAGAAAATAATTGCAGACTTCCACAAGTCTGGTTCATCCTTGGGAGCGATTTCCAAATGCCTGGAGGTACCACAAACAATAGTACGCAAGTATAAACACCATGAGACCAGGCAGCCGTCATACCGCCCAGGAAGGAGACATGTTCTGTCTCCTAGAGGTGAACGTACTTTGGTGCGAAAAGTGTATATCAATCCCAGAACAGCAGCAAAGGACCTTGTGAAGATGCTGGAGGAAACAGGTACAAAAGTATCTATATCCACAGTAAAATGTGTCCTATATCGACATAACCTGAAAGGCCACACAGCAAGGAAGAAACCACTGCTCCAAACCGCCATAAGAAAGAGACTACGGTTTGCAACTGCACATGGAGACAAAGATCATACTTTTTGGAAAAAATGTCCTCTGGTCGATGAAACAATCGAACTGTTTGGCCATAATGACCATCGTTATGATTGGAGGAGAAATGTGGAGGCTTGCAAGCCGAAGAACACCGCCCCAACCATGAGGCACGGGGGTGGCAGCATCATGTTGTGGGGATGCTTTGCCCCAGGAGGGACTGTGGCACTTCACAAAACAGATGGCATCATGAGGGAGGAAAACTATGTGGATATATTGAAGCAACATCTCAAGACATCAGTCAGGAAGTTAAAGCTTGTTCGCAAATGGGTCTTGACAATGACCCCAAACATACTTCCAAAGTTGTGTCAAAATAGCTTAAGGACAACAAAGTCAAGGTATTGGAGTGGCCATCACAAAGCCCTGACCTAAATAATATAGAACATTTGTGGGCAGAACTGGAAAAGTGTGTGCGAGCAAGGAGGCCTACAAACCTGACTCCATTACACCAGATCTGTCAGGAGGAATGGGCCAAAATTCACCCAATTTATTGTGGGAAGCTTGTAGAAGGATATCCAAAACGTTTGACCCAAGTAAAACAATGTAAAGGCTATGTTACCAAATACTAATTGAGTGTATGTAAAACTTCTTACTGACTGGGAATGTGATAAAAGAAAAAAAAGCTGAAATAAATCTACTATTATTGACATTCTTAAAATAAAGTGGTGATCCTAACTGACCTAAAATAAGATGTTTACAAGGATTAAATCAGTTTTTCACAATTCCTGAATTTAAATGTATTTGGCTAAGGTGTAAACTTCCAACTTCAACTTTATATAGAACATGCTCATAGGGAACTGTAAAGTTACACTTCACTTTAAATAGGTAAATCCTATGTAAGAACTAGCAACAACATTGTACTTATGAAAATGTTACAGATATGTACTCTTGCTGTGTTTTTGGTGTGTTCATTTTTTCATTTGGATGGAGCTTTCAAAAGCTGACAATTAGATTGTCAGGGTGGGTAATATATGTTGTAGGTATTGTGGCGGTTTCGGCATGAATATTTTTGTATGGCAGGGTTTGCACAAACACACCAGTCCAAGTTAAGGGTTAAACTGGTTTGTTACTGTCAGGTTTGGGCAGCATTCCTGCTGAATACCTACAAACAAAAGGGGAGCTTCTACTTTAGTCAACTTTATTGCAACATGTAAAAATAAAAATGTATTCTGCAGTAGTTTGTCGGGGCTTACCTGGCCTGATGACTCCAGTCAACGTGGTCGTGCTGCTGCTCCAGTTTCAACTCGTCTGCGGCTATGGAACCCTGACCTGTTCACCAGACGTGCTACCTTGTCCTCGACCTGCTGTTTCTCGACTCTCTCTCGTGCAGCATCTGTCTCTAACTCGGAATGCTTGGCTATGAAATGCCAACTGACATTTACTCCTGAGGCGCTAACCTGTTGCACCCTCTACAACCACTGTGATTATTATTTGACCTTGCTGGTCATCTGTGAACATTTGAACATCTTGGCCATGTACTGTTATAATCTCTACCCGGCACAGCCAGAAGATGACTGGCCACCCCTCAGAGCCTTGTTCCTCTAGGTTTCTTCCTAGGTTCCTGCCTTTCTAGGGAGTTTTTCCTTGCCACCGTGCTTCTACAGCTGCATTGTTTGCTGTTTGGGGTTTTAGGCTGGGTTTCTATATAGCACTTTGTGACATCGGCTGATGTGAAACTAGTAAACACTTCGTCACCAGTGGCAGGTTCTCCAATCTTGGTCGTTGGGGGTTCAATCCTTGTTGAAATCACAAGTTTCTTTCTCCCGTTAGAACATACGTTGTACAAGGAGGTTTATCTCCCCCAATAACCTCCTACTCCTTCACCTGCCGGGGTCAAAGAAAAGACAAAGAAAGAAGAACTCACCCTGGGTTAAGTAGAGGTCCTGATTGGTTTCACCTGCCTGTAGTTTGTCTCTGATTACAACTGGAGACAGGTGTGGCTCTTCTGCTGCAGTCTAGAAGTTTTCCCCTGAGCTGTCCAGGGTCCTACTTCACATTGCTGTCCGTGGTCCTGGCAGCCAGAAACCAAAGATACCTCGCAGGCACATACCGTCCATCCACCACACAACCCCTACAACCGCTAGAGTACACAATCATTACTAGTAAGTACACCTCAAGATACACTTCATTTTAACTATCTAAATTCTGTGTAATACCTAGTAATTACATTGAACTTATGCATATATTACATGTACTCTGTGTTGAACTCGTGTGTTTATTTTCTCACTTGGCTAGTGCTTCCAGAAACAAAAAAAATTGAGGGTCAGGATGGGTAGCGTACTATATAAGTACACATTAATTACAAGTAAGTACCCCCCCAATATACAATTAATTTTAACTAGCTAAATCCAGTGTAATACCTAATAATGACATTGTACTTATACAGATATTACATGTACTTTGATGTACTTGAGGGTTTATCCTCTCACTTGGGAAGGAGGTTCAGGTTGGCATAATGGGTAACGTACACATTAATTGTAAGTTATTTTTTTTAAATAATAATCTGGGATGACACCCATATGGAAGACCCCAGTCATTGAGGATGACCTATATCTAGTCTGTTGTAAACTCAACCAAGGTAACCCAGATGGTACACTTTTTGGGGGCAAGTGCTAGCAACAACATTGAGTGGAGATTTTGAAGAGTGCATATTCACTGGTAGGTAATTAGAGCCTATTGAGACTCCTCTATTTGTAATCTCTGACAACCAGCACATCTGTACACAAGTGATTACAACCTTTTGACAGTTATTACTGAATCAGATGCATCTGACAAGAAACTAAACTATAAATTGCGAATTTAGTGGAAACTTTAACATTTGTAACAAGCTTTTGTTGTTACACCTCTGTAATTACAGACTGCAATTGCCACCAGTTACATGTTGTTTTGAAGTGTAACTATGAGTTATTACAATGAGCTACAATACTTGTTACAGTGTAATTCAAATATAAGGACCCCTTAAAATTAAGTGTTACTGAATAGGTATTTATGTAACAAATCTGTACAAATATCACCATTTCAAAAGTTGTTGTATATCAGTTGGCCTGAGTTTGACTCTGGTTATATGACGATGATGTGCATATCTGTTTATCTGTAGTGGTGAGGGAAGGAGAGGACGACCATGTGACAGGAAGAGGGATGCTCCCTTGTTTTCTGCTCTGCAGAAAAAAACGTCAACTTATAAAAAACAACTAGATCAACACTGAGTTGTTCCAATGGTGTTCATACCCAAGAGATGCACAGGAACTCATTTGTCAACACTTATCATTCCACTTTAATGCAACCTGTGCAGTGGAAGACCTAGCCAGTGTCATTGAAAAAAATAAAACTTTAGTTTGTGATGATCTACGTTGTAACTCATATGCCGCTCTTTGCCAAGGTTGCACTATATCTGGTGGCGAATGACAAATAGCTTGCTTCTTCTTTCTGGCTTCTCCTCTCTAGGGGTGACTCCTCTCTCCAGTTATATCAAAAAGGAACATTGGTTCAAATGAAACGCACACGGAATAGGGTTTATTTGCCAAAAGAATGTCACCTAAAGCGTCAATTCCCACGTTACTGTTAGACCTACTGTCACTACTATTTTAAGCTTGGAATAGGAAACTTTCAAATAACGACAATGGCTTTAACATTTGAACGTTTTCCGCATTAATGTCTAAATATGTTATACTGTATATAATGCAACAATACTTTACTGAGACAGTGTAGAGTAAAATAAAGTGAATATATCTGCTTGACAAATGGGCAGAGATCATACATAGGGATATAAAAAGAGAATCATTGAATGTACATATCACGTTTCGAGTTAGACCCAAATGCAGACTGAGTTGAAGTAAGAATGTTTATTACAGCAACAGGGGCAGGCAAATGACAGGTCAAGGCAGGTAGGTGTCGATAATCCAGAGTAGTGGGGCAAAGGTACAGGACAGGAGGCAGGCTCAGGGTTAGGTCAAGCAGAGGTCGGTAATCCAGAGTAGGGGCAAGGTACAGGATGGCAGGCAGGCTCAGGAGCAGGTGGAGTGGTCAGGCAGGCGGCTCAGAGTCAGGACAGGCAAGGGTCAAAACCAGGAGGGCGAGAAAAGGACAGATTGGGAAAAAGCAGGAGCTGAGACAAAACACTGGTTGACTCGAACAAACAAGACGAACTGGCCACAGAGGGTGGGGGGTGCAAGCACAAGGACAGGTGAAACAGATCAGGGCATGACAGTACGATTATAGAACGTGACCGAGTAAACAAACGACAGGCAATTATGGACTGCTGTGAGCATACAAAGTGACTGAGATTCATACAAATTATCTCTGTGAAATTAGGTTCATATTTGATAATGGCCTATAATAGGAATAAAATGTTATGTTGCATGAGACAGGCATTGTTAAAGAAGTCAAAGGAATATAATAAAATAAGTAGGTTAAAACGTCATTGATGATTGAAAAATGTACAGTATACAGTGGGGCAAAAAACTATTTAGTCAGCCACCAATTGTGGAAGTTCTCCCACTTAAAAAGATGAGAGGCCTGTAATTTTCATCATAGATACACTTCAACTATGACAGACAAAATGAGAGAAAAAAAATCCAATTGTAGGATTTTTATGAATTTATTTGCAAATTATGGTGGAAAATAAGTATTTGGTCACCTACAAACAAGCAAGTCCAAAAGACACCTGTCCACAACCTCAAACAGTCACACTCCAAACTATACAATGGCCAAGACCAAAGAGCTGTCAAAGGACACCAGAAACAAAATTGTAGACCTGCACCAGGCTGGGAAGACTGAATCTGCAATAGATAAGCAGCTTGGTTCGAAGAAATCAACTGTGGGAGCAATTATTAGGAAATGGAAGACATACAAGACCACTGATAATCTCCCTCGATCTGGGGCTCCACGCAAGATCTCACCCCGTGGGGTCAAAATGATCACAAGAACGGTGAGCAAAAATCCCAGAACCACACGGGGGGGATGTAGTGAATGACCTGCAGAGAGCTGGGTCCAAAGTAACAAAGCCTACCATCAGTAACACACTACGCCACCAGGGACTCAAATCCTGCAGTGCAAGATGTGTCCCCCTGCTTAAGCCAGTACATGTCCAGGCCCATCTGCAGTTTGCTAGAGAGCATTTGGATGATCCAGAAGAAGATTGGGAGAATGTCAGATGAAACCAAAATATAACTTTTTGGTAAAAATTCAAATCATCGTGTTTGGAGGACAAAGAATGCTGAGTTGCATCCAAAGAACACCATACCTACTGTGAAGCTTGGGGGTGTAAACCTCATGCTTTGGGGCTGTTTTTCTGCAAAGGGACCAGGACGACTGATCTGTGTAAAGGAAAGAATGAATGGGGCCATGTATCGTGAGATTTTGAGTGAAAACCTCCTTCCATCAGCAAGGGCATTGAAGATGAAACGTGGCTGGGTCTTTCAGCATGACAATGATCCAAACACACCGCCCGGGCAACGAAGGAGTGGCTTTGTAAGAAGCATTTCAAGGTCCTGGAGTGGCCTAGCCAGTCTCCAGATCTCAACCCCATAGAAAATCTTTGGAGGGAGTTGAAAGTCCGTGTTGCCCAGCAACAGCCCCAAAACATCACTGCTCTAGAGGAGATCTGCAAGGAGGAATGGGCCAAAATACCAGCAACAGTGTGTGAAAACCTTGTGAAGACTTATAGAAAACGTTTGACCTCTGTCATTGCCAACAAAGGGTATATAACAAAGTATTGAGAAACTTTTGTTATTGACCAAATACTTATTTTCCACCATAATTTGCAAATAAATTCATAAAAAATCCTACAATGTGATTTTCTGGATTTCCTTTCCTCATTTTGTCTGTCATAGTTGAAGTGTACCTATGATGAAAATTACAGGCCTCTCTCATCTTTTTTAAGTGGGAGAACTTGCACAATTGGTGGCTCATACTTTTTTGCCCCACTGTACATGTGTCTAATCATCGTTATATATTATATATTCTTGCTAATAAACTACGAGGAATCTATAAATTTAAAATAGTACTTTTCTTTTCAAATAAAATATACCTGAATACTTAATTTCAATGTATATGAAAGTAATTGAGATATGTTGCGTTTATATTTTTGTTCAGTGTAATTTGTAACCCCATACTTGATGTCATTCTTTGCTATTGGCAGTATATCAATTGCGGTCAGTGCCGTTTTTTTCATGAGTACAGAATCGGCAGAATGAATACACCCCTGTTCAAGCATAAACAGTTAACTTTCATACGTAGTAGCCACATTCTATTCATTCTAGCCTCTATGCACTCTCCTCCTCTCACTTTTTCCCTTCATTTGTGGACTTCAACAAACAACACATCAGCTGCATGTGACCAGGCGAACAAACATTTCCAAACCATGGCATAACCTCTACACACAGCCTACATCGTTGTTCCCATACTGGCTAAAGTAACGTAAACCCTGCCTAACAAACATAGCTAATAGAACTAATGCATTTGTAAACCCGCTACAATCATGCAGTAACGTTACAGTGTATAGTCAGTAAGCAGTTACACTGGCGGGCCCCGGTGGCAATAAATGAATAAAACCAAAAGCTTACCTTGACTTGGAATAGTTCCAGTGTTGTGTTGGATAGCCATAGCCAGCTAGCTTACATAGCATCTATCTGTTTGAGCCAGGTGTTTGAGTAACTTAACTAGCCAGCTGCCTTTGCTAGCTAAGTAAGATAAACTAAAAGTCAAAAAAAGATCTCTCTTTCTGGCTTCTCCTTCATTTTTGAAGAAATTCATTTGTTGAAAACTGTGCTCTCTCTTGGAGTCAACTACTCACCACATTTTATGCACTGCAGTGCTAGCTAGCTGTAGCTTATGCTTTCAGTACTAGATTAATTCTCCGATCCTTTGATTGGGTGGACAACATGTCAGTTCATGCCGCAAGAGCTCGGATAGGTTGGAGGACATCCTCCGGAAGTTGTCATAATTATTGTGTAAATCTGTGGAAGGGTGTGAGAACCATGAGCCTCCTAGGTTTTGTATTGAAGTCAATGTACCCAGAGGAGGATGGAAGCTAGCTGTCCTCTGGCTACACCATTGTGCTACCCTACAGAGTGCTGTTGAGGCTACTGTAGATCTTCATTGCAAAACAGTGTGTTTAAATCAAATATTTGGTGACATGTGAATATATTTAGTATAGTTTATTCTAAAAAGGATAACTTTTTCAATGTTTAACAATTTGTATTTTTATGAAATTCACTGAGGAGGATGGTCCTCCCCTTCCTCCTCCTTGGAGCCTCCACTGCAGTATATCATACACAATCTTTGGTACTTTAGTGAGGTATTCCCATCAGTATGCAATTAATTTTAGTGATAGCATGATTAGATTGGACATAAAAATGGGCAAATTTGCATTTCACATAATGTGCTACTTATTTTCATTCAGTTAATGAGGTTCGAATCTCAGTGAAAGAGCTGATTAGAAACACTGCAGACATCTCCTACCCAGGATAATACAGTATATAAGATCACAAACATCCCACATGTAATATCACATCATCAAGACCAGTTTTTAATAGACTTCCTTTAAATATTTTTCTAAAGGAAAAGCAGTCGGCTGCTTCCATTTGGCTTCAAATGACAGTTGTTGCGCCAAAGACAAACAAATACTAGGATATGTCAGTTGTGTAACATTTTACATTAACTTGGGCTTCAAGCACACAGTAATACCGTAGTACATACCTGATACAAAATAACTACAAAAAGTAGAATTACCTTTGAAGAAAAAGCCTCTAAATTAAACTGTTAACATTGTTTTCAAATCATGGCAGCGAGAAAGAGGAGACCATTGACTTTAATGCAGAAGTAGCATGTGGTAACAACTATTTATGCCGAAGCCTGACTTTTCCCTGGGCATCAGAAAAGAAAGTGCATGCAGAGATACTGCAGCAATTAAAAAGTGGGAGATGATATCACGGCTCAAATATTCTGCCGTATTCCCTTGTCGTGAAAACATGGCCTCTCCTCAGTAATCCAGCATTAATGGGGACGAGTTCAACCAGGGTGTCAGAGCAGCCAAGTGTCTGGGATTTTCAGTGCTCTCACTCTCTCTCTCGCTCTTTCTCTCTTTAGACTCTTTGGCGGATTTTAAAATCACTCCATAAGCATTGTGATAATGAAGCTTAGCTAGGATGCCAAAAAGTGTAGCAGTGAAAGAAAAAGAATTGTGCTATTTTATAATTAGCCCTATGGGTTGGAGGCAAGCATCCTATTCCGTCTCTGAGATGCACTTTGTCAAGCCTGTGATGTTGTGGTTGTTAAATGGGGATGAAATCGGAACAATTAGATGCATCACAAGCTGTTTATCTCCAGCCTCTTCCAAGCTGACATGACGTCTGTTTTAACACTGCAAAACAAGTGTCACAGACTCGCTGTCTGAAACAGACACTGACATTATCAATTCTGCTGGGAGGCTTCAGTCTTCTCGTCTTCAGATGTGAAGCGAAGGAGGACGTCTAGGCTGGAGTATCATGATATTGATGCCAATTTGGCACAGAGAAATGTGTGAGAAAAAAGACGGCATTGTCCGTCGTTCGCAAACAGTTTCCAACAACTGTTAAGGTTGGGAATGAATCAGTGTGTAAGCGACAGGGCTCTTCTGATAATTTGTGTACGAGGAGCTATAAATAGGGGATTCTCAAAATAAATTAACACCGTTTGACCTCAATCTTCTAAACTTCAGTCTAGTTAGCCAGTGCTTTAATCACTTAAAATAATTGGTTTCCTAGTATATATCCATAACAAGAAGGCGGCACAGGCTTAATAACGCAGTGCATGAGGTGAATCTGGAGATATTTTCTAAAGAGTTGGAGCTAGCCTACTTTGCTGAAGGAAAAGCAATCTGTGCATGACCAACTATTCCATTAATATTAATATTGTCACACCCTGATCTGTTTCACCTGTCTTTGTGCTTGTTTCCACCCCCCCCCCAGGTGTCGCTCATCTTCCTCATTATCCCATGTGTATTTATACTTGTGTTCTCTGTTTTTCTGTTACCAGTTTGTCTTGTCAAGCCTACCAGTGTGTTTTTCCGTGCTTCTGTTTTTTTCTAGTCTCTCTTTTCTAGCCCTCCCGGTTCCGACCTGTTCTGTCTGCCCTGACACTGAGCCCGCCTGCCTGACCATTCAGCCTGCCCTGACTTCGAGCCTGCCTGCCCCCTCTGTACCTTTCAGACTCTGAAAAGGTATCTTATGATGCTAAAGTCTGGTAGGGCGCTCTCCTGGGCTACAGTGGTTTGGGAGCAGCAATCCGCCATTTGCCAATTTGTAAGTCGCTCTGGATAAGAGCGTCTGCTAAATGACTTAAATGTAAATGTAAATGCCTTCGTTTGGAGGATTTCATGGCGGAGGTGAGGAAGGTATTCGATTCTCTGGTGTCCGGGAGAGAGGCGGCCTGAAAGTTACTTCGATTATGTCAAGAACCCCGTAGTGTGGCAGACTATGCGGTAGACTTTCGCACGTTGGCCGCCGAGAGTGCCTGGAACCCGGAGTCTCTGTTCAATACCTTTCTTCATGGACTTTCCGAGGAGATTAAAAACGAGCTCACAGATCGGGAGTTCCCCCTGGACCTCGACTCCCTCACAGCCTTAACAATAAGGATCGATGGACGTTTACGGGAGCGCAGAGGGAGATTTGGTATTTTTTCGGCGCAACTCGTTCGTCCACGGCTGCTTGCTCGCCCCAGAAGAACCCCAGAAGTCCCCGATGCCTGCATTTACGAGTCTCATTGGGAATCTTCAAGAACGAGTGACATGTTTTTTACTGTGCCTACGCAATGGGGCAGAGCTAGATTGTCGCATCAGAAACGACTACAGAGGCTTAACTCCAACAATTGCCCGAATTGTGATGCTACAGGGCATTACAAATCCGCCTGACCAGTAAAAGACCAGACTCATCAGATAGGTAAGAATACTATGGACTGCCATACTGAGGCTTTTCTAACTTTAATTAATCATACTCTCTTCCATGTTATCCTGCTGTGGGGTGACCTGTCCAAATCTATCCGAGTGCTCATTGACTCTGGAGCTGATGAGAGTTTTATGGACGCTACTCTGGTATCGGAGCTGGGTATCTCCACACATCTCCTCTCCGTTCCCATGGACGCCAGAGCACTGTATTGACGCACCATAGGCAGGGTCACTCATAGTATGGTGCATTAACCTGCGTGTGTCAGGCAATCACAGTGGTTCCATGCAGCTTTTTCTCATTGAATTTCCACATGTTCCTGTTTTGGGATTCTCATGGCTCCAGAGGCAGAATCCCGTTATTGACTGGACCACTGGTTCTATCCTGGGTTGGAGCCAGCTCTGCCACTCACATTGCCTTAAGGTGGTGAAGCTTGTCCCGGGACGTCTTCCTGCGGGCTCTGGTAAAGCAATCAAATTCCTCCGACGTTCCCACGGAATACCAGGACTTCCAGGAGGTGTTCAGTATGGCTCACACCACCTCCCTCCCTCTGCATCATCCCTACAATTGCGCTATTGATCTCCTCCTGGGCACAACACTGCCTTGTGGGCGACTATATTCCCTGTCTGGCTCTGACACCAAGGCCATGGAGGAGTACATTGAGGACTCTCTGGCTAATGGGAGCATTCATCCTTCTGCTTACCCTGCCGTCACAGGGTTCTTCTTTGTGGAAAAAAGATGTATTGACTACAGGGGCCTCAATGACATCACGGTGAAGAACCGCTACCTTCTGCCACTCCTCTCCTCAGCTTTCAAACCTCTCTAGGGGGTAACCATCTTTTCCAGCTGGACCTTCGGAATGCCTACCACCTAGTTCGGATATGCGAAGGAGACCATTGGAAGACGGCCATTAACATAGCTAGTGAACACTATGAGTACCTGGTAATGCCGTTTGGACTCAACAACGCTCCCGCAGTGTTCCAGGTCAACGATGTGCTCCATGTCATGTTGAATAGATTTGTGTTTGTCTCCCTCAATGACATCCTTGTTTTCTCCTGTTCTGCTCAAGAACACTTCCTCCATGTCTAACAAGTCCTTCCGTGCCTCCTAGAGAACCAGTTGTTCGTGAAAGCTGAGAAGTGCGAATTGGCCCCAACCCACATCCAGATTGCAGCTGCAAAGTTTTCTGGGACTTGCTCATTTCTACCACCGCTTCATTCGGGGCTACAGAACCCTGCCTCCCTCTGCACTCACTTCTCCCAAGGTGCCGTTCACATGGTCTCCAGCTGTGAGACGGTGGTTTTGGACCTCAAGCGTCGGTTTGCTACAGCCCCCATCCTCATCCATCCGGATCCGTCCCGTCAGTTCATGGTTGAGGTCAATGCTTTTGATGTTGGAGTGGAGCCGTCCTGTCCCAGCAGTTTGCTCAGGACCAAAAGCTGCATCCCTGTCCCATCGTCTCAACCCTGCTGAGAGAAACTACGACATAGGAAATCGGGAACTTCTGGTGGTCGAGATTGTGTTGGAGGAGTGTCGGCATTGGCTGGAAGGGGCGGAACATCCATTTTAGGTGTGGACCGATCAGAAGAATTTAGAATATCACCGCACCGCCAAGCACCTTAATTCTAGGCAGGTCTGTTGGGCCCTATTATTCACCAGGTTCAACTTCACCATCTTCTGCCGCCCAGGTTCCAAGAATGTGAAGCCGGATGCTCTTTCTCGCCTGTAGAGTTCAGCTGCCACACCGTCTGACTCTGAAACCATCCTCCCTACCTCATGTCTGGCAGTTACAGTTGTCTGCGGTATCGAGAGCCTGGTTCGCAAGGCAAAGCGTTCCCAGCCGGACGCGGGGAGGGGCCCGGCTAACCGAATGTTTGTCCCTGATTCGGCCCGATCTCAGGTCCTGGAATGGGCTCATTCCTCCAAGCTCACCTGCCATCCCGGCTCCCGTCGAACCCTGGCCTTCCTCCATCAACGCTTCTGGTGGGCCCACTATGGTTCCTAACGTATCAGCCTTCGCCACCGCATGCATGGTGTATGCTCAGTATAAGACTCCACGGCAAGCTCCGGCTGGTCTCCTTTAGCCACTCCCTGTCCTCGTCGCCCCTGGTCCCCTATATCCCTGGATATATGAGACAGTCCAGCTCATGGTGCAGCACATCTTCCGAATCCATGGACTCCCTGTCGACATTGTCTCTGATCGTGGTCCTCAATTCTTGTCCCAATTCTGTAAGGCATTCTGCACCCTCGTTGGGTCGTCAGCCAACCTGTCCTTCGGGTTTCTTCCCAGTCCAATGGCCAGTCGGAGCTTGCCAATCAAGAGCTAGAGACTGCGCTTAGGTGCCTCGTCTTGACCAACCCCACCACCTGGAGTCGGCAACTTGTGTGGATGGAGTACGCCCAGGACACTCTTCCCTGCTTGGCGACTGGGCTCTCGCCCTTTGAGTGATCCATGGGTTATCAGATCCCGCTCCTCCTAGAGCAACATACCCCTTTCCCAGATGTTTGTCTGTTGGTGTACCTGGAAGAGAACTCGATCTTCTCAAGGCCACCTCCAGGTATCGTCAACATGCGGACCGCTATCTGACTCCAGCTTTCCGATATCGTCTCGGGCAGAGGGTATGGCTGTCTACGCGGTACTTGCACCTCGAGGTAGAGTCCCGTAAACTTTCCCCTTGTTTTATTGGTCCTTTCCTCATCTCTAAAGTCTGTAGTTCCACTGCTGTTCGTCTTCTGTTTCCCCGTACCCTTTGTATACTTCCTACTTTTCATGTGTCCAGGATTAAGCCCTTGTCTCACAATCCTTTGTCTCCTGTTTCCAGGCCCACCCCTCCTCCCTGTCTCATGTCTTCGACATGCCTATTGCCTGCCCCTTGTATTTTAATAAATATCAGAGACTCAAACCATCTGCCTCCTATGTCTGCATCTGGGTCTCAACTTGTGTCATTATAAATACTCCTTGTTTCTATAGTGGTATTACAGTATGTCTATAATTATAGTTCCATTTCTGTATGGCTGATCCGGGACACAAACCTTCATCCACAACAACACTAATTAGAATAGGCTGAAAATTTTGCCTGAAGGTCCATTCAGGTTATACACCTCTAGACAGAGGGAGGAACCTGTGCGCCCAGAAAGCAGTCAGGCGGGCTTGTTTTGCTCTGTCTAGACAGTGATAAATTGATGGTTGGGATTGAAACTGTTGATGCTCTTTGCCTACCCCCCTGATACCCCATTAAATGAATACACACTCAATTCAACCATTAAATTTGTAAATGCTGGTGTGGCTGCCAAAAACCAAACGAGAGGAAATATACGTCTCCAATACGATCCCGTATCTATTTACTATCACCTCTTCATTGATTGCAAGAGTGCATCGCCACAACAGACAAGGAGCAGCAATCATTCCTCCGACTATCCACTCTTCCAAGGGCAAAGCTGCACCACTCAGCTGCCACTACTATGCAGTTAGCAGAACTTTGGACCGGGGTCATCGATCGCCATGCTCCTTTATTGATGAGAGGATGATCTTGGGTGTCTATGCTATCTTTGTCCTGGCCAGCTGATTGATTTACCTGTATTCTCTCATAGGCAGTGATCAATGTTGGCCACTGATGAGGCTGAGATTACACAGGTGTTCCTGAGACACAGCCTCAGACTTTTTCTCAGGGATGAGGTACTGTCTCCTTTGGCTCATTGGATATTATTGTGAAATGACAAATGGCAGTGTTCATTGAGCACATATGTCATGAGAATGAAGGGCCAACCTTCAAATGGGTGGGATGGAAATACAGAATGACTTTGGCAAGAAAATTATCTGTGGCAATGGCTCAAATACTCTCATAAAAAGAGAGCCAGTGCTGTCATTTTACAGACGGTCATTCACCGGGATATTACACACTACTTCAGGTTCTTAAAAGTTAAAGAGCGGATTCAAGCAATTATTCAACCATGTCAGTAGCTAATGTGTAATGCACCATTTTATCCTCTTCTCAAGACAGCAGAACTGAACTGTCCCTTTTACCCTTCCACCTCATCCGGCCACTGACCAGTCCATGTCAGACATAGTGCCTGTCTAAGATTGCAACGATATATTGATACTCTGTAAATCCTTGTAACCCTCCATGACCTCCCATGCTATTTGGAAACTAATTACAAGTCTTTGTGAAACGATACAATTGTCTGCGTCAGATTCTAATCAGAGAGGTGAAAATAGTGCTGAATTTACATCCTTATGTGTTTGAATGCATATTACTCATTCATATTCATTCACGTCCTATCGTCATAACCTGTTATGTGTGATCCGGCTGGTTCAGTGTAAATAAAGAACAATATCAGCCATTAAACATAATCTTAGTAACTTTTGTATTGAAAGGACAGTCATAAAGAAAGTTTCCAACAGTTTTTCTACCGGAACAAATACACAGTTACATTATGTATTAAAGTAGTTACACTAGAACTACATTTCCACATCAGAGTAATGTAGAGACTGGGACTTTAGGGGATTATTCATTATTCCATACTTCCCCCTTAAACTCTCTTGTTTAAACACAGTTCACAAAGCCTTGACGGCGGAGATACCCATAAGAGATGGTATGTCAGTGTGAGGAATAGGCTAACTAATGAGGACTCTCAAAATCCTTTAGCTCAGGCCTAATGGGGCATTTAAGGGAAGACAATGCATCTTCCGACACATAACCCCACTCTTCCTTATATTGTCATTTGTAAGAAATCATGTTACAGGACTGGTACAATTAGCTAAAGCAATGATGAAGAGCCACTAGGTTCAATGCATAACATTCCACTTCTGTATTTATGAGTAATGAATATTGTATTTTCTCAACCTTTTTAAGTATGTCATAACTGTACATATGCCCATTGTATGGCACAAGTTGTATTAATGTTTCACGTATTAACACACATGGAATGTTTTCAGAAATATTTGTCTACTATATATTTTTCAATTGTTTGCATAACAATGTCACAGCATGACCTGACTCAAAAAATCTATGAGAGTTCAATGCATATTTTCTGCTGCCATCCAAGTCTCCCATGAACAGTAACATGCACAGAACTGTGAGGTAACAAATAGTTCATAAATATAGTTCAGATAATTGCTATATGTATCATCCCAAAGCATTTGTCTTGAGTATATCTGCAAGCACTTTGTTCCAAAGGTCTTCCTGCCTGTCTACTGACCCAGAAAATACCATTCTTCTTCAGACGGTAAAGGTGAAATGGCAGGAACGCGAACATTTCCCACATAAGAAACAAAGCCCCCTGCTGCTGGTATCACTTCTGTCCTCCATTTTCCTGTTTGAATAACATGATCTCATCAATGGTGGATCCATGAGTCTGCCCTCTGCATGTGTATTTAATGAATAATTATGCCAGCGAATAATAACCAAAATCTCTTTGGCAAATCACTGCAGGCTCTCTTCTCGGCGCTGTCGGCTACACAAATTCTAAACCCTCCACCATTCCTTTCCTTTGTCTTTTCATTTATGTTGTGCTATATGGCTATATAGATAATCCTATCACACATATGTATCATATATTCCTTGGATTACACAATAGCAATATGGGCAGATTCCTTGGTCAAGGTCAAAATTCTTTGTATTTTACAAGCTTATTTCAATGTACTTTAAACATCAGCTGTCAGAGCAGCTTACCGATCATTGCACCTGTACACAGCCCATCTGTAAATAACCCACCCAACTACCTCATCCCCATATTGTTATTTGAATTTTGCTCCTTTTTACCCCAGTATCTCTACTTGCACATTCATCTGATGCACATCTGTCACTCCAGTGTTTAATTGCTAAATTGTAATAATTTCGCCACTTTGATCTATTTATTGCCTTACCTCCCAAATCTTACCACATTTGCTCACACTTTATATAGAATTTTCTATTGTATTATTGGCTGTACGTTTGTTTATCCCATGTGTAACTCTGTCTTGTGTCGCACTGCTTTGCTTTATCTTGGCCAGTTCGCAGTTGGAAATGAGAACTTGTTCTCAGCTGGCTAACCTGGTTAAATAAAGGTGAAATCTTTTTTTTTACATAATAACAAAAAATGTCCTAGAAAAGCACTATGTGATGTGAGTCTCAGATCCTTCGAAAAATCCTATCAATGAAATATTCCAGCGCATACAGTAAATATTAGCACCAGTTATATTATTGTTATTATATAGTTATACTATTTGAAGTATCTTACATGTATAGCCTGTAAATCTCATACAGTAGCTATGAGTCACATAAGATCATATCATCTCCACACTACCTGACACGCTAGACCCACTCCAATTTGATTACCAGCCAAAAAGGTCCACAGATGACTCAATCACAATCACACTGCCCCAACCCATCTGGACAAGAGGAATACCTATGTAAAAATTCTGTTCATTGATTACAGTTCAGCATTTAACACCATAGTACCCTCCAAACTCATCATTAAGCTCGAGACCCTGGGTTTCGAACCCGTCCTGTGCAACTGGGTCCTGGACTTTCTGACGGGCCGCCCCAGGTGTTGAGGATCGGAAACAACATCTCCACCCCGCTGATCCTCAACACTACCCCACAAGGGGGCGTTCTCAGCACTCTCCTGTACTCTGTTCACCCATGACTGCTTGGCCACGCACGCCTCCAACTCAATCATCAAGTTTGCAGATGACGCTGCAGTGGTAGGCTTGATTAACAACAATGATGAGACGGCCTACAGGGAGGAGGTGAGAGCCCTCGGAGTGTGGTGTCAGGAAAATAACCTCACACTCAATGTCAACAAAACAAAGGAGATGATTGTGGACTTCAGGAAACAGCAGAGGGAGCACCCCCCTGGACACATCGACGGGACAGTAGTGGAAAAGGTGGAAAGTACACATCACGTACAAACTGAAATGGTCCACCCACACAGACAGTGTGGTGAAGAAGGCACAACAGCGCCTCTTCAACCTCAGGAGGCTGAATAAACCCTGAAAAACTTTTACAGATGCACAATCGAGAGCATCCTGTCGGGATTATTGGTTCCATCCACCGTGTCTTTGTGAGACGCGGTGTGGTGAATGGATGATCTCTGCATGGATATTTTTACCAAGAAGGAGAATGATAGAGTGCTGTATCAGATGATCTGTTCTCCACAGTCCCCCCTCTCAACCAAATTGAGATGGTTTGGGATGTGAAGGAAAATCAGCCAACAAGTGCTCAGCATATGTGGGAACTACTTCAAGACTGTTGGAAAAGCATTCCATATGAAGCTGGTTGAGAGAATGCCAAGTGTGTGCAAAGCAGTCATCAAGGAAAAGGGTGACTATTTGAAGAATATCAAATACAAAATATATTTGGATTCGTTTAACACTTGTGGTTACTACATGATTCCATATGTGTTATTTCATAGTGTTGATGTCTTCACTATTATTCTGCAATGTAGAAAATAGTAAAAATAAAGAAAACCCCTTGAATGAGCAGGTCTTCTACACTTTTGACCGGTTAGTGTACATACAGTTGAAGTTGGAAGTTTACATACACTTAGGTTGGAGTCATTAAAGATTGTTTTTCAACCACTCCACAAATTTCTTATTAATTAACAAACTATAGTTTTTGCAAATCGGTTAGGACATCTACTTTGTAGATGACACAAGTAATTTTTCCAATAATTGTTTACAGACAGATTATTTCATTTATAATTCACTGTCTCACAATTCCAATTGGTCAGAAGTTTACATACACTAAGTTGACTGCACCTTTAAACAGCTTGGAAAATTCCAGAAAATAATATCATGGCTTTAGACGCGGATAGGCAAATTGACATCATTTGAGTCAATTGGAGGTGTACCTGTGGATGTATTTCAAGGCCTAAATTCAAACACAGTGCCTCTTTGTGTGACATCATGGGAAAATCAAAAGAAATCAGCCAAGACCTCAGAAAAAAATTGAAGACCTCCACAAGTCTGGTTCATCCTTGGGAGCAATTTCCAAAAGCCTGAAGGTACCACACACTTCTGTACAAACAATAGTACGCAAGTATAAACACCATGGGACCACGCAGCGGTCATACCGCTCAGGATGGAGACACACTCTGTCTCCTAGAGATGAACGTACTTTGGTGCGAAAAATGCAAATCAATCCCAGAACAACAGCAAAGGACCCTGTGAAGATGCTGGAGGAAACAGGTACAAAAGTATCTGTATCCACAGTAAAATGAGTCCAATATTGACATAACCTGATAGGCGGCTCAGCAAGGAAGAGGCCACTGCTCCAAAACCTCAATAAAAAGCCAGACTACGGTTTTCAACTGCACATGGGGACAAAGATCGTACTTTTTGGAGAAATGTCCTCTGGTCTGATGAAACAAAAATAGAACTGTTTGGCCATAATGACCATCGTTATGTTTGGAGGAAAAAGGGGAAGGCTTGCAAGCCGAAGAACACCATCCCAACCGTGGGAGGGCAGAATCATCTTGTGGGGGTGCTCTGCTGCAGGAGGGACTGTGGCACTTCACAAAATAGATGGCGTCATGAGAAGGAAAATGATGTGGATACAGCGAAAGTATTCGGCCCCCTTGAACTTTGCGATCTTTTGCCACATTTCAGGCTTCAAACATAAAGATATAAAACTGTATTTTTTTGTGAAGAATCAACAACAAGTGGGACACAATCATGAAGTGGAACGACATTTATTGGATATTTCAAACTTTTTTGAACAAATCAAAAACTGAAGAATTGGGCGTGCAAAATTATTCAGCCCCCTTAAGTTAATACTTTGTAGCGCCACCTTTTGCTGCGATTACAGCTGTAAGTCGCTTGGGGTATGTCTCTATCAGTTTTGCACATCGAGAGACTGAATTTTTTCCCCATTCCTCCTTGCAAAACTGCTCGAGCTCAGTGAGGTTGGATCGAGAGCATTTGTGAACAGCTGTTTTCAGTTCTTTCCACAGATTCTCGATTGGATTCAGGTCTGGACTTTGACTTGGCCATTCTAACACCTGGATATGTTTATTTTTGAACCATTCCATTGTAGATTTTGTTTTATGTTTTGGATCATTGTCTTGTTGGAAAACAAATCTCCGTCCCAGTCTCAGGTCTTTTCCAGACTCCATCAGGTTTTCTTCCAGAATGGTCCTGTATGTGGCTCCATCCATCTTCCCATCAATTTTAACCATCTTCCCTGTCCCTGCTGAAGAAAAGCAGGCCCAAACCATGATGCTGCCACCACCATGGTTGACAGTGGGGATGGTGAGTTCAGGGTGATGAGCTGTGTTGCTTTTACGCCAAACATAACGTTTTTTATTGTTGCCAAAAAGTTCAATTTTGGTTTCATCTGACCAGAGCACCTTCTTCCACATGTTTGGTGTGTCTGCCAGGTGGCTTGTGGCAAACTTTAAACGACACTTTTTATGGATATCTTTAAGAAATGGCTTTCTTCTTGCCACTCTTCCATGAAGGCCAGATTTGTGCAATATACGACTGATTGTTGTCCTATGGACAGAGTCTCCCACCTCAGCTGTTGATCTCTGCAGTTCATCCAGAGTGATCATGGGCCTCTTGGCTGCATCTCTGATCAGTCTTCTCCTTGTATGAGCTGAAAGTATAGAGGGACGGCCAGGTCTTGGTAGATTTGCAGTGGTCTGATACTCCTTCCTTTTCAATATTATCGCTTGCACAGTGCTCCTTGGGATGTTTAAAGCTTGGGAAATCTTTTTGTATACAAATCCGGCTTTAAACTTCTTCACAACAGTATCTCGGACCTGCCTGGTGTGTTCCTTGTTCTTCATGATGCTCTCTGCGCTTTTAACGGACCTCTGAGACTATCACTGTAACGACGTTCTTCGTTTGTCGAAAGAGAGTCAGACCGAAATGCAGCGTGTTTGTTACTCATGTTTATTAGTGAAAACAAATAACGAAACTATACATGAAATAACGAATAAATACAAAACAACAAAACGGAACGTGAAACCTATTACAGCCTGACTGGTGAAACTAACACAGAGACAGGAACAATCACCCACGAAATACAAAGCGAAACCCAGGCTACCTAAATACGGTTCCCAATCAGAGACAACAAGAATCACCTGACTCTGATTGAGAACCGCCTCAGGCAGCCAAACCTATGAAACACACACCCCTAATCAGCTACGATCCCAATAACTAAAAAACCCCACTAAATACAACAAACAATAAACCCATGTCACACCCTGGCCTGACCAACTAATTAACTAAAACACAAAATACTAAGACCAAGGCGTGACAGAACCCCCCCCCTAAGGTGCGGACTCCCGAACGCACCTCAAAACCATAGGGAGGGTCCGGGTGGGCGTCTGTCCATGGTGGCGGTTCCGGCTCCGGACGTGGACCCCACTTCATAAATGTCATTGTTCCTCCCCTTCGCGTCCTGGGATGATCCATCCTCACCGCCGACCATGGCCGAATAGTCCTCACCCAGAAACCTACATAACAGAGGAGCAGCTCGTGACTGAGGGGCAGCTCGGGACTGAGGGGCAGCTCGGGACTGAGGGGCAGCTCGGGACTGAGGGGCAGCTTGGGACTGAGAAGAAGCCCAGTACCGAGAAGAAGCCCAGTACCGAGAAGAAGCCCAGTACCGAGATGAAGCCCAGCCAGGCAGTTGAATCCGGCAGATCCTGGTTGACTGGTGGATCCTGGCTGACTATCAGATCTGGCAGATCCTGGCTGACCGGCGGATCCTGGCTGACCGGCGGATCCTGGCTGACTGGCTGATCCTGGCTGACTGGCGGATCCTGGCTGACTGGCAGATCCTGGCCGACTGGCGGATCCTGGCTGACTAGCAGATCTGGCAGATCCTGGCTGACTGGCGGATCCTGGCCGACTGGCGGATCCTGGCTGACTAGCAAATCTGGCAGATCCTGGCTGACTGGCGGATCTGGAAGAGTCTGGTTGACTGGCAGATCTGGAAGAGTCTGGTTGACTGGCAGATCTGGAAGAGTCTGGTTGACTGGCAGATCTGGAAGAGTCTGGTTGACTGGCAGTTCTGGAAGAGTCTGGCTGACTGGCAGATCTGGAAGAGTCTGGCTGACTGGCAGATCTGGAAGAGTCTGGTTGACTGGCAGATCTGGAAGAGCCTGGTTGACTGGCAGATCTGGAAGAGTCTGGCTGACTGGCAGATCTGGAAGAGTCTGGCTGACTGGCAGATCTGGAAGAGTCTGGCTGACTGGCAGATCTGGAAGAGTCTGGCTGACTGGCAGATCTGGAAGAGTCTGGCTGACTGGCAGATCTGGAAGAGTCTGGCTGACTGGCAGATCTGGAAGAGTCTGGCGGACTGGCAGATCTGGAAGGGTCTGGCTGTCTGGCAGATCCTGGCAGACTGACGGCTCTGGCTGCTTCATGCTGACTGACGGCTCTGGCTGCTCCATGCTGACTGGCGGCTCTGGCTGCTCCATGCAGACTGGTGGCTCTGGCTGCTCCATGCAGACTGGCAGCTCTGGCTGCTCCATGCAGACTGGCAGCTCCTTGCAGACTGGCAGCTCTAGCTGCTCCATGTAGACTGGCAGCTCCTTGCAGACTGGCAGCTCTAGCTGCTCCAGGCAGACTGGCAGCTCTGGCTGCTCCATGCAGACTGGCAGCTCCTTGCAGACTGGCAGCTCTAGCTGCTCCATGCAGACTGGCATCTCTGGCTGCTTCATGCAGACTGGCAGCTCCTTGCAGACTGGCAGCTCTAGCTGCTCCATGCAGACTGGCAGCTCCTTGCAGATTGGCAGCTCCATGCAGACTGGCAGCTCCATGCAGACTGGCAGCTCCATGCAGACTGGCAGCTCCATGCAGACTGGCAACTCCATGCAGACTGGCAACTCCATGCAGACTGGCAACTCCATGCAGACTGGCAACTCTGGCTGCTCCAAGCAGACTGACAGCTCTGACTGCCCCATGTAGACTGGCAGCTCTAGCTGCTCCATACAGGCAGGAGGCTCCGGCAGCGCTGTAGAGGAGGAAGGCTCTAGAACCGCTGAACAGGCGGGAGACTCCGACAGCGCAGGAGAGGGAGAAAGCGCTGGCTGCGCTGAACAGGCGAGGCGCACTGAAGGCCTGATGCGTGGTGCTGGCACTGGTGGTATTTGGCCGAGGACACGCACAGGAAGCCTAGTGCGGGGAACTGCTACCGGAGGGCTGGGGTGTGGAAGTGGTACTGGATAGAGGACAGGCACAGGAAGCCTGGTGCGGGGAGCTACCATCGGAGGACTAGTGTGTGAAGGTGGCACAGGATGGACTGGACCGTGAAGGTGTACTGGAGAGCCTGAGAGCAGGACTGGCACAGGACGTGCAAGGCTAGGTAGGTACACAGGAGGCTTAGTGCGTGAGGCTGGCATATTTTTCACCAGCCGACTAACACGCACCTCAGGACTAGTAATGGAGCGCTGACCCAGGTGCCATTAAATCCCCGACACGCTCCGTCGGACGAATATTGTACCTAAAGCACCAAACTAGCAACTCCCTCATTAATTTCTCCTCCAATTTCCCCATTAACTCCTTCACAGTCTCTGCTTCGCTCACCTCCAACACCGATTCTGGTCTCCTCCTTGGCTCTTCACGATAAACAGGGAGAGTTGGCTCAGGTCTGTCTCCTGACTCAGCCACTCCCCCTCTGAGCCCCCCCCCCCAACAAATTTTTAGGGCTTCGCTCTGCGCCGCCGTGTCTTTTTTTTCGACTCCATTCTCCTATAGCCCTCTTCACACTGCTCCAGCGAATCCCAGGCGGGCTCCGGCACTCTCTCTGGGTCGGCCGCCCACCTGTCTATTTCTTCCCACGTCGTAATATCCATACTGTATTCCATTCTGGGCTGCTCCTGTTTCCATCCACGTCGCCGTGCTGCCTCCTCATACCAGCGCCTCTCCGCTTCAGCCGCTTGTAGTTCCTCCTTAGGGCGGCGATATTCACAAGGCTGAGCCCAGGGTCCTTTTCCTTCCAGCTCCTGTTTCCTCTTCGCCTGCTGCACCTTTGGGCGGCTACACTCCCCTGGTTTAGCCCAGGGTCCTCTCCCGTCAAGGATTTCCTCCCATGTCCAGAAATCCTTAATACGCGGCTCCTCTTTGGGCTGCTCCTCTTTGGGCTGCTCCTGCCTGTTGACACGCTGCTCGGTTCGTGTGTGGTGGGTGATTCTGTAACGACGTTCTTCGTTTGTCGAAAGAGAGTCGGACCGAAATGCAGCGTGTTTGTTACTCATGTTTATTAGTGAAAATAAATAACGAAACTATACATGAAATAACGAATAAATACAAAACAACAAAACGGAACGTGAAACCTATTACAGCCTGACTGGTGAAACTAACACAGAGACAGGAACAATCACCCACGAAATACAAAGCGAAACCCAGGCTACCTAAATACGGTTCCCAATCAGAGACAACGAGAATCACCTGACTCTGATTGAGAACCGCCTCAGGCAGCCAAACCTATGAAACACACACCCCTAATCAGCTACGATCCCAATAACTAAAAAACCCCACTAAATACAACAAACAATAAACCCATGTCACACCCTGGCCTGACCAACTAATTAACTAAAACACAAAATACTAAGACCAAGGCGTGACAATCACAGTGCAGGTGCATTTATACGGAGACTTGATTACACACAGGTGGATTGTATTTATCATCATTAGTCATTTAGGTCAACATTGGATCATTCAGAGATCCTCACTGAACTTCTGGAGAGAGTTTGCTGCACTGAAAGTAAAGGGGCGGAATAATTTTGCACGCCCAATTTTTCAGTTTTTGATTTGTTAAAAAAGTTAGAAATATCCAATAAATGTCGTTCCACTTCATGATTGTGTCCCATTTGTTGTTGATTCTTCACAAAAAAATACAGTTTTTTATATCTTTATGTTTGAAGCCTGAAATGTGGCAAAATGTGGCAAAGTTCAAGGGGGCCGAATACTTTCGCAAGGCACTGTATATTGAAGCAAAATTTCAAGACATCATTCAGGAAGTTAAAGCTTGGTCGCAAATGGGTCTTCCAAATGGACAATGACCCCAACTTCCAAAGTTGTGGCAAAATGTCTTAAGGACAACAAAGTCAAGGTATTGGAGTGGCCATCACAAAGCCCTGATCTCAAACCAATAGAAAATGTGTGTGCAGAACTGAAAAAGTGTGTATGAACAAGGAGGCCTACAATCCTGGCTCAGTTACACCAGCTCTGTCAGGATGAATGGGCCAATATTCACCCAATTTATTGTGGGAAGCTTGTAGACGGCTTCCCAAAATGTTTGACCCAATTTAAACAATTTAAAGGCAATGCTACCAAATACTAATTGAGTGTAGGTAAACTTCTAAACTAAACTTCTGATGAAAGAAATAAAAGTTGACATAAATCATTCTCTCTGCTTTTATTCTGACATTTTACATTCTTAAAATAAAGTGGTGATCCTAACTGACCTAAGATAGGGAATTCTTAAATGTCAGGAATTGTGAAAAACTGAGTTTAAATATATTTGGCCAAGGTGTATGTAAACTTCCGACTTCAACTGTATATGGGGCCTACAACAATCTCAGATCTGTAGATTTAGCTGTGAAGAGACAGAATCACAAAATATTTTATTCTGGTATTGCCTCTATGTATGTCACGACTTCCGCCGAAGTCGGTCCCTCTCCTTGTTCGGGCGGTGTTCGGCGGTCGACGTCACCGGCCTTCTAGCCATTGCCAATCCACTTTTCATTTTCCATTAGTTTTGTCTTTGTCTTACACACCTGGTTTCAATCCTCCAATTACTTCAATATTTAATATTCAATATTTAACCCTCTGTTCCCCCATGTTTGTTTGTTTGAGTAATTGTTTATTGTATTGCGGTCCGTATTTGTGGCCTTGTATTTATACGACGTGTATTGTGATATATTTGAGTAAAATTGCTTTCATTACTCATCTGCTGTCCTGCGCCTGACTCATCTCACCAGCTACACACAGACGCTTTACAATGTAGCTTGTTTCCTGTCACAGGTTCAGGAATGGTTATAAAATCACAAAATGTACTTACAATTAACCTTACAAATAGCAGTGTTGGGCAATTTGGAAAACAATAATATAATAATACTCGTTGGAAGGTTTTCATATTTAGCTCACAATCTGTGGATACTGTGCGATTAGAAAGGTTAAAAATGTATGTTAAACATCACATCATAATTGAAAAATATACTGATTTGCACATGGAAACCAAATGAGGGTGGTCTATGATGATTACAGCAGCAGAAAAGATGTAAAAACAAAAATATATATGTGTCCTCTGAAGAGGGGGGGGTGGTGTATGGGTTAATAACAAATTTAAAAAATAATTAAAAAAATATTGCCTTCACCCTGACTGTTCCTCTGAAGGCCAATATGCACACGCCAGGTCAGAGGGGGAGAGGGGGAGCAGCTGGTCCATGGCCGTGTGGATATTGTGTCTTCATTATTCTCCATGCAGGGCCCAAAGGGCTGCATTGTTTAGGGAGGATAGGTAATGTCTCTAAAGGCCAATCCTCCTGAGCATTAGAGGAAAGAGAGCAGTCTGCTTAAGGTCTGTGGCTGCGATGCACATTATCTCACATTACAGGAGCATTGTTTTTCATGGATTGATAATGGCCCGGAAGCTCATTTCATTCTTAACCAATCTTGGGCCTTGGGGATTTTGCGTGATTCTCAGAGCGCTTTCACTGAAACTTAAGTTTCATACAGAGGTGGGAATAGTGATAAACATTTCACAGTTTGGTTTTTCAAACTCCTCAACTACCACCATTTAGTATCCAGTATCCATACTACTGAGTGGCTAAATGTTAAGAGCCACTTAATGTGAAAGAAAACATTCTGGTAATTGATTGGATACATTACATGTATGGATCCATTTACCCTTGTGGCGGGGGGAGGGGGGACAGTTGGATAGAGAGTGCTGATGGTATGCAACAACTAAGGGATTTTTGGGAGCTGGCTAAATGTGCAACTAATAAAACAGTGCTTTTGGAAAATACCGGACTTATATTGAGTTGCATTGAATTGTACATGAAATGCAACTCAGAAAATGTCAGGCACAGAGTCATTGACAGTTCTTTAGTTTCTGAAAAGATAACCCTTTTAGGATGGAATACTGCACCCGGGGCTATAGTGGTAGGCTGGGCTGTAAATGATGCAATTAACCAATCATTAATTTGTGTGTATCTCATGCCTTCAGAAGCCAAGCAGGTCAATTATCCCCACGAGCCCAAGCAGGTCAACTATGCCCACTGGCCAGGAATGGCAGCGTAAGTGAGGTAAGGTTGCATGGTCCCTTGATGGATGTACCTCAGCAAACCTATTGAAGATCATTTATGAAATCTATTTATGGGTTTGATTTGTTTTGTCATTTTCAATTGAAGCGATATTCAAAGAACAGATCTCTTCGGTTTGGGAGATAGCACTGCTGTCCACAAACTGAAGCCATTCACATGATAAAATATCTGAGTCTTGATAACCCAAGTAAATCGTTGTGCTTTAGTACTAATACATCTCATATTATGGTATAGATGTTAACATAGAACAATAACAACATTTGGGGGACCTTTGACACTTCACAAAATCTGTCAAATATAACTTATATCTTTAACAAAATGTATTCTGAAAGACTTCATTGTAATTCCTTAGAGATTAAATTCCATCATTTAGAGTTTCATGATATGACCATTGTCAGATTACGGAAGAAATGAGGCGAGGGGGATAGCCGGTCAGTTGTACCACCAAGGTGCAAGGGGCTGCTGTAATTGACATCCACATCTTCAGCACCCAGGTAACAGTGGGTTAACTGCCTTGCTCAGGGGCAGAACTACAGATTTTCACCTTGTCAGCTCAGGGATTTGACCCAGCAACCTTTTGCTGGCCCAACACTCTAACCACTAGGCTACCTGCCGGGGTTTGTAACTCTTAAATTGGATTTCGCTTTCCACTTTCACCAGTATATGCTTTCTCTCTCTCTATATATATATATATACCTACTTTCTAACTCTGGCAGTCACTTGAGAAAGTAGCTAGTCGTCTGTATCAGGAGTAATAACCTTGAACATGTCTACTGCTGTATTAATACAGCTCAGGTTCAGGCTTATTTGATGCCGAGCCAGCTGCTGATTACCTTGTCAAGGAACCTCGGCACAGAGGCGGCTGCTGCAGCATGGACACTTTAAAGGTGTGTGTAAAGTTACATTGTGGTGGCTGCTTTCAAAAATAGAGCAGACACCTTTTATATTTTGTCAATTGTCAGGCAAACTCCCTGGCTTTCTTTATTTCGGGTAAGGTTGTTAAGGTGAAAGAGATTGAAATCTGGATAACCGCGAGTCAGTGTTGTGTATATTTTCAGTTGTGGGCTATAGATATAATTATACCTCATGTGTCTTTGTCAATTTTGTCCTCTTCGTCTCTGAAAACTGCTTTGGGAATGGTAGCTACGTTATTTGTGAGAAAAATACTCTCTGGCAATCTTTATTCACATCTCTGGAAACTTTGGGACATTGTATTGAGTATAACATACAGTCCATTCAACTGCTGTGAGTGTACAGACTTACAGTAACTCTTGTTATCCTACCCAAACCACAGGCCTGATCCTTCATAATGGACTGAGTGCATTCTCTACGGCTTTCTGTTTGAAGGAAGTTATACACATTTAAATGAATTCATTCAGGATTGTGTATTATCATTATTAAATTCTGGTATAAATTTGCATCATTATGACATTAAAAACAATGGCATGTGCCTATAATCTATCTTTGATGTAGCCCTTGGCTCTTGTATGGAGTATAGGCCATTGACAAAATATCCTCCATATCGCTCTTAAGGGCATGTTTTTCCCAGGTCCAGGCTATAACTTAGGACTTGTGTTAAAACCTTTACAGGCTCTAAATTATCGACACATATTTTTGGTTTGCAAAGCTACATTTGTATGTGGTGTCCTCGGAGTCATCATCGACCAACATAATTGTTACAAAATGGCAGGAAACCTTTGTTCAGAGGAAATCTGGGAGTGATCATGTTTTGCCTCCCTGACAGTAGAGTGTGAAGGTGTAAGGCTGTTGGCCTTTATTAGAGATCACCTGAAATAGAACAGCAGTGAAATTGTGTCCGTTGTGACCTTTGACTTGACCGGGAGAGTACACTGATGTTATTAACTGTTTCTGGAGGGGATGTCATGTTGCGACTCCTGTGATGTGGAGTGGATCCCCCAAGAGAAATATTTCCCTGGCAAAATTGCAGCAGTTTAGCGAGAGGAGAGGTGAATGTTGTTTTCTTTGCAATACAGAGGTTGGAATTGGTCCTATTTAAAGGAAGATGGAAAGGATGGTGGTGGGAGCAGGGGAGAGTGGGGCAATATAGGCCTTCAGTACAGGATATGATATTGCAGAACTGTGTAGATTAAGTGTTTTGGTAGTGGATAGTACTGTCTCGAAAGTAGTTCCCTTTGTAATGATTTTAATGACTGCCTCTGAAATGATGCCACAACGGTTATGTGTCGTTCGTTATCAGTACTCCTGTAAACCTCTGTCCCTTCAATCTGGTCCGACTGAACAGCAGGAAAAGTAATAGTCCAAACCAGAGGGCAGGGACAGGGAACTTCATTGAACTGCATTGAAGAACAGGGGACTTCTGGAAAAGCTCTTGTGATCCAGAGAAAATGTATCTGCACAAGCAGAGTTCCCATTATTGCATTACTGGTGGAGGTTCACCATCTGGCAGAGATCTAATTCACAATCACCTGTGGCTCGGCAGCGAATGTCTGCAACACAAAAGTCTTCAGAGCGATAAATACAGTTGGGGCAGCAGTTTTAACCTGGAGACAGTTACAGTTACCTTGGGCTAATATCACATCATACATTACCTGTCTTATACAATCTGTTTTAAACAACCATATTAAGGATGGCTTTTCTTTGTTGAATTTAGGAATGAATGACTGGCCCACCACAGGTAAAAGTTAACACATTTTGAATGGATGTGAAAACGTAATAAGGATCTCTATCTAGGGAAACAAACTGAAAGTTGAGTCTGAAATCCTGTCAAACGTCTATAAAGACAAAGTTTTCCTGAGAAGTAAACCTCTCTGAAGCAACACGACAGTTCGTTATGCCTCACTGGTAAGCCAGATTTGCAAAGAGCTTCGGGCTGGGAATTTGTGTTCCGCAACCTTCTCCTCTGCAATCTCTGTCACTCAAACCTATTTGACAAGTGGCATTTGAGACAGGATGCTCATTTCTTTGCACTGTCACAGAATCATTTTTGTCCAGGCAAAATGGGTTCTGATGAATCACAACATCATATAACAATGATGGTATACTGACTGACAAGTCTTCATCTTGTTCTTGTCGAGATCTTTCATGAATAACACATCAACCAACTTTGACAAATATTATATTTACTGATATGAATAAAATGTCGTACAGTAAATGCCATGAAAGACCTACATCAGTGTGAAATGAAAATAAAATTATTTTGAGTGTTTGTACGCTATTTCTATTTTTACTTTATATATTGTGATGTCACAACAAGTTACTCTATGATATGAATGCAATACAACATAAATAGACCAATAGAATGTTGCTATTTGTCTCACTAACCAACCCAGTGATGTGTAATTCACTTCAAAATGCTGACCTCTATAACAGCTCAGAGTAGAGGCACAGATGTATTCCTTCCGTATTTACGTCCCTCAATGGTTTATTTGTTTTATTATAATGACAAGGTTTTATAGTGTGTTAACTAGAGATGCCAAGGTCCTTCGTGGTAAGGAAATATTTGTTATACCTTATTCCAAGTTTTGTCAATTCACATCCTGGCACGCTTGGACTTGGTTTCTGAGTTAACCACATTTTTTGCATAAGGAATGAGCTCCTGGAATTTCCTGGTGGCCTATAGCTCTGAGCTCTGATCAGGAAACAGGAAGTTGTCTTTGGCCTCAGCTAGTCTCAGCCATTTGTTCGGTGGAGCTCCGAAGTAGTAAATTGTATCCAAGAGGGGAGAAGATTGTGGCTTTACAATTAGTTTTATGAGGTCATTACACAATACACTAGCCTGATGGATAAGATCCTAAAAATATCCCTTTGGTTAGGGGATAGAGCTACTAGTTACTAAAAACATAATTAAACAGAGTCTACCTGTCAATATAAAAGAACACACTTTATTTATCTTTCTTCATACTAGAGTGCATGGAGTCTAGTCAGTTTCCTGCCACATAACAGAGGAAGGTCCCTTGGACCCAGTGGTTCGGTAGTGGCAGTGTCTTTCTGTGGAAACAGTAGAGCATGAAAATCACTTCCACAGGCTAAGAATGGCAGTCAGGACGAGTGTGTTCTGTCTGCCTGGCCGCATGGTGCCACAGGAGAGGTATCTAATTTCAGGCAACAGGGAACAAATTTCAGCATGCGGAACAAACTCACGGCCAGAGCCCCCTGCCAGTGCATTCCTGCAGCAGACCAGAAGAAAGTCACAAGACAGCCAGGAAGTCTGTTGTGCACATTTGATCAACATTACATTTGATTGCATTCTGTTCTTCAACAGTCTCACGAAATGGCGAGTATAGCATGAGAAGGAATATATTAAACTAAACTCCTGACAATGAGAGAGGATATGCCTGGCAGATCCAGAGGGGGGTATTTGGCGACGCATTCAATGCAATAAGCACAAGTCAAGTGAATCAGGTGAGGAGAACACGATTTCACCTGACCTGCAAAACTTGTGGTTATGAGTCATTATCATGACACATTTAAATTGGATTACCTTTTCTGATTTTGGATGTGGAAGACGGGAATAGTAGAATATTCACAGGGGATCCATTATTCCAGAAATCATGCAAAGTTAGTCTCGCAGGGACAAGACAATATCATTTACAGTTGAAGTTGGAAGTTTACATACACCTTTGCCAAATATATTTAAACTCAGTTTTTCACAATTCCTGATATTTAATCCTAGTAAAAATGTCCTGTCTTGGGTCAGTTAGGATCACCAGTTTATTTTAAGAATGTGAAATATCCAAAAAATAGAAGGATTTACTTCAGCTGTAATTTCTTTAATTTCGGCTTGCAAGCCCCCCCCCTTTCCTCCAAACATAACGATGATCAGTATGAACAAACATGGCCAAACATTTTTGTTTCATCAGACCAGAGGACAAAAAGTATGATCTTCGTCCCCATGAGCAGTTGCAAACCGTAGTCTGGCTTTTTTATGGCGGTTTTGGAGCAGTGGCTTCTTCCCTGCTGAGCGGCCTTTCAGGTTATTTTGATATAGGACTCATTTTACTGTGGATATAGATACTTTTGTACCTGTTTCCTCCAGCATCTTCACAAGGTCCTTTGCTGTTCTGGGATTGATTTGCACTTTTAGCACCAAAATACGTTAATCTCTAGGAGACAGAATGTGTCTCCTTCCTGAGCAGTATGACACGGCTGCGTGGTCCCATGCTGTTTATACTTGCGCACTATTGTTTGTACAGATGAATGTGGTACCTTCAGGTGTTTGGAAATTGCTCCCAAGGATGAACCAGACTTGTGGAGGTCTTCAATTGTTTATTTCTGAAGTATTTCTTTGGATTTTCCCATGATGTCAAGCAAAGAGTCACTGAGTTTGAATTTAGGCCTTGAAATACACCTCCAATTGACTCAAATTATTTTAATTAGCCTATCAGAAGCTTCTAAAGCCATCATTTTCTATAATTTTACAAGCTGTTAAAAAGCACAGTCAACTTAGTGTATGTAAACTTCTGACCCACTGGAATTGTGATACAGTGAATTATAAGTTAAATAATCTGTCTGTAAACAATTGTTGAAAAAATTACTTGTGTCATGCACAAAGTAGATGTCCTAACCAATTTGCCAAAACTATAGTTTGTTAACAAGAAATTTGTGAAGTGGTTGAAAAATGAGTTTTAAATTACTTCAACTGTATATTCCACACTTAATTTTTGTTGGATTGTTCCATTTTCCTTTCCTTTTTTTTGTTCCTCTCCTTTTTTGTTTCTGTAAAATAAAGAAAACCTCAGCGGACTTTGGTTCTGTGAAGCAGAGATTCTGATCTATGGCTTCTTTGCCCCTGAGGGCAGAAGAAGCCTCTACATGAGGTCTCAGAGCTATAATCACCATGTAGGGAATGTAACATTAATAAGTGGTTCATTAACCCTTCAGTATCTCATCTCAGCAGTCAACCAGTTATACTGTATTGTACAAATTGAATGTAACTAAGCTGATGGTGGTATTACAATATATTCAAATCTGTATTTGCAATTTTACCTTTGTGTTTATGCAACATTTGTGTGTTGCAAATGGGCTTTAAAACCTCTTTGGTATAGGCGGAGTGCAAATGTCTCAACTGGCCAATTGCCAGGGAGAATACAGAGTGCCAGATTCAAATAAAATACTATAAAATTCAAACTTTCATTAAATCACACATGTAAGATACTCAATTAAAGCTACACTCGTTGTGAATCCAGCCAACATGTCAGATTTCACAAATGCTTTTCGTCGAAAGCATAAGAAGCTATTATCTGATGATACCACCAGCAGTAAACAAAGGGGTTAGCATATTTCAACCCTGCAGGCGCTACACAAAACGCTGAAATAAAATATAAAACATGCATTACCTTTGACGAGCTTCTTTTGTTGGCACTCCAATTTGTCCCATAAACATCCCAGTTGGTCCGTTTGTTCGATTAATTCCATCCATATATCCAAAATGTCCATTTATAAGGAGTGTTTGATCCAGAAAAAAATCAGCTTACAAAAAAACGCAACGTCACTACAAAATATTTCAAAAGTTGCCTATAAATTTTGCCAAAATATTTCAAACTACTTTTGTGATACAACTTTAGGTATGTTTATGTTAATAGTCGATCAAATTGTAGACGGGGCTATCTGTGTTCAATACAGGAATGAAAACCAGCGCTGCTTTTCACGTCTTGCGCAACTCACAAAAGTGTTACCCAGTTCCGAGTTGGCCTACTTCTTCATTGCACAAAGGAATAACCTCAACCAAATTCCAAAGACTGGTGAAATCCAGTGGAAGCGGTAGGAACTGAAAACAGATTCCTATGAAATATCCCTTGGCAATGACAATTCAGGGAACAGAAAGGGGCAAAAAAAAGAAATTCTGAACAGTTAGTCCTCGGGGCTTTGCCTGCTACATAAGTTCTGTTATACTCACAGACATGATTCAAACAGTTTTAGAAACTTCAGAGTGTTTTCTATCAAAATCTATGAATAATATGCATATCTTATATTCCTGGCATGAGTAGCAGGAAGTTGAAATTAGGCACGCTATTTAGCCAAAAGTTAAAATTCTGCCCCCTAGCCCCAAGAGGTTTTTAAATACATGCCAAATCTCACATCTCCTTCTCTGACTCAAGTTTCATTGACTGTAGTTAGTTATTGTCTTTGCAGGTGTGTACTGTTAAAACTATTTAGAGGAATGGAGTCTTGGGACACTTGTTTTCATAGTCAGCCTAGCAGTCTAGTCAGCCACAGGGTCTCAGTCCTACCTGCCCTGGGGCTTTGACATCGCCTTATCCTTCCTGACCTCTAGACCTGGGCCTAGCCAGCAGCCATAGGACTTGTCCTGTAAAGTACACATCATTCAACTTGCTCTGGTGTCACCTAATAGGGCCAGAGATACAATATCCCTTTGGAGCAGAGTTAGACTGTTCAACAGAGACCAAAGGAAATGTAGCAATTTGTTAACTACAGTGCCTTGCAAAAGTATTCATCATTTTGTTGCATTACAACCTGTAATTTAAATACATTTTTATTAGGATTTCAGGTAATGGACATACACAAAATAGTCCAAATTTGTGAAGTAAAATGAAAAAAGTGATGTGTGCATATGTATTCACCCCTTTGCTATGAAGCCCCTAAATATGATCTGGCGCAACCAATTACCTTCAGAAGTCACATAATTAGTTAAATAAAGTCCACCTGTGTGTAATGTAAGTGTCACATGATCTGTCACATGAGCTCAGTATATATACAACCGTTCTGTAAGGCCCCAGAGTCTGCAACACCACTAAGCAAGGGGCACCACCAAGCAAGCTGCACCATGAAGACCAAGGAGCTCTCCAAACAGGTCAGGGACACAGCTGTGGAGAAGTACATATCAGGGTTGGGGTATAAAAAACATATGAAACTTTGAACATCCCACGGAGCACCATTAATTCCATTATTAAAAAATGGAAAGAATATGGCACCACACCAAATCTGCCAAGAGAGGGCCGCCCACCAAAACTCACGGACCAGGCAAGGAGGGCATTAATCAGAGTGGTAACAAAGAGACCAAAGATATCCCTGAAGGAGCTACAAAGATCCACAGCGGAGATTGGAGTACCTGTCCATAGGACCACTTTAAGCCTTACACGCCACACAGCCGGTCTTTACGGAAGAGTGGCCAGAAAAATGACATTGCTCAAAGAAAAGAAATAAGCAAACACGTTTGGAAGACTCTCTAAACATATGGAAGAAGGTACTCGAGGTGATGAGAGCTTTTTGGCCATCAAGGAGAATGCTATGTCTGGCGCAAACCCAACACTTCTCATCACCCCGAGAATACTATCCCCACAGTGAAACATGGTGGTGGCAGCATCATGCTGTGGGGATGTTTTTCCATCGGTAGGGACTGGGAAACTGGTCAGAATTGAAGGAATGATGGATGGCGCTAAATACAGGGAAATTCTTGAGGGAAATCTGTTTCAGTTTTCCAGAGATTTGAGACTGTGATGGAGGTTCACCTTCCAGGAGGACAACGACCCTAAGCATACTGCTAAAGCAACACTCGAGTGGTTTAAGGGGAAAACATTTAAATGTCTTGGAATGGCCTAGTCAATGCCCAGATCCCAATCAAGTTGAGAATCTGTGGTATGACTTAAATATTGCTGTACACCAGCGGAACCCATCCAACTTGAAGGAGCTGGAGCAGTTTTGCCTTGAAAAATGGGCAAAATCCCAGTGGCTCGATGTGCCAAGAGACATACCATAAGAGGCTTGCAGCTGTAATTGCTGCAAGAGGTGGCTCTACGAAATAGCCCTCTGTTCTGCCTGACTGCTGCAGCCGGGATGGCTCCATTAATGCTAGCAAGCCCATTTAACCCAGTTACCACTCACACAGCGAATGAATGTTATAACACTTTCTAGATGTACACCTGATCCAGGTGTGCCTATCTCTGACCCACTCTCCCCTTTCCCTGACCCACTCTCCCCTTTCCCTGACCCATTCTCCACTTTCTCTGGCCCACTCTCCCCTTTCCCTGACCCACTCTCCCCTTTCCCTGACCCATTCTCCACTTTCTCTGACCCACTCTCCCCTTTCTCTGACCCACTCTCCCCTTTCCCTGACCCATTCTCCCCTTTCCCTGACCCATTCTCCCCTTTCCCTGACCCACTCTCCCCTTTCCCTGACCCACTCTCCCCTTTCTCTGACCCACTCTCCCCTTTCTCTGACCCACTCTCCCCTTTCTCTGACCCACTCTCCCCTTTCTCTGACCCACTCTCCCCTTTCCCTGACCCATTCTCCCCTTTCTCTGACCCACTCTCCCCTTTCCCTGACCCATTCTCCCCTTTCTCTGACCCACTCTCCCCTTTCTCTGACCCACTCTCCCCTTTCCCTGACCCATTCTCCCCTTTCTCTGACCCACTCTCCCCTTTCCCTGACCCATTCTCCCCTTTCTCTGACCCATTCTCCCCTTTCCCTGAACAATTCTCCCCTTTCCCTGACCCACTCTCCCCTTTCCCTGACCCATTCTCCCCTCTCTCTGACCCTCCCTGCCCTTTTCTCTATACACGTGTTTCAAGGACATGGTTTCCAGACTGAAGCACTGCACTGGCTGGAGCTAATAGACCTTGAATGTGAAATGTTCCAGGAGAGTGTGCTCCTCGGTGTGAAGCATGGCAGGCCCTGATTAGGGAAGTGACAGTCCGAACACCTAGAAGAATGACTGTGATTGTTCTGCCAGAGCTAGAGAAAAGGGAGGGCTTGAGGGATGAATCTCTTTCTATCCAGTCATTCAAGCGTTTTCATGGTGCATATTGCAATAACAATTTCTCCTTGAAGACATTGGGTCTGTTTCTAGGCTGCTTGGTGTCTGGTGTCACAAGACAACTTCTGGGACCAGAAATGTGTCTTTGTAATGGAAAGTGCCGTGCAAACCAGCAGTTACTCTTTAAAACGAGGTTGTTGTTTCTTTCCGGAGTAGGCTTTTGAATTAGATCAACTGACTGAGACCAAAGAGATGCTGCATGTTTAAGAAAGCAAACACACAATCCCATGGAGGTCATATTTACATCAGTTTGAAGCTTGTCATCAAAAGGTCTACCTTTAGAAGAACAAACAGGTTCCTCATTCCCATCTGGTGGCTGCTTGACTTCAGTGTCAAGAAGCAGATCTAGGATAGCTCACGTCGTGGCAGTATTTTTCCTTCTTTTAGAAGTGCTTGTTGCCATGAAATAGAGGAACTGTGTGACTACAGCCAGGGTGCTCTCAACTGGTTATTTGTCTACATTTGATGTTGGTATTATTGGTGAATCTACATGAAACAATTTTTCTTTAATGATCTAAATGTTTATTGATGCCGTAGCCTACAGTGTAATTAATGTACTTTCTTGTTGATTATCTCACAGCAAAAATGTTTCCCTATCGGACATTTTCTTTTGAAGGTAAATGGCCTGTTGTTTGCTTGTGAGAGACCCCATTTGCTGTGACTTCTAGCTACCTTTCCATTTAGTGGCGTTTCCGATAGTATAAATTGAATTGTATTGAGTCCATCGGTTTTATGACGTCGGGGCAGCTGTGCACTGGGTAACATTTAGCTTAGGGCTATCCATTTCATTCTCTACAAGGTTCATGTTGGAAATTATTTCACCTCACACTTTTATATAGCCAAACCCAAGCAGCCTCAATGATTCTTGACCTTTAAACACATGACCGCAGGTGACTACTTCAGAATTGTTTAAATCTTTATATGAACACAGGGGCAAATCTCTAGCCAGCAGACAACACTTTTAAAGATCAAGTGAGTCTTTCCATGTACTTCACAGGCTCAGTGAAGCAGAGCAATAAGATGCCTGTGCTTTAGAGGAATGTGTACTATATATGGATCTTATTTTCCCATTGATCCCAACAATGTTTGTATATGTAAGATTTCAGCCATGCCAAAGCTTAGGAATGGAGATGAGTTGCTTGGCTTTTTGCTCCTTGAAGTCTTGAAGGATATGACATGAGCCTGGTGCCTTGTGAAGTAGGTCATGCGTGTTCCCTGATATAGTTTTTCATCCTGTCTGTGATAATAAGGATTACCAAATATTTCTCTCTGTGGTGAATGTCATTCTTTTTCCCTCTCACCTCAAACGGAGACAGCCACGACCGAAAGCACCAGTCCCTCCTTATTTTACTAGTCGCCTTTCGTTTACCTGACCACTTCAAAAAGCAATGAATTGTCAAGACACTCCCTGAGATGAGGTCAAACATACAGCACAGGCACTCTTTATTACCATAAATGTCAGTGGTCCTCTTCATCTTCCACATACTGTTATTGCACCGGTGGAAATGTCAAATGTATTTGCAACAGTCATAACACCATGATGGGCCCTCAGCTCAGAAAACTGCACTGTCAAATATAATCAACAAATGAGGAAGTATTTCTATGAACCTATTACTGTCTGATCTATTTCACGCAGTGTGGAAGAAGAAGCAGCAGAATAAGAAGAAGCAGAAGAAGCAGGTGCAAAAGAAGCAGAAGCAGCTATCAAGGCACAAGGCGAGACACAAATGCAGACACAGGAGGCAGATTGTTAGAGTCTTACGATGTTTATTAATTCAAAGGAGTAGGCAAGGGAATGGTCGTGGATAGGCAAAAAGGTCACAACCAGATCAGAGTCTAAGAGGTACAGAGTGGCAGACAGGCTCATGGTGAGGGCAGACAGAATGGTCAGGCAGGCGGGTACAAAGTCCAGAAACAGGCATGGGTCAAAACCGGGTGGATTAGAAAAAAAAGAATGCAAAAAGCAGAAGAACGGGAAAAACGCTGGTTGACTTGGAAACATACAAGATGAACTGGCACAGGGAGAAATGAGACACAGGGATAAATACACAGGGGAAAATAAGCGACACTTGGAGGGGGTGGAGACAATAACAGGAACAGATCAGGATGTGACAGTACCCCTCCCCCCCAAACCCCACCCCCACCGGCATCCTACCTGGGAGCATACCTGGCTGACCGGGGTGTCGGCGGTGGAAATCGGGTACAAGATGCCTTTAGCAGGAAGCCAGCACCTCTCCTCCAGGCCACATTCCAAGATATGGTCGTTCCAGACCAGGAATGGCTGTTCTGCTCCTTCCAGCCAGTGCCTCCACTCCTCAAATGGCATCTTCACCGCCAGGAGTTCTCGGTTGCCAACATCTCAGTTCCTCTCAGCAGGATTGAGACGATGGGACAGGAAGGCACAGGGATGAAGCTTCTGGTCCTGGGCAGATCGCTGGGACAGGATGGCCCCCACTCCAACATCCGAAGCATCCACTTCCACGACAAATTGACGCGAGGGGTTTGAATGGATGAGGATGGGTGCTATTGTGAACCAATGCTTCAGGTTCACAAAGGCTTTGTCGACAGCTGGAGACCATTTGAACGGTACCTTGGGGAGGTGAGTGCTGAAAGGTGGGCCGCCAGGGTGCTGTAATCCCAAATGAAACAGCAGTAGAAGTTTGCAAAACCAACAAACCGTTGCAACTGCATCCTGGACATTGGTTGAGGCCAATCCAGCCCTGCTTTCACCTTTCCAGGATCCACCTAAACATTGCCCTCAGCAATGACATATCCCAGAAAGGTGATAGAAGAGTGCTGGAAGTCACACTTCATGGCTTTCACAAACAATTGGTTCTCCAGGAGGCACTGAAGGACCTGTCTGACATGGAGTACATGTTCTAGGTTAGATCGGGAAAAAAAACAGGATGTCATCTAGGTAGACAAACACAAACCGGTTTAGCATGTCCCGAAGCACATCATTGATCAAAACCTGGAAGACAGCGTCGATGGTGAGTCCAAATGGCATGACCTGGAACTCATAATGTCCACTGGCTGTGTTGAAGGACATCTTCCACTCATCCCCCTTGCGTATCCGAACCAGGTGGTAGGCATTCCGAATGTCCAACTTGGAAAACATGGTAGGGCCCTGGAGAGGTTTAAACTGCGAGGAGAGGTAGAGAGTACCGATTTTTGACAGTGATATCGTTAAGTCCTCGGTAGTCAATGCACGGGCGCAGGGTCTTGTCCTTCTCCACAAAGAAAAACCCTGCACTGGCAGGAGATGCAGTAGGACGGACTGCCCCAGTGGCCAGTGGCCTCTATGTACTCCTCCATAGCTTTGGTCTCTGGTCCGGACAGAGAATACAACCAATCCCGAGTAGTGCCTGGGAGAAGGTCAATGGCACAAGCATAAGGATGGTGCGGGGTATGGGAAGTAGCATGTGCTTTACGGAACACTTCCAGGAGGTCATGGTATTCAGTAGGAATAGCAGAGTCATCCACAGTCTTGCTAACATCCTGAGACGGACGACTTGGGGAAGGCTGTGCTGCTTGAAGGCAGTGGGAATGGCAAAAAGGACTCCAACCCAGGATGGAGCTTATGGTCCAGTTAATCACAGGATTGTGTTTTTGTAGCCAGGAAAATCCCAACACAACCGGAACATGGGGAGATGCAATGATGAGGAACTGTATGGTCTCACTGTGGTTACCAGAAACCGGTAAGTGAACGGGCACAATACTATGGGTGACTTCCCCTATAGAGCGTCCGTCCAATGCCCTAGTATCCATGGGCACAGAGGCTGAGTGGGAATACCAAGCTCCAAAGCTATCGTGGCATCCATAAGACATTCATCAGCCCCAGACTCAATGAGCACTTGGAGACTTAGATTTGTCTCCCCACAGAACAAGCACAAAAAGGGGTGTGTGGGTGATGGGAGTTAGAGAACTCCCAGTCTGACTTGCCATGTACTGGTACCGACTAGAGACAAGGGTTTCCTAATAGCGCAGGTAGCTATAAAATGTCCTGCCCCTCCACAGTACAGACAACAGTTATTATTCATCCTCCGTGAGCGCTCCCAAACTGATAGCCTAATTCTTCCCAACGGCATAGGCTCATGAGTATCCGACTCACCCGTCGTAGTGGTGACTTCGACTCCTCTTGGAAGAGCAGCCTTTGGAAACTTCCGGATTCCATAGGAGGTGACCGCGCCATATCGGGTGCACGAGTGTGCCCGATACCAGACTTCCTCTCACTCTTGCGTTCCCTTAGGCGTAAATTTAGGCGTAAATTTTAATGGTTAAGGTGATAAGAGAATCGAGGTCCAATGGCAGTTCCAGAGCAGCTAGCTCATCCTTTACCTTCTCAGATATTCCGTGCAGAATAAGTAACGAAAATAGACTTTGGATTCCAGGCACTTTCGGCGGCCAACGTGCAAAAGTCCACAGCGTAGTCTGCCACACTACTTGAGTTGATGTAAGTCAAGCAGTTTGCTGGCCACCTTTCTGCCAGAAACAGGAAACTCAAAGTTCTCACCTCACCACCTGTCATGAATTCCTGTAAATGACCGCAAATGGCAGATAGTGGTACCCAAACTGACGTAGCCCAGGACAGCACCCTTCCCGACATTAGCATAATTATATACTCTATCTTTGATCAGTCTGAAAACTAAGATGGCTGTAGCTCAAAAATAAGTGTGTACTGAGAAAGAAAACCCCGTCAGGTACCAGGATTCCCCGAATATCGTTCTGGAGGTGGTAAGCGGGGTTCAAGGGGAGTCGGGGTATGCTGTACAAACTCACCACAGAAAGGGAAACAATTACTGGGTGATTGTGGTTTTTCAGAGGTGGCAGACAGTCTGAGCTAACTCCCTGATTTGCTCCATAATAGCCTTTAACCCATGATCATGGCATTCTGTCAAGGTACTGAGCCCTTCCAAAAGGCCATCTAGCAAGTCCTGATGTCTCCCAATGGTGGCTCCCTGCAGGGAGACAGCTTGGCGGAGCTGGTCCAAGTCTGCTTGGCCTGTCATGGCCAGTTCATACTATCAAGGCACAAGGTGAGACCCAAATGCAGATACAGGAGGCAAGAGGTTGGAGTCTTACAATGTGTATTAATCCAAAGGTGTAGGCAAGGGACAGGCCAAAAGGTCAAAACCAGATCAGAGTCTAGGAGGTACACAGCGGCAGACAGGCTTGTGGTCAAGGCAGGTAGAATGGTCAGGCAGGAGGGTATCAAGTCCAGAAACAGGCAAGGAGTCAAAACCGGGAGGACGAGAAATAAGTGAATGCAAAAAGCAGGAGAACAGGAAAAACGCTGGTTGACTTGGAAACATACAAGACGAACTGGGGGTGAGAGAAGGGAAACCCAGGGATAAACACACAGGGGAAAATAAGCGACACCTGGAGGGGGTGGAGACAATAACAGGAACAGGTGAAACAGATCAGGTTGTGACACTAAGTGTCTCTGAGCGTGGTATGATCATGGTTGCCAAGAGCACCAGTTCCAGTAACTCAGAAAAGGCAGGCCTTCTGGGCTTTTCACATATGACAGTGTCTACGGTTTACAGAGAATGGTGCAATAAACAAAAAACATCCAGTCAGCGGCAGTCCTGTGTTCGAAAACAGCTTGTTGATGAGAGAGATTGAAGGAGAAAAGCAAGAATCATGCAAGCAACCAGGGATGGCAGATAGCCTAGTGGTTAGAGCTTTGGGCCAGTAACCAAAAGGCTGCTAGATCGAATCCCAGAGGGGACAATGTAAAAGCCTGTTGTTCTGCCCCTGAACAAGGCAGTTAACCCACTGTCCCTAGGCTGTCATTGTAAATAAGAATTTGTTCTTATCTGACTTGCCTAGTTAAATAAAGGTTAAGTAATTAAACAGGGGGGCCACTATCATGCAAATAATGGCGTGTAGAATGATGTCTCGGAATGCACAACCAGTTGGTCATTGTCATGGATGGTCTGTTGCAGTAGATGCACACCGGGTTCAATACTATCAGCTAAAAACAAGAAGAAGCAGGTTCAGTGGGCATACGATTACCAAAACTGGACAATTGAGGAGTGGAAAAACATCTCCTGGTCTGACGAATCCCAGTTCCTGTTGTGTCATGCTGTGTCCATCGGTATATGCTGATGTAGGGAATGTTTTCCTGGTACACCTTAGGTCCCTTATTACCAATTGAGCAACATTTGAACACCACATCTTGTAGAATCCATGCTCAAAGAATTCAGGCTGTTCTGGAGACAAAAGGTACCTAATACACTGGCCACTGAGTGTATATGAATAATGTTGAAAGTTATATAATTGTCTTTCAGTTGTGGTAAGAGAACTTTGCTGCTATTTTTTGTGCTTGAATTGGTTTCAATGCTGCATACGTTTTCAGAGAGCCAAGGTGGCAATATCCTTTATGCATAATGATAACTCTAAATGCACAAATTGAATTTGTTCCCTGACTGCATGTTTGTGTGCGGTCCGACGGAAGCCTATCTAGAGTGACATGCGGGGTGAAAGCAGGGTACCGGTGGAAGTCATTCAGAACTCATTGGCATTCCCCGTCGCCCGGCTCAATGGCTCTACAGGTACACTGATCTGGGAGGGGGCGATTTTAACAAGGGCAAGGAAGCCTTGGAACCAACAGGGCTCCCTGCTGAATAGCACATAATGGCTGTGAGCTACTGCAGTATCGCTGCATGGGTGGCACTCAGGGGAAACTCTCAGTAGGAAATCAATGCCTAAGTGCTTTAGTAGGTCTACTATCTATGAAGTGGAATGATATCAAATTACATGGCCAAGGTGGCCCTCCAATGTTACTCTCTCTTCTATTACATTTTCTCAAGTAGGCACACTCATCCACCTAGCGATATTACATTTAGATGGATTGTAGTTCCAGTGTTTTCAGAAAGTGTTCATCCCTTTGACTCATTCCATACTTTTGTTGCGTTACAGACTGAATTCAAAATGGGTTTTTTTCCCCACACACATCTTCACACAATACCCCATAATGACAAGGTGAAAACATATTTTTAGAATTTATTGAAAATGAAACACAGAATAGAGTCAATACATGTTACAATCATCTTTGGTAGCGATCAGTGGTGTAAAGTACTTAAGTAGAAATTCTTGAAAGTACTAATTAAGTAGTTTTTTGGGGTATCTGTACTTCACTTTACTACTTGTATTTTTTAACAACTTTCATTTTACTTCAATACATTCCTAAATAAAATATTGTATTTTTATGACCCTGAGACTGTCTGCCGCCAGGTATTGTTGCCCCACCTCTGGTTTACTGACCTCTGCCTGCCTTGTCTATTGCCTGCCCTGTTGGAATATTAAACTATTGTTTATTCAATGTGGTCTGCATCTGGGTCTTACCTCCATACCTGATAATTTGCTAATTATTATTTTTAAATTCTTCATGCTCTGTCAAATTGGTTATTAATCATGGCTAGACAGACATTTTCAAGTCTTGCCATAGATTTACAAGCCGATTTAAGTCAAAACTGTAACTAGGCCACATACAATGTTGTCTTGGTAAGCAACTCCAGTGTGTATTTGGCCTTATTTTAGGTTATTGTCCTGCTGCAAGGTGACTTTGTCTCCCAGTTTCTCTTGGAAAGCAGACTGAACCAGGTTTTCCTCTAGGACTTTGCCTGTGCTTCACTCTATTCCATTTATTTTTATCCTAAAACACTCCCTTGTCAATGACAGGCATGCCCATAACTGAGTGGTACTCAGTGATGGGGTACTGCGTGTAGGCCAGTGACATAATAAATGTTAAATGTTAAATTCAGGCTGTAACACAACAAAATGTGGAAAAAGTCAAGGGTTGTGAAAACTTTCTGAAGGAACTGTATGTACAATACCAGTCAGTTTGGACACACCTATTTATTCAAGAGTTTTTCTATATTTTTACTATTTTCTACATTGTAGAATAACAGTGATGACATCAAAACTATGAAATAACACATATGGAATCATGTAGTAACCAAAAATGTGTTAAACAAATCACAATACAAGTCTATAGCAAGCCTTTGCTTTGATGACAGTTTTGCACACTCTTGGCATTCTCTCAACTAGCTTCATGAGGAATGCTTTTCCAACCATCTTGAAAGAGTTCCCACATATGCTGAGCACTTCTTAGCCACTTTTCCTTCACTCTGAGGTCCAACTCATCCCAAGCCATCTCAATTGGGTTGAGGTCGGGTGACCGTGGAGGCCAGGTCTTCCGATGCAGCACTCCATCACTCTCAGCCTGGAGGTGTGTTTTGGCCTCTCATTGACCTCTTGAAAAACAAATCATAGTCCCTCTAAATGCAAACCAGATGGGATGGCGTATCATTGTAGAAGGATGTGGTAACCATGCTGGTTAAGTGTGCCTTGAATTCTAAGTAAATCACAGACAGTGTCACCAGCAAAGAAGCCCCACACCATCACAGCTCCTCCTCCATGCTTCACGGTGGGAACAGCACATGCGGAGATCACCTGCTTACCTACTCTGCATCTAACAAAGACACGGCTGTTGGAACCAAAAATCTCTAATTTGGACTAATTTCCACCGGCCTAATGACCATTGCTTATATTTCTTATTGGTGTCCTTTAGTAGCGGTTTCTTTGCAGCAATTTGACCATGAAGGCCTGATTCACGTAGTGTCCTCTGAACAGTTGATGGTGAGATGTGTCTGTTGAACTTGAACTCCATGAAGCATTTATTTGGGCTGCAATCTAAGGTGCAGTTAACTCTAATGAACTCATCCTCTGCAGCAGAGGTTACTATGGGTCTTCCTTTCCTGTGGCGGTCCTCATGAGAGGCAGTTTCATCATAGCGCTTGAAGAAACTTTCAAAGTTCTTGAAATTTTCCGCATTGACTGACATTCATGTCTTAACATAGTGATGGACTGTAATTTCTCTTTGCTTATTTGAGCTGTTCTTGCCATGATATGGACTTGGTCTTTTACCAAATAGGGCTATCTTCTGTATACCACCCATAACTTGTCACAACACAACTGATTATCTCAAACACATTAAGAAGGAAAGAAATTCCACAAATTAAATTTTAACAAGGCACACCTGTTAATTTAAATGCATTCCAGGTGACTACCTCATGAAGCTGGTTGAGAGAATGTGAAGAGTGTCCAAAGAGTGTGCAAAGGGTGGCTATTTGAATAAATTCAAATATAAATTATATTTTGATTTGTTGAACACTTTCTTAGTTACTACATGATTCTATATATATATATTTCATAGTGTTTGTCTATAATGTAGAAAATAGTAAAAAATAAAGAAAAACCCTTGAATGAGTAGGTTTGTCCAAACGTCTGACTGTTACTGTATGTTAAAACCGAATAGCTTGTTCTGAAGAAATCTTCTTATTTTACATTGCCTCACATTTTGAGCTTTCTGCTTCCTTCCAAAATGTTTCGGCTGCAAAAGAAAAGAATAAGACAAGATGTGACTGGCCTCTGCCACATAATTAGAAGCAGATGGTCAAGTTGAGTGAGGTAATAAGGTATAGAGAAGCGGATTGAATGGCACTTGAGAATTGACAGAGACAAATTGCAGTCTTAATTATAGCTAGTCATTTTTGTTTTAATCAGCATAAAGTGTATATCAATTAATAATAACAATACTTCCTTTTATATAGCTCTTTTCATTATAGAGAGAATCTCAAATATGCTGTAAAAACTAACAAAACAAATGTATATAAATGGCATTAAAAGCATATCCACATCTTTGAAAATACATTTGAGACCGCTTCCAAGTAGACACAGTCAAGTTTTAAAATGTCTGTTCTTCTTGAATGTTGAATGGTCTTGATGACAGATTCATTTCCCCCATACTGCATCTCACAGACACCTAATCTATTTAATCAGATATATTGTTTGACTTTAAACATGATGATATACAGTATGTGGAAGCAGTAGCAACCAGGCTTTTATGATCTTTTGCCATTTTCTGATTTGTGGCCCCGGAGGACATAAAAAGGCTCCTATTGTAGTAGCTACGGGTGTTTGAGCAGAGAGGTGGGCTCAGTGTCTAATCCCCACTGTGAACAGGAGACGCTAACCGAGCTAGCTCTGTGATCCAGGATTACTGTGTGCTGAGGGCATCTCATCCTCCCTCCAAGCCCTGATCCCTTTCCCTCTCCACCCGAGCGTTAGGCTCTGGCTGACTGTAATTGTAAAGACTGCTAGTGGTCAGCGTGCAGAGGTAATTAACCGGAGACAGGACAGCTGAAGCTTCTGTGTCCCAGCCAGGCTGAGATTGTGAAACCAGGCAAAGGCAGAGCAGAGTACAGGTGAAGCCCACATCTACATATGTGGTGGTGGTCACATGACAGGTGCAGAGTATGATATCACCTAACAGAAGATATGACAGGATGATATTCAAACCTACTGTGATGTATCATCCAATAACGAACCTGCAGTAATCTAAGTACAGTAGCAGTAGCTAGATTTAATTAGAAATGCTCAGACTTTCTTCTCATTTATACATTTACATTGAGTAAAATGTACACTGAACAAAAATATAAACGCAACATGCAAGATTTTTGTAAGATTTTCATATAAGGAAATCAGTCAATTGAAATGAATTCATTCGGCCCTAATCTATGGATTTCACATGACTGGGAATAAAGATATGCATCTGTTGGTCACAGATACCTTATAAAAAAGGGAGGAGTGTTTATATGAAAACCAAGTCAATATTTAGTGTGACTACCATTTGTCTCATGCAGGGCGACACATCTCCTTTGCATAGAGTTCATCAGGCTGTTGATTGTGGCCTGTGGAATGTTGTCCCACTCCTCTTCAATGGCTATACAAAGTTGCTGTATATTCAAGGGAACTGGAACACACTGTCATACACGTTGATTCAGAGCATCCCAAACATGCTCAATGGGTGACATGTCTGAGTATGCAAACCATGGAAGAACAGACATTTTCAGCTTCCAGGAATTGTGTACAGAGCCGTGTGACATGGGGCTATGCATTATCATACTGTAACATGAGGTGATGGCGGCGAATTAATGGCACCACAATGGGGCCTCAAGATCTCATCATTCTATCTCTGTACATTCAAATTGCCAATTGCATTAGTTGTTGCTAGCTTTTGCCTGTCCACACCATAACCCCACCTCCACCATGGGGCACACGTTGATATCAGCAAACCACTCACCCACACAACGCCATGCACACTGTCTGCCATCTGCCCAGTACATTTAAAACCAGGTGTGAAGAGCACACTTCACCAACGTGCCAGTGGCAATCAAAGGTAAGAATATGCCCACTGCTGTCGGTTACAATCGAACTACAGTCAGGTCAAGACCCTGGTGAGGATGACAAGCACGCAGATGCGCTTCCCTGAGACGGTTTCTGACAGTTTGTGAAGAAATTCTTTGTTTGTACAATCTCACAGTTTCATCGGCTGTCTGGGTGGCTGCTCTCAGACGATCCTGTAGGACAAAAAGCTGAATGTGAAGGTCCTGTATTGACGTGGTTACACGTGCTCTGCGGCTGTGAGGCTGGTTGGATGTACTGCCAA